>NC_135819.1:32043111-32343111 GCF_964213995.1 Mustelus asterias
CCCGTTTTACTACAGGGGGGACAATTAATGGGTCTCATTCTGTCCCCATTTTTCTAACCAGGTAGGGCATGTGGCAGCTTCAGCTGTGTGGGCTGGTGTCGAAGAATGCAGGATTGGGCGGCACGGTGGCACAGTGGTTAGCACTGCTGCCTCACAGCTCCAGGGACCTGGGTTCGATTCCCGGCTTCGGTCACTGTCTGTGTGGAGTCTGCACGTTCTCCCCGTGTCTGTGTGGGTTTCCTCCCACATTCCAGAGTTGTGCAGATCAGGTTGATTGGCCATGCTAAATTGCCCCTTAGTGTCAGGGGGATTAGCAGGGTAAATACATGGGGTTACGGGGATAGGGCCTGGTTGGGATTGTTGTCGGTGCAGGTTAGATGGGCTGAATGGCCTCTTTCTGCGCTGTAGGGATCCTATACCCTGGACTAGTGTGCAGGAAGATTCAGAGGAAGTTAGGCTGATGGTGAATATTACATTTTCTGCTCCTTTTGACCCGCACTAACCTTCTGTTTTGAATCGAAGCCTTCCCTCGGGGTGAAGGTCGCCACCAGGGCTTTGCTCTACGTGATCCTCAGTCCAGTTGGTCCTTACTTCTCAACGGGGAGCTTTTCTCCTGTGTCCCTCTGGGCAGATCCGAAGTATGTCCGAGCCTGGAAAGGAGGAACGGGAGACTGCAAGGTCGGAGGGTACGTACGGAAGTTACCAGGAGTTCCTCCGGAAACAAGCAGGGGGCGTCTAAACAGCACTTTCCACAAACACATGGGGGCGAGATTCTCCAACCTCCCAGCCACGTGCTTCCTGCAGGTGGGAGGTGGCGCGTTGTTTGCTAGTGGTGGGATTCTCTGGTCCCACTGCTGTCGATGGGAATTCCCATTGATGCCACTCCACACCAGTGGGAAACCCGCGGGCGGGGCCGGAAGGATCAGAGAATCCCTCGATGTGAATAGCCGCAGAATTCCATTGTCTCAGAGTACTTTGTATCCAGTGAAGTACTTTATAATGTGTACTCACTCTCGTAGGTTATACACAGCAAGCTCCCACAAACAGCGTTGTAATAATGACTCGCTGGGTGGGTTTGAAGGTGGGTAGCATCCAGCAGGTGGCCTTCCTGTGCCAACTTGCCCACCCCCAAGCTGTCTCCCATTTTACTGCTGGGGGCAATTAACGGATCTCATTCCAGCCCCACTTTTTAAACCAAGGATGGGGAAAACACTTGGTATGCGGGATGCCCGCAGCTTCAGCTGCGTGGGCTGGTGTCAGGCAAGGGGGTGGGGCACCTCCTTTGCCATCTCTCTCTGCCCGTTGGAGACAACCCCGGTTTTGTGAAAGTGAGATCCTGTTTGAGAAATTGATCAGTGTACTTTGAGGATGTAATAAGCAGGGTGAATAAAGGAGAACCAGTAGATGTGGTGTATTTGGATTTCCAAAAGGCATTTGATAAAGTGCCACATGAAAGGTTAAATAAGAAAGTTGCTCATGGTGTAGGGGGTGATATGTTAGCCTGGATAGAGGACTGGCTAACTAATAGG
Organism: Mustelus asterias; assembly: GCF_964213995.1. Classification (NCBI taxonomy): domain Eukaryota; kingdom Metazoa; phylum Chordata; class Chondrichthyes; order Carcharhiniformes; family Triakidae; genus Mustelus; species Mustelus asterias. The sequence goes on from NC_135819.1 coordinate 32,044,641, forward strand.
ACGAAGGAGCAGCGCTCCGAAAGCTTATGGTATTTGCTACCAAATAAACCTGTTGGACTTTAACCTGGTGTTGTGAGACTTCTTACTGTACTAACTAACAGGAGACAGAGAGTCAGGATAAATGGATTATTTTCAGGTTTGTGAATGGTCACTAGAGAAATGCTTCAGGGGTCAATGCTAGAGTTTGAACTGTTTATAATCTAAATTAGTGACTTGGATGAAGAGACCAGCTGTATGGTCACCACATTTATAGATGATACAATGATAAGTAGAAAAGTAATTTGTGAGGTGGATATAGTCTGCGAAGGGATACAGACAGGGAAAGTGACGGCCTAGTGGTATTAGTGCTAGACTCTTAATCCAGAAACTCAGCTAATGTTCTGGGGTCCCACCAGGGCAGGTGGTGGAATTTGAATTCAATGAAAAATATCTGGAATTAAGTATCTACTGATGACCATGTGACCATTGTCAGAAAAACCCATCTGGTTCACTCATGCCCTTTAGGGAAGGAAATCAGCCGCCCTTACCCGGTCTGGCCGACATGTGGCTCCAGACACACAGCAATGTGGTTGACTCTCAACTGCCCTCCAAGGAGAACTGGATTGGCAATAAATGCTGGCCAACCAGCGACGCCCATGAATAAATAAAAGTGAGTGAACAGAAAATTGACAAATGGAGTATAATGTGGGAAAGTGTGAGGTTGTAACTTTGATTGGGAGAATAGAAAAGCAGAATAATATTCAAATGGAGAGAGACTGCAGAATGGTGCAGTGCAGAGGGATCTGGGTGTCCTTGTACATGAGTCACAAAATGTTAGCAAGCAGGTACAGCAAGGATTTGGGAAGGAAAATGGAACGTGGGTTTTATTGCAAGGTGGATGGAGTTTACATCTGCACAGGGCATTGAAGAGACTGTCATAAGTTCATAAGCTATCGGAATAGAATTAGGCCATTCTGCCCATCGAGTCCACTCTGCAATTTGATCATGGCTGATATGCTCCTCATCCCCATTTTCCTGCCTTCAACCCATTACCAATTAAAAATCTATCTATCTCCTCCCTAAATTTACTCACTGTCCCAATATCCGCCACATTTTGGGGTAGTGAAATCTGCAGATTCACAACCCTTTGGGAGAAGTAGTTTCTCCTCAACTCTGTTTTAAATTTGCTACCCCTTATCCTAAGACTATGACCTCTCGCCCTAGAATGCCCCACAAGAGGAAGCATCCGCTCCACGTCTACTTTATCCATACTTTTTATCATCTTATACACCTCAATTTGATACCCCTCATTCTTCTAAATTCCAGAGTATCGGCCTAAACTGTTCAATCTCTCTTCATACGACAAACCCCTCATCTCTGGAATCAATCTAGTGAACCTCCTCTGAACTGCCTCCAATGCCACTACATCTTTCCTCAAATAAGGGGACCGAAACTGTGCACAGTACTCCAGGTGCGGCCTCACCAATGCCTTGTATAGTTGCAACAATACTTCCTCACCTTTATATTCTATTCCTTTAGCTATAAATGCCAACATTCCATTTGCTTTCTTTATTATCTGCTGTACCTGCATGCTAGTTTTCTCTGACTCATGAACGAGGACACCCAGATCCCTCTGCACCGGAGCACCCCAAAGTCTCTCCCCATTTAGATAATAAGTCGCCTTCCCATTTTTCTGACCAAAATACATGACCTCACCACTTATCCACATCAAACTCCATCTGCCACATTTTGGCCCACTTTCCTAACCTATCGATATCCATTTGTAAGGTTCTTATTTCCTCATTGCAACTTACTGTCCCGCTTAATTTTGTCTCCAGTACTGTGTGCAGTAAGGAGAGGTATACTTACATTGGAAGCGGTTCAGAGAAGGTTCATTCCTTAGATGAAGGGATTTGCCGAACAGGAAAGGTTGAGCAGGTTGGACCGATACTCATTGGAGGTTAGGGGAATGAGAGGTGACCTTATTGAAACATGTAAGGTTCTGCATTTAAGATGAAGCTTAGGAGGAATTCCTTCTCTCACAGGTTCGTTAGTCCTTGGAGCTCTCCCTCAGTGAGCAGTGGATCATTGAATATATCCAGGGCTGAGCTAGACAGATTGTTGAATTCTAAGGGAGTCAAGGTGTTATGATGGGGGACAACTGAGCGGGAAAGCTGAGTTAAGGCCACAATCAGATCAGCCGTGATTTTATTGAATGATAGAGCTGGCTTGATGGGCTGAATGGCCTACTCCTGATCCTAGTGCTTATGAGTTTATTACGATCTTAAGCTGCCACTGTTTTCAGGAGTTCAGGTGCAATCTAGCAAAAGGAAGTGAAAGGGAATTCTCGCCGTGTCTGCATGGACTTGTTTCCACACTTCAAAGATGTGCAGTTTAGGGGGATTGGCCATGTTAAATTGCCACTTAGTGTCCAAAGATGTGTAGGTTAGGGGGATTGGCCATGCTAAATTGCCCCTTAGTGTCCAAAGATGTGTAGGTTAGGAGGATTGGCCATGCTAAATTGCCCCTTAGTGTCCAAGGATGTGTAGGTTAGGGGGATTGGCCATGCTTTATTGCCCCTTAGTGTCCAAAGATGTGCAGGTTAGGGGAATAAGCCGGGTAACTACTTGGGGTTACGGGGACAGGACCTGGTTGGGATCCTCTGTCGAAGAGTCAGTGTAGACTCAATGGACCGAATGGCCTCCTTCTGCACAGTAGGGATTCTATGTATTCGGGGCATCTGTAAGGGGTGCAGTATAGATTCAGCAGAATAATGCAGGGGTTAAATTATGAGGCGAGGTTACATCAGACTACCCGCTGTGTTTAGAACATTAGGGATGTTCTAACTGAGTTACTTAAGCTGATTGGTAAGGGAGGTAGAAACTATTACCACTGCTAGGGGAGTCAAAGTGAAAGTGAGAGCTCGGCCTCTCAGGATTGATGTCAGGAAGCACTCCTTCCCGAAAAGGATCAGGGAAATATGGAACTCCCTCTCCCAGGCTGAGGGGGCTAATGGACAGCTTCAGGACTAAGATTCTCGTTGGCCCAGGGTGTTCTGGGTAATGGGGCCAAAGCGGATAAGTGGAGCTAAGCTACAGCCTCGAGGGGCTGAATGGCCTCCTCCTGTTCCTAAGTGGAAGGTTTCCAGCACTTATAAGGGCATGAAGTGAGAAAGGAGACGTGAAAACATCAGAGACCCTGTAGAGGGGGAAAAATGATGGTAAAAGGGACAGCAATGTGGGAGAGGGAGATGGGCCATATTGAGCAAAGAGGAGACATCTGGTGGCAGGGGCAGGGAGGGAGATACTGAAACTAAAAGGGTGAATTTAAAAATCCCGTCCCTCAGAGCTGACGCTGCTGTTGTTCGAGGCTTCTCAACTTGACAGCACTTTGGGAGCTAAACTCCAGCCACACTCAAAGACTTGGCGAGTTGTCATTAATGAACGTACTGCCGATGTTTTCACAAAGGCAGGCTCTTCTTCTTTGGTGGGTGAGGTGGGGAAGGAACGAATTTAACACTTAATTAGCACAGCTTCCTCATCAGCTAATATTTCCAATGGCAGAATGACCGTGAGTTGTCATAAGAATGTGGCAGTGATGTGTTGAGGTTACACTTTATATTTAGACTCTGTAGAAAGGTGCAGGAGATAACTTCATTTGTCCAAAGGCAGTAGAGGAATTTAATATGTTGTGTTTAAAATTACCTCGCAATATGTGAACTTTGCTTCAAATCGATGCGACACTTGTTAAATTTGATGAAGTTAATTGCTCGGTCCAATTAGCGTGACTGGTCCTAATTCCTTTACTATATATCCTCCTCCTTGTTGAGTAATAGAATTTACTTCAGTGTGAAGTGGTGGTGGTTTCCCTTTTACGAATAAATTGGAAGAATTTGAATATACCTCTTCATTTCGCTTGGTCTCCGTCAAAAGCAAGGTCGATATTAGATGGGAAAAGTTACTTAAACTAGGGAATGGGAGAGAGGGAGATGAAGAGGGGAGAGAGAAAGAGAGAGAGAGAGAGATATCAGGAGCTGGGAGAACTTGTCTGCTCTTCTTTACTTAGTGCTGCGGGATCTCTCTTATATCCACTGCAACAAGAAGACATCTCATCTGAAATACAGCACAGCCAACAAGTCAAGCACTTTGCCATTATTACTCTGCAATATCAACCTGGATTTATATAGTCAGAGGTCTTGTGGCGCAGTGGGTAGCATCCCTGCCTTCCAGACAGATGTTCGAGTCCCACCCAGGACTTGATGGCCAATGAAGTTGCATTCATAAAACGGCCAAAAAAGTTGAGTGTCAACTTGCAATATTCTTCCAACAAGCCAATGGTCTGGTGGTAAGAGTGGGAGAGATTCCTTGGTCAGTCACACTTGATGTGGAATGGCGCCTCTCAAGCAATGAGCCCCTAGCGACAGACTAAGTGACCTGTTCTGGGAATACTAGCTAAGAGAAGGGATGAAAGTCTGCCTTAGTGCGTCACTAGTTGTGGGAAGATAATTGGGATTTATAAATTCAATTCCTTGTGTGAAGTCAATGCCTAACATCTCCTTCCAGGAAGGTGATTTGAAAGCCATGTTTGACCCAGGTGTGAGTCCATCGGGAGTACGGCATTCGGTTTTGATCTTCTCCTTTTGAAAAGGAGATTAATGAGTTGGAAAAAGGTGCAGAGAAAGGCCACACACGTTAACACAGGAATATAAGGGATTGTCTTGTGAGGAAAGACTATCAAACTTGGGTGTTTGTTCCTTGTCAAGTGAATATTGAAATGTACAGGATTTCACAGATGGAATCCAAGTAAATGTTGAGATTCTCTGGCCTTTCCGCAGCGTTTTTCCCTGTGAGAGGAGGCAGCATGCCTTCGGTCGGTGGGGGGGATTTTCTGCTCCAGTCGCTATCATTTTTTTTTCATTTGTGGGATGTGGGCGTCGCTGGCTGGCCAGCCTTTATTGCCCATCCCTAGTTGCCCGAGGGCAGTTGAGAGTCAACCACATTGCTGTGGGTCTGGAGTCACATGTAGGCCAGACCGAGTAAGAGCGGCAGATTTCCTTCCTTAAAGGACACTAGCGAACCAGATGGTTTATCCAACAATCGACAATGGTTTCATGGTCATCAGTAGATTTTTAATTCCAGATTTTTTTTTATTGAATTCAAATTCCACCATTTGCTGTGGCGGGATTCAAACCCATATCCCCAGAACATTAGCTGAGTTTCTGGATTAATAGTCTAGTGATAATCCCACTAGACCATCACCTCCCCCAACATTTCCCATTGATGCCACCCCATTCCGCCCGGAAACCCATGGCGAGGTAGGAACGAGAAGATCCCACTGGAATCCTGCTGAAGAGTTGGAAGATGGTGCTTAGAATGTAATGGGTTAGGTTTCCAAATTAAATTTAGCAAAATGAAATAACGAAATGAAGCAACTTTTCTTTTGCAGTGAGGGAGGTTAATATGTCGGAGAGGTAGTGGCATGAACGGTGGCAGGAGACATTCTACTGGGTTTTAGAAAGTTTTGGGATTGAAGGAGAAGTGAATTGAGGGTTTGGGGAGCAAATGATCATCAGAATGGGAGGTTTGAATGGTACAAACATTGGCACAAACCAGATTGTATAAATGCTCTGAGAGGGCACAGTGAGTTGGTTGGATAGATGCCAGGAATTGTTGTGATCTAGAGATAAGACTGCCACCATTGAGGTATGCTGGCATAGAGTTGCATTGGGTTCCTTCACCAGTAAGCTGCCATTCTCAATGATTTCATCGCTCACTTACCAATCTTATCCCACAGTAAAACAAAAGACTGGTATTTATATTGGGCCATTCAGGACCATTGTTCTTCTCAAAGTGCTTCACAGCCAATGAAGTACTTTAGAAATATGGTTACTCTTGCAATGTTCGGAAACATGGCAGCCAATCACCACACAGCCAACTCCCCACAATGGCAAGATGTTAACAATCACATCACCTACTCTGTGTGATGTCGGTTAAATGTTAAATATTGGCCAAGAGACCAGGGACAACATACAAGTGTACAAAAAAGTAGCAGGAGTAGGCCACTCGGCCCCTCAAGTCTGCTCCGCCCTTCATTATGGCTGCTCTGTTTGTAACCTTAACCCCAAATTCCCACCTACCCCCGATAACCTTTGAATCTTTTGCCCAACAGGAATCTATCTATCTCTGCCTAAACAATGTTCACTGACCCTCGACCTCCTCTGCCTTCTGAGGCAGAGAATTCCAAAATTAAAAGACACTCCGAGAAACAAATTCTCCTCATCTCGTTCCTGAAAAGGCGACGCCTAATTTTAAACCAGTGCCCCCTTAGTTCCAGACCCACCCACAAGGGGAAACATCCTTTCCACTTCCACCTCGTCAAGACTGGTCAGGGTCTTATATAAAAGTTTTAAAGTTTGTTTATTAGTGTCACAAGTAGGCTTACATTAACACAGCAATGAAGCTACTGTGAAAATCCCCGAGTCGCCACACTCCGGCGCCGGTTCGGGTACACTGAAGGAGAATTTAGCATGGCCAATTCACCTAACCAGCACGTCTTTCGGACTGTGGGAGGAAACCGGAGCACATATACTTCAATCAAGCTCCTCCTCATTCTTCTAAACTCCAATGGAAACAATCCCAGTCCGTTTAACCTTTCCTCATAAGACATCCCACTCGTTCCAGGTATCAATCTATGGTGGCACAGTGGTTAGCACTGCTGCCTCACCGCGCCAGGGACCCAGGTTCGATTCCCGGCTTGGGTCACTGTCTGTGTGGAGTTTGCACGTTCTCACTGTGTTTGCGCAGGTTTCCTCCAGGTGCTCCGGTTTCCTCCCACATTCTGAAAGACGACATTGACCTGAACAGGCGCCGGACTGTGGCAACAAAGGGAATTTCACAGTAACTTCATTGCAGTGTTAATGTAAGCCTTACTTGTGACTAATGAATAAACTTTACAGTTCAAAAGACGTGCTGGTTAGGTGCATTGGCCGTGCTAAATTCTCCCTCAGTGTACCCGAACAGGCACCGGAGTGTGGCGACTAGGGGATTTTCACAGTAACTTCCTTGCCGTGTTAATGTAAGCCTCCTTGTGACTAATAAATAAACTTAATTTAGTAAAACTCCCCTGAACTACCTCCAATGTATTTACGTCCTCCCTTAAATAAGGAGACTAAAACTGCACACACTAATCGTGATGTGGTCTCACCAATGCCCTATACAACTGAAGCCTCACATCCTTACTTTCTTACTGGTAAGAAAGGATAGCATTCCATTAAGCTTCTTCCTTACTTAAATACCAACTCCCTGTGAGTTATTCATCAGAGCATCTACGTCCCTCGCTCTTCTTCGAAATTGTGCCATGCAATCTCTGCCTGACAGAAGTGACGGGGCCTCGAATGAATATCTCACCCGAAAGACTGGGCGGAATTATCCCGTCCCGCCCGCCACGGGAATCGTGGTGAATGGGGACACGGACAATACAAAGGTCTGTTGATCTCAGGCGGGATTTTCCAGTCTTGGGGCGAGCACGGCTGGAAAATCCTGCCCAGTATCTCTGACATTGCAGCATTCCCTCTGTACTGCCTCGAGTGTCAGCCCTTGGTTTTTGTCAGCTGCGGTTCAGTAGGCAGCCCTGATGCCCCCACAAGGGGAAGAATTTTTACGTTCCCCCCACCGGCGGGTTTGTAGATGGGGGAGTGAGTGTAACATTTCTCGGATGGTCTTCCGGTTGGACACCTGCCTGCCCCAACCTCTCCACAATTTTACACTTGGACAAACGAGGCCTAGGCAGGGCCACCTGTCCTTGCCCCCAATTGAGAGCTTTAAGTGGCCAATTATTGTCCACTTCTAGGGTTGTTTCCCACCAGCCTCAATTCTCAGGCTGGTGACAGGTTTCAGGGAAGGGGGAAGCTGCAAATAAGGTGGATCCATGCCTCAGGTGTCAACATCAGAAACCTTATTTTAACATTAGGCGCTCCCTGCATGTCTTCACCCCCCCCATCTGCCCAACTGACCTCTCCACCGATGCCCCCTCACTCCTGTCCACCCACTAGGCCTCACCTCCCCTCACTTGCCCTGAGACCCTCCCGGGAACATACCTGGTCCTGGAACCCTGGGCCTTAGGCTCCGGGTACTACTTGCAGTCCCAGTTCTGTCCACTGCGGCTTCTGGCACTGCAGGGACTCGAGAGCTTCCAGCCAATCTGATTGGCCGACAGCTCTCTGAGGCGGGGCTTCCTCCCAATGACGGGCAGAATTCCCACCTCCAGCCAATGAACCCTCGGTGGGGTGTGAAATGGATGCCGAGCAGGCCCTATTAGTGGGGACTGTTCAGGTGACTGCGTGGGAAACTTGCCATCCCACAAACCCTGAGCAAGGTTCCAGGTTCAAGTCCCGTGAAAAGCATGAAAATCCAAGTCACCACTCCAATGTAGTACTGAGGGTTTGCTGCATTGTTGGAGGTGCCGTCTGTTGGATGAGATGTTAGAAGCGGGCCCTATCTGTCTGTCCAGGTGACTGTAGGAGATCCTATGGCTACTATTTTGAGGAAGGACAAGTTCGCCAAGTGCCAGAAAGTACTTCATGGGCTGCAAACCGCTTTGAGACATCTGGTGGTTGGGAAAGGCGCTACATAAATGCAAGTCTCTTTGATGCTCAACCCCTCGCGTGCTACTTGAATCTCAATCTTGAGGCTCAGAGGTCAGAGGCTAACGACTTAGCCATGGCTGATTCAGTCTCACTGACTTATCGAGAAATCTGGAGGCCATCAGCGATCCTGGGTCAGAGCCTGTGACCAGCCTGGTCACTCCTGGCTGCCCACATCAATCAGCTGGAGCAGTTTGGCAACTGGTTCAAACCAAGGTCGGTTCTTTCTAACCCACCTCTAGATAGGAAGAAACAGCTTTGAAGCAATGATGTTGACTGGAACTCCTTATTCCCTCTTGTTTTAGGAATTACGGGGCTTCACTCACCGCGCAGTCTGAGGCTGTGACCGCAGGATGTCAGCAGGTTCTGTGGCTCTATGGAGAAGAACATTATGTAACAGAGGCTGGCACCATGAACCTCTTTATTTATTGGATAAATGAGCACGGAGGTACAGTGATGCAGGAACCGAACCGCGTTTCCATTTGTCTGATTGATCTGTCAGCTTTTCCGGGTTTGATACATTGACTGGGTCTGTGACGAGAAGGAGAACGTTTTCTTTATTCATGAGATGTGGGCGACCACTGGCTGGGCCAGTGTTTATTCTCCATCCCTAATAATTGCCCTTGAACTAATTGGCTTGCTCGGCCATTTCTGTGGGCAATCGAGAGTCAACCACATTGCTGTGGCTCTGGAGTCACATGTAGGCCAGACCAGGTAAGGACGGCAGATTTCCTTCCCTAAAGGACATTAGTGAACCAGATGGGTTTTTCCAACAATTCATGATCGTTCCAGATTTTTATTGAAGTCAATTTCACCATCTGCCATGGTGGGATTCGAACCCCGATCCCCAGAACATTGCGTTAGGTCTCTGGATCACCAGCTATGCCACTGCCTTCTCTTCACAACATTAGGATCTCTCCAAGCGCTGCACAGTGAATGAAGTACTTTGCAAATCTGGTCGCTGTTGTAATGCAGGAAGCATGGCTGCCAATTTGGCACGGCAAGATTTGGCGAATGACTATGTTTTTGGTGGTGTTGATTGAGGGGTAAATATGGGCTGGCCACACCAGGGAGAATTCACTTTCGTTTGTTCGAAGTACTGCCCTGGGATCTTTTACATGCACCTTGAAGAGGGCAGATGGGATCTCGGTTTGGCGTCTCTTTTGAAAGATAGCCCTGATTAAATAGAGGCTCACCCTCAGTACAGCACTAAGAGACTCAGCCTCGCGTTGTTTGCTCAGTTCAACACAGTGTCGCGCCCACGACCCAGGGGTGAGATGGCTGTCACTGAGTCAAGACCGGCACCTCAATAGTGCTGTAGTTTTGGTGCCTTGTGGCTTGGACTCACACAAACACCCGCACAAAGAACAAAGAAAACTGCAGCACAGGAACAGGCCCTTCGGCCCTCCAAGCCCGCACCAACCATGCTGCCCGACTGAACTAAAACCCCCTACCCTTCCGGGGACCGTACCCCTCCATTCCCATCCTATTCATGTATTTGTCCAGACGCCCCTTAAAACTCACTATCTTATCTGCTTCCACTCCCTCTCCCGGAACGAGTTCCAGGCACCCACCACCCTCTGTGTAAAAAACTTGCCTCGTACATCTCCTTTAAACCTTGCCCCTCGCACCTTAAATCTATGCCCCCTAGTAATTGACTCTTCCACCCTGGGAAAAAGCTTCTGACTATTCACTCTGTCCATGCTTCTCATGATCTTGTAGACTTCTATCAGGTTGCCCCTCAACCTCCGTCGTTCCAGTGAGAACAAATCGAATTTCTCCAACCTCTCCTCATAGCTAATGCCCTCCATGCCAGGCAACATCCTGGTAAATCTTTTCTGTACCCTCTCCAAAACCTCTACATCCTTCTGGTAGTGTGGCGACCGGAATTGAACACTATATTCCAAGTGTGGCTTAACTAAGGTTCTATAAAGCTGCAACATGAGTTGCCAATTTTTAAACTCAATGCCCTGGCCGATGAAAGCAAGCATGCCGTATGCCTTCTTGACTACCTTCTCCACCTGCGTTGCCACTTTCAGTGACCTGTGTACCTGTACACCCAGATCCCTCTGCCTATCAATACTCTCAAGGATTCTGCCATTTATTGTGTATTTCCTATCTTTATCAGACCTTCCAAAATGCATCACCTCACATTTGTTCGGGTTAAACTCCATCTGCCATCTCTCCGCCCAAACCTCCAACCGATCTATATCCTGCTGTATCCTCTGATGGTCCTCATCGCGATCCGCAAATCCACCAACCTTTGTGTCGTCCGCAAACTTACTAATCAAACCAGTTACATTTTCTTCTAAATCATTTATATATATTACGAACAGCAAAGGTCCCAGCACTGATTTCTGAGGAACACCACTTGTCACAGCCCTCCATTCAGAAACACACCCTTCCACTGCTACCCTCTGTCTTCTATGACCAAGCCACGTTACCAGCTCACCTCTGATCCCATGCGACTTCACCTTCTGCACCAGTCTGCCATGAGGGACCTTGTCAAAGGCCTTTTACTGAAGTCCATGTAGACAACATCCACTGCCCTACCCTCACCAATCATCTTCGCCACTTCCTCGAAAAACTCGATCAAGTTACTGAGACATGACCTCCCCTTTACAAAACCATATTGCCTCTTGCTAATACGTTCACTTATTTCCAAGTGGGAGTAAATCCTGTCTCAAAGAATCCTCTTCAATAATTTCCCTACCACTGACGTAAGGCTCACCGGCCTGTAATTACCTGGATTATTCTTGCTACCCTTCTTAAACAAAGGAACAACATTGGCTATTCTCCAATCCTCTGGGACCTCCCCTGTAGCCAATGAGGATACAAAGATTTCTCTTAAGGCCCCAGCAATTTCCTCCCTTGCCTCTTTCAGTATTTTGGGGTATATCCCATCAGGCCCTGGGGATTTGTCTACCTTAATGTTTCTCAGGAACTCCAATACCACCTCCTTTTTAATCTCAACATGACTCAAACTATCTACACATCCTTTCCCAGACTCATCATCCACCAAGTCCTTCTCTTTGGCGAATATTGACGCAAAGTACTCATTTAATGCCTCGCCCATTTCATCTGGCTCCATGCATAGATTCCCTCCCCTGTCCTTGAGTGGGCCAACCCTCTCCCTGGTTACCCTCTTGCTCTTTATATATGTATAAAAAACCTTGGGATTTTCCTTAATCCTGCTGGCCAATGATTTTTCGTGACCCTTTTAGCCCTCCTTACTCCTTGCTTAACTTTCTTTCTACTTTCCTTGTATTCCACACTTGCTTCATGTGTTCCCAGCCTCCAGCTTTGACAAATGCTTCCTTTTTCTCTTTGACTAGGCTCACAATATCTCTCGTTATCCAAGGTTCCCAAAACTTGCCATACTTATCCTTCGAAAGCTCGTGATTCCAAATAGATCTGTTGGATTTTAACCTGGTGTTGTGTGACTTCCTACTGCCCCTTTGAGTTGATGATAGAACTGGCGTGGGTGTAGAGCTAGTATGCCAGGTTGCCCTTCTGGTCAGGCATGGCATGTAAAAATCAAAAGAAAAGGAAAGAAATAAGAGAAAGAGTAAACCAATAACAGTCTAAAGCTCTGCCTGACATCAATTAAACTAATAGCTTGAGGGTGTATTAGGGTCTGGAGGAGGCCATTCAGCCCAGGCAGCATGGTAGCACAGTGGTTAGCACTGCTGCTTCACGGCGCCAGGGACCCGGGTTCGATTCCCGGCTTGGGTCACTGCCTATGTGGAGTTTGCACATTCTCCTCGTGTCTGCGTGGGTTTCCTCTGGATGCTCTGGTTTCTTCCCACACTCTGAAAGATATGCTGGTTCGGTGCATTGACCTGAAACAGGCGCTGGACTGTGGCAACTAGGGGAATTTCACACTCTGGCGCCTGTTCAGGTCAATGCACCTAACCAGCACGTCTTTCAGACTGTGGGAGGAAACCGGAGCACCCGGAGGAAACCCACGCAGACACGGGGAGAATGTGCAGATTCCACACAGACAGTGACTCAAGCTGGAAATCAAACCCAGGTCCCTGGCGCTGTGAGGCAGCAGTGCTAACCACTGTGCCACCGTGTCGTCCCTATTGCAGATCATGGCTGCTCTAAGCCCCAACTCCATTCATCCATTTTTGGCACTCTACCATAATTCCCTTACCTAAAAATAACCGTGTTACCGTTATGAAATTGGAGGGTTCACATTTCCTTTATGGATAGTCAAGGAGATAGAGTTTACCTGATCTCTTTATGCAGAGGAAGTATTCGTAATGAAAGCTATTCCCAACCAATTGCCAGTTATCTTTGCTGTACTTTCTGAAATGTATTCATCATTTACACTCCCACAGCTGAGGATTCATAAAACAAATAAAAGTAATTTAATCCGATGAAGCATAGAGGGAGCTGCCTCAGTTATTCCACTCCATTTTGGTTTAAATTATCACTTATGGCTGTGCCTAGAATAAAAACTGGCTTGATCCTCCCCGGTGAGTTGCTGTAATATATTCTCCAGTCTGACTGCAGAGAGTTTAGTGAAAATCTTGCAAACTGAATTGGTAAGGGATGTAGGATAAGCTCGTAATTACCTTAGCGTGGAGAGCTCTACCTAGTCAGGGTAATGCAGAGATTAATGCGATGTTCCGTTTCTGTTAGCAGACTGCTTTCTATGGCTTAATTAGCCGTGTGTGAGAATCGTTTTTAATCCGAGCAAGAGGGAAATTGTTCTCAAAAAGATAACCTTTTGAGGTTTCTGTTCTCCACTATTCCCACAGTGGGTGGGAAGTTGCCTAAGGTTGCTTATTACAACAACATGCATTTACATAGCACCTTTCCTGACCTCCCAATGCCCCAATGTGCCTACCTGCCAAGGGGGAGCTTAATTTGAAGCGCTATTCTTAATGTGTCGAATGTGGCAGGCCATGTCCGCACAGCAAGATCCCACAAACCTCACTGAGATAAATAATGCTTGCCTCAGGGTGTGTCAGTTGAGTGATTTCCCGTTCCCTGGGTCTTTTCTAGGTCGAGATACGCGGTAAGGGGAAGGTGAGGCAACGTGATGTGAACTCCTGGAGCTGGCCAGTGATGTTCTGTTGGGTTTGAGGGGGACTAGTTACAAGCCTCAATAATCTGGCTGCAGGAGTGTGTGGGGGTGATGCTCAGCACAGTGCTCCAGCAATGAAGGATGGACAGCATTGCCCTTGGCTGAAGCCATTAAAGCCATCTCTACCAAACACCCCGTTCCCTCGCTGCTGATTCCAACCCCATCCCAGGCCGTTGTCTGAAGCTGTGTCTGACTGCCCACAACCCAGGCATCCTCAGCGACTCTGAGCTGAACCCTCTGACCCGAAACCCTCTCCATCAGCAAAGACCACCTACTTCTACCTCCGTAACATTGCCCATCTCGCAGAAGGTGTAGATGGAAACGTGAGAAGGTAGTGGATGTCTGGAATCGCTGCCCGATTTGGTGGTGGAGACAGAGGCCCTAAACACTTTTAAAAAGCACCTTGATCTGCTAAAGTGGGTGGGATTAGAAAGGGCACTTGGGTGTCCTCAGGCTGGCATGGACAAGATGGTCAGAATGGCCTCCTTTTTTGTGCTGTAACTTTCTTCGCAATTTCCACCCTGCCACGATGTACCTGCTTCTTACAACGCCCATCGTGCTGTTGCATGCTGCCTGACTATTCCAATGTGTTCTTAGTCAGCCTGCCATCATCCGCCTTCTGAACACTTGATGCAAGACTCTTAACTTGAGCCAAATCTCACTCCCATCACCCCTGCGCTTGTTGACCCTTATTGGTCCCCAGTCCCTGAACAGCTCCGTTTTAAAATTCTCTGATTTTGTTTTCCAGTCTCTCCATGATCTTGCTCTTGCCTGTCTCTGTAACTTCCCATTTCTCCATCCACCATCTCGGCGTTCTTCCAACTCCGACCTCTTTTTGCATCCTGATTCCTTCCATTGGTGCCTGTGCATTCACATCTCATGGCTCTGATCTGTAGATTTCCCTCCCCAAACCTCTCCGATTCTCTACCTTTCTCTGCCATTCAGGCACTCCTTAAAGTCTACCTCTGTGACCAAACTCTGGGATATTTTTCCTAAAAGCTCTTGTGGCTCAAGGAGATTTTTTGGGTGATATAGCTTTGGGACATTTGAACCACGATTGGCACTGTTTAAATACAAGCTGTTGTTATTATTAGTGCCTAACAATTTGATAAAGATACTGACCCATTATTGGTGCTTGTGTCTTCAGCTATCAGGAGCCTAAGCTCTGGAATTTGCTCCTTAAACCTCTCCACTTCTCTGTCTCTCTCTCTCTCTCCTCCATTAAGATACTCATTAAAACCTTGCCCTTTGATCCAGCGCTTGGACAGTGATTCTAATATCTCTAAATGACACGGTACCAAATTTAGTTTGACAACGCTCCTATGAAGTGCCTTGGGCAGCTCGGTGGTACAGTTGTTAGCACAGCTGCCTCACAGGGACTCGAGTTCAATTCCGGCCTCGGGTCACTGTCTGTGTGGAGTTTGCACGTTCTCCCCTTATCTGTTTGGGTTTCCTCCGGGTGCTCCGGTTTCCTCCCGCACTCCAAAGATGTGCAGGTTAGGTGGATTGACCATGGTAAAATTGCCCCTTAGAGAGTGTGTGTGTGTTTGTGTGTGGGTGTGGGGTATATGCGTATGTTGTGTGTGTGAGAATGTGTGTGTCTGTGTGTGAGAGTGTGAGTGAGTGTGTGTGTGAGAGTATCTGTGTACATATGTTTAGTATGTGTGTGAGTGTGTGTGTGCTGCGTGTGTGTGGGGGGGTGTGTGTGTGTTCTGTGTTGTGTGTGTATCTGCCCTGCAAAGGAGCATGTTCCGGCAGCTCCTGCAATCAAACCGGTGCCAAATGTTGTGCTTTGCACTCCTTTAGACCCCCCACCAGTGAAGCCGAGAGGGGGTTAGGGTGGTTCTGACACTTGGGCAGCCAAAGAACCCCCATATATCCCGCCCATCCGCGCACCAGGGAGAGGCCACTCCATCACCCATTGTCTCTCCAGACAGCGAGGCCAGGAAGAAGCGGCTTGAGACATTTTCACAATGTTAAAGGTGTTATTTAAATCCACAAATTCTTGTTATTGCGCTACCAGACATGACAGGGGACATCAGTGACATTTAGCTATGGCTCTGTTCAGGATGATTTGTATTGTCCGTGTAAAGGGCAGCTGGCTTGTACATGCACATTAGAATAGGAAAAGAAGAGGCTGATATCTGTGTGCAACCATCCGTGGTCCCGGCAGAGATTGAATACATCTTAATTGAAGCCTGAATAAGCTGTTATTGTCCCTTATGGCAAAACAAGTGTATCTTATTTAGTGCTGACGATGATGCAGTAAGCTAGCTTGACAATATATTGTCCCACAGTGCCACGAATGTTATCACTGGAATAATCCTTTTGGGATCTACACATTTCAAGCATCTATCCGTCAAAATCAGAATACGTAACAGCATTATTGAGGTTGATTGAGATTAGATTTTGAAAAGATATTGTAACCATGTTTATCATCCTATCCACCCAACCATTAAAGGAACAGTTCAGACATAATGTTTAAGTTTAAGTTTATTTATTAGTGTCACAAGTCGCTTACATTAACGCTGCAATGAAGTTCCAGTGAAAATCCCTGGGGATCCCCTAATACCCGAGTGTTTCAAGCAAAATAAAAAAAAACTGTTGTGTAATTTGAATTGTTTCATAGAATCACTAAGGGAGGCCATTCAGCCCATCGAGCCTGCACCAACAACAATCCCACCCAGGCTCTATCCCCGTTACCCCACATATTTACCCTGTTAATCCCCCGTATTCTAAGGGACAATTTATCATGGCCAATCCACCTCACACACTCTCACACACCCACTCTCTCACACCCGCTCTCACACACCCAGTTCCTTGTGGTAAGACCTAGCCTGCGCTACCAATGATGCCATGTACGCATGCTCATGCCTGCTAGAGATATCAGTGCATACATTCAATAGGAAGATGCTTACTATAACACTGTGTAACACCTCCCTAACACTCTCCGCCTCTCTGCATCATCTCCTCTTTTAAGGCTATCTTTAAAACTAACATCTAACTAAGCCTTTTGACGCTTGCCCTAGTATAAGGCTCAATGGAAAATGTTGTTGGATAACAGTCTTGTTAAGTGCCTTGAGGGCAGTTATACTGTAAAATGCCAGGTAAATGCAAGTTATTCTTTAAAAGCAAATCCCCACAAAAAGGCTGGATAACTCATCAAGGTTGTCAACTTGACTGCGTTTTCTCAGCCAGTAGTGGGGAGTTGACACGTCTTCAACACGCTGTGAGTTTATTTCAAAAAATTGTGAAAAACTGTTGTCACTTTTAAATGCTAAGGCTGTAATTTTCCGTGTGTGTTATGATGGGATAAATCATGGACAGTATTTCACAGTAAAGAACGTATCCAAGTAACAACACTGACGGATAATTATAATGACAGCTTTGAAGACACTGTTGGTTTTCATTCATTGAGGTGTGGAATTCAGTATGCACAGTGAGGCCATTTGGCCCATTGTATTAGTGTTGGCTCTCCATAAGGCATCTCCATTTGATCCCATTCCTGTTCCTCCTATCCTTTTTCCTTTCATGGCTTCACCAATTTTAGTAAGAAGTTTAACAACACCGGGTTAAAGTCCAACAGGTTTATTTGGTAGCACAAGCAAAAGGTGTGGCTTTTGCTACCAAATAAACCTGTTGGACTTTAACCTGGTGTTGTTAAACTTCTTACTGTGTTTACCCCAGTCCAACGCCGGCATCTCCACATCATGTTCACCAATTTTCCCATGGGAGGTGTGACCACAAGTCTTTCCCTCCCTCCCTTCCCCCCCCCCCCCCCCCCCGACATTCTCTCTTCCACCTTCTTCCATCGGGGAAAAGATACAAAAGTCTGAGGTCACATACCAAACGACTCAAGAACAACTTCTTCCCTGCTGCCGTCAGACTTTTGAATGGACCTACCTTGCATTAAGTTGATCTTTCTCTACACCCTAGCTCTGACTGCAACACTACATTCTGCACTCTCTCCTTTCCTTCTCTATAAACAGTATGCTCTGTCTGTCTGGCGTGCAAGAAACAATACTTTTCACTGTATGTGAAATAATCAATCAAAAAATGACTCCCAACGCAAGCCTGTAAATTATTGGTGGTGTGTTACTCTGAGGCAAGCTTGTCACTAAGAGTTGAATGTATTGGGAGAGGAAAATTGATTTTGGAATCTAGGCTTTCTGCAAGAGTTGAGACATTCAATGTATCAAGACTGATGTTTATCCCTAAGAGTACAGTAGTATTCACTGTAAAGGAAGCTGCTCCCACCACCGCCCCCCCCACACTGAGAGAGAACCCACATTAAAGGGAGGAGTGGGCCAGACTGACTCTGATGATCACTGACATTGCCATCTGGAAGTCACATGTCGTGGAGAGCTGCATGTGAGAGAGGAGAGTATTGATTGTCTCTTGGGCACCTTCTCCCCTCTCTCCCTGTCTCAGGGAACCTGCTGCATACTGCAGGCAGTACCTGGCATGTCAGCTCAGCTCACTGCTAATCCTTTCCAGCTTTCCTTCGACCTCCTTCGATGCAGAGTCGCGTGCTACCAGAATGCTGTAACACACAATTAATCTAGGCGGTGGGATAGGAAGCTTCATGTTAATTGTATATTAACCGAGTCTTCAATTGTATTCAGGTGGTGGACATAAACTGGGGGTTCATTTGTTTTGATTTTTTAAAGACCATAAGACATAGGAACAGAATTAGGCCACTCGGCCCATCAAATCTGCTCTGCCATTCAATCATGATATTTTTCTCATCTCCATTCTCCTGCCTTTTCCCCATAACCCCTGATCCCCTTATTAATCAAGAACCTATCTCTGTCTTAAAGACACTCAATGACCTGGCCTCCACAGCCTTCTGCGGCAAAGAGTTCCACAGATTCCATAGAACCATAGAAAATTACAGCTCAGAAACAGGCCTTTTGGCCCTTCATTTATTTATTAGTCACAAGTAGGCTTACATTAACACTGCAATGAAGTTACCTAGGGTGGCACGCTGGCACAGTGGTTAGCACTGCTGCCTCACAGCGCCAGGGACCTGGGAAACCGGAGCACCCGACGGAAACCCACGCAGACACGGGGAGAATGTGCAGACTCCACACAGACAGTGACCCAAGCCGGGAATCGAACCCGGGTCCCTGGCGCTGTGAGGCAGCAGTGCTAACCACTGTGCCAGCGTACTGCCTATGCGCTGATAAATAGGAGCAGTGCCTGTATTTTGAGACCTGGAGGGGTGTGTGTTCCATGCTTATATAGATTGCTCGAAGTTGCAGCCCCTTTCTGGCTTCGTGAAGGGGCAGCTCCTGAAGTTTTGGCTGCACTTCCACCACCCCCCCCCCCCCTTCCCCCTCCCCCCTCCCCCCACCCCGCTCCTGGGTCGGAACTCTCCAGCCTCGCACGCCGTTGCAAGCAAGAGCGGAGAATTTGGCACTCAGCCCAAATCGCCAGCCCCAGCAGCGGCACTGGAGAACCCCAGACACGGGCGAGGTTGGAGAATTGTGGTTGGCCGCCCAGTCTTGGGGGGTGGGCGGGAGCGGGGTGCATGCAAGGAGGAGGGTCTCCCTGTCAGCCTGCTCCTGGGCTTGGCCAAGTTGGACACAAGTAAGTCCAGGCAGTGGGTGTTTGTGGCCAGACTCCCTTGGAGAGGGAGCATGCGGAATCCGCTGGCACGCCAGAGACCTTCCGTGACCCATGGGCACCACAGGGGATGTTAGAGTGCATCACCAGCCCCCCCAAACAACGCTCTAATTTGATAATGTTCCTTTAAATATTTTCTTTAGTTACAGCACCCCTCAGGGATTATCAATTAGTTTAATTGGCTTTTTTCAATTAGTTAATTTGTTAATTAGTTAAATTAGTTTCACTGGTACTCAATTGAGTATAAATCGGAGCAGACTGAATCTGTGGGCGTTGGATTTGGAGGTGCATGTGTTGTTTGTAAATAATGGTTTAGAAGGGCGTAAAGATTGGCTCCGGTTCTGTCCTTCATTGCCAGGTTATTAAAGTGTAAAATCAATCTTGCATTTTACTGAAGCTCAGCTTTCCCTCTGCCACTTCTCATCAAACCTTCTAGTCAGGAAGGAGGTGGAACCTGCTCTTTTTCCAGAGCCTTCCGAATTTTCCCTTTCTAAACAGAGATCCAGGTTCCCGTCAGGTTTCGTAGTGTGACAGTCCTTTGGTCGGCAGTAAGCAGGTGCTGAGAGTTTCTCCAGAGAGAGAGCGGGGAAAAATAACCAAACGTTACAGAGTCACCTCTGGCCCATTCTCTTGACCTTAAAAGGCATCAAATACAGGTCTGGGAGCAGGTTTGCTGCTTGAGCAAGGACACAGTGTCCCTCTCCCTAATGATTTGAAATTGATATGCTGCTAATTTACTGATGCAGGCAGTATATTTTTCAGCCGTATCAATGTACAGCCTGCACGCTTTTCCGTTTCTTTTTGTGTCAAATATTGATGTGTGACAATCGGTATGGAGGGAGAGAGAATAATGGAGGGATTGTTTAACGTGTCGAAGGGGCAGCGGTTACCCTGGTACTGGAATTGAACTATTCCGAGTCAGAATGTCTCAGAATGTTCTTGCTGAAAGCAGGAATGGGAAACAGAGAAGTGCTGATTTAAACGTGGTGAGGAATTGATGAATGGAGCGGGGTGGAGACACGCAGCCAGTTGTTCCGAGTCTGGCTGGAATAGTAACAGCTGCAATGGTAACTTTCAGGAAGGAGGGGGGGATTGAGTAAATCCTTGGAGACATTTCCTGGGTCAGAGCAATTAAACAGAGGCACAAAGAGTTTGATGAGAGAACAGGCTTGATGGGCCAAATAGCCTCGCCCAGCTGCTGCGTGACTCTTATGTAATGGAGTAGGAAAACTTGATGTGTTATTGTTACATGTATTGGGATACAGTGAAAAGTATTGTTTCTTGCGTGCCATACAGACAAAACATACCGTTCATAGAGTACATAGGAGAGAAGGAAAGGAAAGAAATCTGGGGTGAGAAACAATGTGCTTTAAAAAGCTGCCAGGTGTAGGTGCAGAATGATGCAGCTGGCCTACGACTGAGTATCTGCATATTCTAAATCAGTGTACCCTGCTGTACAGTGTCTGAGTACATTTTCTACAACGCCTCTACATTCTCAGAAGACTAAGGAAATTTGGCATGTCCGCTACAACTCTCACCAACTTTTACAGATGCACCATAGAAAGCATTCTTTCTGGTTGTATCACAGCTTGGTATGGCTCCTGCTCTGCCCAAGACCATAAGAAACTACAAAGGGTCATGAATGAAGCCCGGTCCATCACGCAAACCAGCCTCCCATCCATTGACTCTGTCTACGCTTCCTGCTCCCTCTGCAAAGCAGCCAGCATAACCAAGGACCTCACGCACTGCAGACGTTCTATCTTCCACCTTTTTCCGTCGGGAAAAAGATACAAAAGTCTGAAGTCACGTACCAACCGAGTCAAGAACAGCTTCTTCCCTGCTACCGTCAGACTTTTGAATGGGCTTAGCTCACACTAAGTTGATCTTTCTCTACACCCTAGCTATGACCATAACACTACATTCTGCACTCCCTCCTTTCCTTCTCTAAGAATGGTATGTTTTGTCTGTATAGCGCGCAAGAAACAATTCTTTTCACTGTATACCAATACACGTGGCAATAATAAATCAAATCAAATAGATACAGTGTCTAAGTACAGTCTGTTCCATTCTGTTCTCTTAGAGGAAGAGCTGGTTACACCACCACTAGATGGCGTCATTCTACCTGGAGTGGTGAGACAAAGCATTCTGGATCTTACACGCAAGTGGGTCAGTAAATATTGTTTAATATGAAAGCATTAACTTCAATACATTCCAGTGACATATTAACCTAACCCTAGCTGCTAATTAGGTGCCCCTAATGTGACATCAAATTTCTAGGAGCTAATCTCTTTGTTTAATTTTGATACGAGTGTTAAATATTCATGTAATTTTCAATCAGGATCTCGGCCCCAGCATCGAGAATCAATAGCTGTTATTTCCGGCTGAACGGACAACTTTATCTGACGTATTTGTTCATGTACGGTACTTCCATGGGGCACATTTTTGATGAGAATGGAGGGCAATTTTTTAAAAAGTGCCTTGTTTATCTCAGTAAAACTTGTCAATGGGTGGGATGTTCCACACCCCAAAGTGGCGGATAGGGCCCGCCATTAGTCAGTGGTGGGATCCGCCATTGTCAATGGGGTTTTCCATGGAATACATTCCCTCCCTCCCACCCCGCCACTCCCAAACACTGGGAAACACAAGGCCCCATCGGCAGGACCGGAAGATCCCGCGGGCGTGAATGGCCAGAAAAGTCCGGCTTATGTGTTTCAAACTCCCAGTGTGGCGTTAGTGATTAGAAAAAGACATCTAGGACATTTCCTTGATTAAGGATGTGAAAAGAGGTGAACGGGATCTGATTGCTTCTCGTGTTTCTTTTGCTTTGGTTGGGGGAAACAAAATAAAAAGGATCAGTTCAAGGTTGATGAGCGATCTGTCACGATGAACGAGCTCGTCCGAGCAATCCAGCAAAAGCGGGTCAAGGAGCTATTCGGCTCAGGGACTGCGTGCGTCGTGTGTCCAATCGGACGGATCTTGTACAAGGGCGAGGTGAGCAAACGTGCAAATTGATGAGGGACCTTCAGCTTAACTTTGAGGGAGCTACTGATCTCAGTGCACCCACCGTATGAAAACCTGGCTCGGGCGATGTCACCTACCTCCCAAATAACCTGGCAGAAAGGGGCAGCGAAACGGAGAGATGGGGGACAGAGAGTTTACAATGTGTACAAGATTTTACTCTGACCCAATACGGAAAGAATCCAAGCACCACTAGACCTGGCAGCAGAGCAGATAGGAGAAATAAATGGAAAGAATGTCCAAGAGGAACTTACCCCAATGGAATAAAGTTTCAGATAATTGCAGAGATAATTATAAACAGGACAGCAACAACTCCACTTTTATTCATATCATAGAATTCCTACAGTGCAGAAGGAGACCATTTGGACCATCAAGCCTACACCGACAGTAATCCCACTCAGGCCCTATCCCCGTTACCCCGAGGGCGGCACAGTGTCACAGGGGTTAGCAGTGCTGCCTCACAGCTCCTGGGACCTGGGTTCGATTCCCAGCTTGGATCACTGACTGTGCGGAGTTTGCATGTTCTCCCCGTTTCTGCATGCGTTTCCTCCGGGTGCTCCGGTTTCCTCCCACAGTCCAAAGTTGTGTGGGTTGGGTGCATTGGCCATGCTAAATTGGCTCTTAGTGTCACGGGACGTGTAGGCTAGAGGGATTAGTGGAGTAAATATGTGGGGTTATGGGGAAAAGGCCTGGGTGGGATTGTTGTTGGTGCAGACTCAATGGGCCGAATGGCCTCCTTCTGCACTGAAGGGATTCTATGATTTCTAACCCCACGTATTTACCCTGTTAGTCCCCCTGACACTAAGGACAATTTAGCATGGCCAATCAACGTAACCCACACATCTTTGGACTGTGGGAGGAAACCAGAGCACCCGGAGGAAACCCACGCAGACACGGGGAGAATGTGGAGACTCTGCACAGACAGTGACCCGAGGCCGGAATTGAACCTGGGTCCCTGGTGCTGTGAGGCAGCAGTGCTAACCATTGTGCCACCGTGCCGCCCCTAGCATCTTTAACCTGAAAAAAATCCCAAGGGTGCCTCCTGTCAACAGGATCCAAGCCCTGAAGCTGAAACCAAGACATAGAGCTTTTAGTTATTGGGAGAGCTTATTGACTTGTTCAGTCTTAAAGTTCTTCTCCCACTCAACCCAGTGTACCAGTAATCCCCTATTTATCTGTGCTCAAAGAAAACTAATACCCAGCACCCGTTTCTCTCAACCTTAGCAGCGACATTAACAAAACCCTAACAACGTCATTGATAAGGCATTGATAGGTTCCCCTCCTGTTTAAATTCAAACTTTTGAAAAAAAACTTAATCGAAAAGAAACAGAATGGCAGAGAATGGAGGGTTTAGGAAGTTAGTGTGGCAAGAGCTACTTAGAGTGGGAGACAGCATGTATGGCACATGGACACCAGCATAGACCCAGTTGGGCTGAATGACCTTATCCTGTGCTTTAGATTCTATGTGATAGAGGTGGTGCTTCATATTTTTTCCCTGTCATCTTTTGTGCTTTACATTATGGTGCAACCAACCATTAACACTTCCTAGGAACATTACAAAGCAAAGACTGACACTGAATCGCTTAGATATTCGTGTAGATGATCGAAGCCTTGGGTTGGTGTTAAAAGAAGGAGTTTTAAGTATCCTGCAGTTCATCGAGGGAGCTAAAAGGCACTGTTAATACACCTGGGTTAACCAGTATTGATCTTTTGATCTACCCAAGAGATTAAAGTGTTTTTTAACAGGGTAATACAAAACTGCTAAATGTGGTATCGAACCATATAAGGAGATATTATCTTTAGTAAGTTATATATTTTTTATGGGTATTAGAAAGTTATATATTTTTTATGGGTATTAGAAATAAGTTACAAGCTGAAGCTTAACTTTGTGTTTCTGTATGTGTGTTAATAAGCGCTGGTGATGTTAGTGGCAGAGGCATTGTTATAGTTTGACAGTTTGTTCTCTTTCTCATTAACTTTTGCAGAACCTGCATATCCCGACCAGTGAAAATGGATTGAAATTGGCATCACAGATCCTGGAAAACCTGACTGACACACAGGTGAGTGTGTACGGTCATTTTCCAGGTTACATAATCGCAATGGTTTAAAATGAAACATCCCAGAATCACTGCAAAATGGGAGTGTTGTAACTGGAGGTTGGACTTTAATGTCCGATGATTTCTATTGCTGCCAAAATGTTGTGTACGCGGGAAGGAAACATCTGGATGATGAATACATATGTCTTCATTCATTGCTAGGATGTTTGTACTCCATCAAGTTTAGCTGGGTGATCTGGTGTTTACAGGCAGCACGGTGGCACAGTGGTTAGCACTGCCGCCTCACAGCGCCAGGGACCCGGGTTCGATCCGCGGGCTTGGCTTACTGTCTGTGTGGAATCTGCACATTCTCCCCGTGTCTGCGTGGGTTTCCTCCGGGTGCTCCGGTTTCCTCCCACAGTCTAAAGATGTGTGGGTTAGGTGGATTGGCAAATTGCCCCTTAGTGCCAGGGGGATTAGCAGGGTAAATATGCGGGGTTATGGGGATAGGGTCTGGGTGGAATTGTGGTCGGTGCAGACTCAATGGGCTGAATGGCCTCCTTCTGCACTGTATCCCATGACAATTTGTGGAACTCGTTGCCCCATTGGGCGGTGGAGTCTGAATCATTAAATGGTTTCAAAAAGAAAATGGATATATTTCTAATTTTAAAAAAGGGATCAGGGGATATGGGGAACAGGTGGGGAGGTGGATTTGAGACCAGGGAGAGATCAGCCATGATCTGATTGAATAGCGGAGCAGGCTCCAGGGGCTGAATTAGCCTCCTTCTGCTCCTAATTCCTATGCTCCAATTAATGGCCCTCTGAGAGAAGAAATTCCTCCATATTAAATTCTGAAACTGTGCCCCTCATTCCAGATTCCCCCATGAGGGAGCAACATCGCTGTTAGCATCTACCCTAGTAAGAAGTCTCACAACATCAGGTTGAAGTCCAACAGGTTTATTTGGAATCACAAGCTTTCGGAGCGCTGCTCCTTCACTCACCTGATGAAGGAGCAGTGCTCCGGAAGCTTGTGATTCCAAATAAACCTGTTGGACTTTAACCTGGTGTTGTGAGACTTCTTACTGTGCCCACCCCAACCCAACGCCAGCATCTCCATATCATAGCATCTACTCTGTCACACCTTCTCAGAATCTTCAATAAGATCCGACTTTTGAATGGACCTATCTTGCATTAAGTTGATCTTTCTCTACACCCTAGCTATGACTGTAACACTACTTTCTGCACTCTCTCCTTCTCTATGAACGGCATGTTTTGCCTGTATAGCGCACAAGAAACAATACTTTTCATTGTATACTAATACATGTGACAATAATAAATCCAATCAAATCAATCTTCTAAACTCCAACGAGTGTTTGCTCCCACTGCACTAAATGCTGGCTTGGATTAGGTGACAACTATTGTATAAGGCCAGCTTTTACAGTTGAGTTGCAAGAGATAATGTACACGTTTGGAAAACAATATTTAAAATCTGGAGAGGGGTAATTTAAGGCTGTTATCGCAAGATAGAAAAATAAGTGCTTGCAACACGGGAAAGCATCATGGAGAGGTAATGTGCAGATAATTGTAATGTGTTCATTTCTTTGGCAACACATGAATTTGATACATGTCTGCATGGTTTGAGTCCCGCTGCATGCTAATGGGATTCGAATATCTTTGACAGTACGGGAAAGAGGCAAGTGACTGGACCTGCCTGGTGATCTGAAGGTTGGACCCTCGTTGAAAGCAGACCAAGCTGAGTAATGGGAGGAGGGCCGAATGCCAAACAAGCACAAACTGCAGCCCAGTGGCTGTGAACATCTGACAAAGGTTCGTGACTGCTGACTGCACCCAAATGAAGCACAAAACATTTTAGCAACACAAAATGTGAATTTGTAATTGTCTGTACTGTACTACCTTCCGCTCGAGAGAGAGAGAGAGAGAGAGGGGACCCATCACAAAACCGAGCTGGACAGGGCCTCTGGACTAAACTGTCTCCTCCCGGATTCTGAATTCCATTTTGTCAATGAGCTTTAGCACTGTCTTGTTGACGGTTTTTCTCTGTAGCAACTCTGTGTGATATTGACTCCCAAGTTACGGATGTTTCAACCGCCTTTGACGTGGGTCTGGAATACCCTGCGGCCAGGGTGTCTGGGGCCTGTGGATTCAGTGCGCTTCGCAATGCGACTGAGCAAGAGGGAATTTGTACACGAGCTATCCTTGATGAGCTGCTGTTAGGCTAGTGAACCGTACCAAATGGGGAGATCATTTTCCCGACCAAACAAAAATAGATTAATGTCTGGAATCGGGGTCAACATCACATTATATTTTATGCTCATAGAATCCTAAATGCCTTTGAATCATATTGTATCAGTAATAGTGACACGCAAGCAGTGATCCAAAATGAGAATTGTAACTGGGTAGCTGTAATAGCTGAAAATGGCAAATAAAAGATTCCTACTACATGTGAAATGCAAAGCTGTGAGTCAACCTCAGAAGATCAGATGAAAGCTTGCGAGCCTTTGATCATTTGTAAAGAGCCTTTAATGTATCCCTGATACCCTATTACTATATATAGGTATAATATATACTATGTCGCCGAGTTTTAAAAGGTTAAAGATAAATTATTTCCTCCGCGTCTGTTCTTGGAGTGTAGGTGATACTCGGAACTGTGTTTATTCTATTTCCTGGAAGGGGATCGTGAGTCTGAGGGTCAGCAACATCTAGAGACATAGAGATATACAGCACAGAACAGGCCCTTCGGCCCAACTCGTCCATGCTAACCAGGTTTCCTGAACCAAACTAGTTCCATTTGCCTGCGTTTGGTCCATATCCCTCTAAACCTTTCCTATAGTGGCTCAGTTGGGTCAGGATGGCATGTCAATAGATGTTTATTTGCTAAGGATGTTAAGGGATATGGAACCAAGCCATGCAAATAGACTTAAGATACAGATCTAACCGATCACATCACTTACTGAGCAATAGAACAGGCTTGACAGACTGAATGGCCCCTCCTTTTTAAAAATATTCTATCATAGGGGGTGTGGGCACTGGCAAGGGCATTATTTGTTGCCCATTCCTAATTGCCCTTCAGCAGGTGATGGTGAGCCACCTTCATGAATCACAACATCACACGTAGGCCAGACCAGGTAAGATTTCCTTCCCTAAAAGTCAACCAGATGGGCTTTTATGACGAGTGATGTGGTCAGCAATGTTGAGAAGGATGGTGAAATCTTGCGGAGGTGATGGGGGTCTCGTCTGTGACTGGAGAGTGTGATGGGAGACCCCAGTTGCCTCCTTCGAAGAAGTCCGCCAACCCCCAGCAATCAGGTAGTCAAGGGGCCACTGACAGGATTTTCCCTGGGATCTGGGCCCTGAGGGGCGGAGGTCCTGCAACGCTTTTGCCCAGTAGCGTCAGTGGGCAGGTGGTGGGTGCTGTGGGAACACCATCCAACCGAGACACAGAATCAAGGAACGTCCCGGGCCACTGATAAATAACGGCGGTTTCACAATGTGTAGTGGTGGGTTAGCAGCAAGGGTGGGTGGGGAGGTGGGGGGCTGCCTCTCAGTGGGTGCCCATACACGATGTGAAGGACCCTGCCGCAGGAGATGATAAGGAACCTACAGCGGTTTACCTGTGTGCTCGCTGCATAGTGACGTGACTGCCCGCAGCTGGGTTCATACTGGCGACAGCGGGATGAGACCCTTCCGTGGTTGTTAGTTGTCCACTTAAGGGTCTCAATTGGTAGTGGGGGGGGGGGTTCCCACTGTGGACTTAATTAGGGTAGAGGTGGGAAGATGGAAGGGTGCTAACTTGCCACCGTCCCACCTGATTAAAGGCTCTCCCTGCTTCCAAACATGCCACTGGATAGAGCAGCAGATTATGGCCCTAGCTTTCAATTCAGCTTTTATTAATTTATTAAATCCACCCACTGCCATGGTGGGATTTGAAACCTGAACCTGGGCCTCTGGATTACTGATCCAATGATATTGCCAACATATCACTATCCCCTCCAGCTTCCCTTCCCTGAAAGTTATCAGCTGGGCCCCTATGGCAACTCAGCCCCATGTTGCTTTGATTTGATATTTCCCATTGCAGATCTAATTGAACCGAGTTTCACCAGCGCTCCGATGGAATCCGAACCCATGTTCTCAGGATCCATTATCGTAACCATGACCTCTGTACCATCCGCCCCAGTTGGGGTGGGGGGAATATTGTTGTCCACACTGCTGCAAAGAACATTCCAGTCTTTCAGGACTGTAATACTGACGGAATACCCTGCCATCTCACCAGCAAGCTCTCATTTTACCTGGGAGATCACAGGGTTATTCACGACATACTGTATATACATATTTATATACCTATAGAGAGAGAGAAATTGCAAGGTTCAGCTGTGCTGATATGGATACAGGACCAACCCCCTAAACCCCTTCCCATCCCCCTCCCCCAGATTGGGCGTTGCAGAGGGAATACTGCACTGTCTCTCAGGTGAGATACTGAGTCAAGGCCCTGTCTGCCCTCTGACCCGGATGTAAAAGTTCACAGGCCATTATTTCGAAGAGGAGCAGAGGTGCCCTGGCCAACAGAAATCAGCTCATTCGACATCAGTAAAACCTATGGTGCTGCCACATATCTCACTGCTATCTCTGGGATCTTGCTGTGCGCAAATTGACTGTTCACTTCTCAACTGTCACCAGCGACTACACTTCAGAAAGATACTTCACTAACTGTGAAGTATTTTGGACCATCCTAATGATACTATGTAAATGCAAGTTCTTCCTTTTTGACTTTCTTTACTATCTGGGACCATTGTTCCTTTGGCCACACGGCAGTCACAAAGGTAACACACTGGCTGCTTACGAACTGTCCCCTTTAAAGATACCATGTGCCCCCCTTCCAAAAAAAAATTTAAAGGTACCATACAGATTACGCACAACAAATGAAATTTTGAAGAACTGTTGTCTGGGATCTCCTCTCATATCTAAGAAATCATTGTGCAAGCTGTGTCTGCTTTGTAATTATACAAGAATATTTCACACCATGTTTAATAGTATAATATTGTTGTGTGAGTTGTACTATTGATTACAGACATGGCCACAGAAACTACTGTGCTCAATAAAATGTTTTGTTGTGGAAAGTTCCTTTTCTCTTTGTATTGCCCTCAATATTCAGAGCGTCGGTTTTGTTTCAAGAAACTTGTGTCTGAAGAGTCAATTCTGAATTAATTGTAGGAAGGAATGGAGATGACAGAACACTTTCATCACCTGTAGATATACATCATCTGTGGATATATGGATGTGACGATCCCTTTCTGATTCCGGGTCAATGAATTATGATTATTTGCATGTCAGAGGGTAGTAGCTTCAAGTTTGACTCTACAGACTTGAGTACTTAACCTAACTGCTGCCTCATGGCGCGAGGGACCCGGGTTCGATTCCCGCTTGGGTGACTGTGTGGAGTTTGCACGTTCTCCCCGTATCTGCCTGGGTTTCCTCCGGGTGCTTCGGTTTCCTCCCACAGTCGGAAAGACGTGCTGGTTTGGGTGCATTGGCCGTGCTAAATTCTCCCTCAGTGTTACCCGACCAGGCGCCGAAGTGTGGTGACGAGGGGATTTTCACCATAACTTCATTACAGTGCTAATGTAAAGTCTACTTGTGACATTAATTAGGTCGATTGGCCATGTTAAATTGCCCCTTAGTGTCAGGGGGACCTACTCGGGTAAATGTGTGGGGTTACGGGGATAGGGCCTGGGTGGGATTGTGGTCGGTGCAGACTCGATGGGCCGAATGGCCTCCATCTGCACTGTAGAGATTCTATGATAACAAAATAAACTTTAAAAACTTGAACTTAAGCTGCCACTCCAGTGCCGTCTGGGGGGAGCTCTGCACCATCGGAGGTGTCTTGTGGATGAAAAGTGGAACTGTCTGCCCTGTCAGGTGGGTGTGAAAGATCCGGTGGCTGCATTTTGAAGGAGCGTAGGTGAGTTCTCTCGGGTGTCCTGTCTGATGTTGCTCAGTGTCCCTAAAACAGATTATCTGGCTTTCATCACACCACTGTGTGTGGAAACTTACTGTGAACAAATTGGTTTTTATGTTTCCTGCATTATGGCTACACTTCAAAAGTATTTCATTGGCTTTTTTTTATTACTTTGTGGGACATGGGCATCGCTGGTTGGGCCAGCATTTATTACCCATCCCTAATTGCCCTTGAACTGAGTGGTTTGCTAGGCCATTTCAGAGGAAATTTAAGAGTCACCCACATTGCTGTGGCTCTGGAGTGACATGTAGGCCAGACCATAGCAGATTTCCTTCCCTAGTGAACCAGATGGATTTTTCCGACAATGGTTTCATGGTCATCAGTAGATTCTTAATTCCAGATATTTCCTTATTGAATTCAAATTCCACCATCTGCCACGGCGGGATTCGAACCCAGGTCCTCAAAGCATTAGCTGAGTCACTGGATGAATAGTCTAGTGATAAATACCACTAGGCCATCGCCTCCTTTGGGGGTAGCACTTTGGGACTTTGACATGTTAAGTGCAAGTCTTTTTCGAGCATGTGCCCATGCTGCACAG
The DNA here is from genome assembly GCF_964213995.1 of Mustelus asterias. NCBI lineage: Eukaryota > Metazoa > Chordata > Chondrichthyes > Carcharhiniformes > Triakidae > Mustelus > Mustelus asterias. The sequence goes on from NC_135819.1 coordinate 32,075,613, forward strand.
ACTAGGAAAGAGCCAAGTCGCACAATGTAGTCCAGGGTAATTTGTCTATACAGATCTTAATGGACTTCAATGCATCAAATGTTTTTTTTTCTGGTTTCTATAAAGCAGCCTAGCTTTTCCACCACTTTCTGATCGGAATTGGGGACGAATGTGACGCATTGTTTTTTGTTTCCTCTAAGAGGAGTCAGAATTCTGCCGTTTACAGCAGTCTTATTGTATAATCAACCCAGAACACCAATTACATTTACACCCCCAATGGAGTCGGGGTGTTGGTGTCAAGCAAGAGCTGTATAATTGGGGAAACTGACTTCTAACCTGGCGTGCATTGGCACTGTTTTCTGTTCAGCAAAAGCATCACTACATTTTGTACAATTTAAATGCTAGGCTGTGCCAAGGTGACCCCATGCTCACATCTTCAGATGGAATATCGACTGGGTTTGATGATTGCCCATTTAACATGGAAATTGCACTAGAGTCACTTCATCCAATCTCACAGATTCTATTCTGAAAGGACAAGTTCCCATTCTCTTCCTGTATCTAGTGGTGCACTAAGGCAAACATTTGACCATTTCCATAGTTAACAATTCCCGGAACGGGTCACTAGTCTGTCGCCAGAGGCTTATAGCTTGAGGGACACCACTTCCTCTCTCCCATTCTCACCGCTAGCCATTAGCATGTTCGGAAGGATTGACGCACTCAGTCTGTTCACATGATAGACACACTTTTCTTGGTCATCAGATCCTGGGGTGAGACTCGAACTTGGAGTTTCTGGCTCAGAGGTAGGGATGCTACCCATTGTGCCACAATACTTCCCAGTCCTGTTAGTCCTGTGGAATATTGTTTGGCTTCAGTGGTTAATTCGGGCCTTGCTTTTGCTGTTGTGTTTGGGTGTGAACTTGTCCGTTCCCCCCCCCCCCCTTTCCATCCACTGTGTTTACCTACCTCAGTATAGGTTGTGCCTGGTACAGTTCTGAAGATGGATAGATTTTATATCCACATAACACTGCTGCTATTGGCGAGGAAGGAAAGGATTTGAGCATAGGGTAGGGAAAGCTGGTCTTGCCCCAGCTGTATCACACCAACCACCTGTGTCGCCACCCACACCCGAGGTGCTTTGGCTGCCTACGCACCGTAGCAATGTTCCAGCTCCTCAACACAGGTTTTCAGACATCTTATTTTTGAATGGACCTACCTTGCATTAAGTTGATCTTTCTCTACACCCCAGCTATGACTGTAACACTGCATTCTGCACTCTCTCCTTTCCTTCTCTATGAACAGTGTGCTTTGTCTGTGTAGCGTGCAAGAAACAATACTTTTCACTCTATACTGATAAGTGTGGCAATAATAAATCAAATCAAATCAAATCTTCTGGGATAGGAGAAGTTTTATTCCTGACTGTCAGGGTAACATTTCCACTCCACCTGACGAAGGAGCAGCGCTCCGAAAGCTAATGGTGTTTGCTACCAAATAAACCTGTTGGACTTTAACCTGGTGTTGTTAAAACTCTTACTGTGTCAGGGTAACCACAGACTTGGCTTTATGCTGTTAAAATGGGTTACATTTTGCCAGTAGTAGCCCTCTAATGTGTCATGATCATTTCTGTGCACCTACTTGTGCATCATAGAGTCAGAGTCATAGAGTTCTACAACACAGAAAGGCCATTTGGCCCACAGTGTCTGCACCGGCCATCTAATCCCATTTTCCAGCTCTTGGTCCTTAGCCTTGTGTGCCACGGTGTTTCAAGTGCTCTTAATACATGTGATGCTTCATGCTTCCGTTTACAGTCCACCACAAACACTCGATTAACCTCTGCACAACCCTCTCCCGCACCCCCCGACCAACACCACCCCCATCCCAACCCCAGCCCGCCTCTAACCACCCAGTGAGTTGGGTGTATTAAAGGGCAGCACGGTAGCACAGTGGTTAGCATTGCTGCTTCACAGCTCCAGGGACCTGGGTTCGATTCTTGGCTTGGGTCACTGTCCGTGTGGAGTTTGCACATTCTCCTCGTGTCTGCGTGGGTTTCCTCCGGGTGCTCCGGTTTCCTCCCACAGTCCAAAGATGTGTGGGTTAGGTTGATTGGCCATGCTAAAATTGCCCTTAGTGTCCTGGGATGCGTAGGTTAGAGGGATTAGTAGGTAAATATGTAGGGATATGGGGGTAGGGCCTGGGTGGGATTGTGGTCGGTGCAGACTCTATGGGCCGAATGGCCTCTTTCTGTGCTGTAGGGTTTCTAAAATAAACATAGAAGATAGGAGCAGGAGGAGGCCATTTGGCCCTTAGAGCCTGCTTCGCTATTAATAACGATTGTGACTGATCGTCCAACCCAATAGCCTAATCCTGCTTTCTCCCCATAAACTTTGGTCCCATTCGCTCCAAGTGCTATATCTATAGAAACATATAAGATAGGAGCAAAACATAGAAGATAGGAGCAAAGCTCATGACATATTGTTCTTATAAAGCAATACAGCATCGAAGAGAGACCATTCAGCCCATTGTGCCTGTACTGGTTCTGTAAAATCTTTATCAAATTAGCCCCACTCCTCCCATAGCTTTTTCATTTTCTTTTCTTCTTCAAGTATCTGGCCAATTCCCATTCTCATCTCTCGACTATTTTTTTACAATTACCTTAACTCTGTGGCCTCCGCTTACTGACTCTCTTATCTCTGGACACAGTTTCTCCCTCTCTGAAAACTCTTTATAAGTTTGGACACCGCCATTAAAGGTCTCCCCTTAACCTTCTTTGCTCCAAGTAGAATTATCCCAGCTTCTTCAGTCTCCACATAATTGAAGTATTTGTTCATGGGATGTGGGCATCACTGGCAAGAGCAGCATTTGTTGCCCATTCCTAATTGTTCTTAAACTGAGTGTCTTACTAGGCCATTTCGGAGGGCATTTTAAGAGTCAACCACATTGCTGTGGGCCTGGAGTCACATGGCGGCCAGACCAAGTAAGGACAACAGATTTCCTTCTCTAGAGGATATGAGTGAACCAGATTGGATTTCATTATAGTCCAGTTATTGCATGGTTACCATTAAACCACTTCAGAGACTGTGAATTCTGAATTGAGTAATATTTCCAATAATTCCCCATGGCTTTGGGGAATTATTGGAAATATTACTCGTGTTCAAGGCACAAATCATGTGTGATGGAATACTCTTCACTTGCCTGGATGAGTGCAGCTCCAACAACACTCAAGAAACAACATGGGAAGCATCTTGGAGTTTCCACATAGCACAAGATGCAGCCCTGCCATTCCTCCATTGATTAGTTAATAACCTTGTTACTATGAACAAACCTTAACAATACTAATAAATCTTTACCAGTCCTAATAACCAAACCAATATGACAAACCCTATTAATATTGATAGACCATTCTAATACTTTATACTCCTTACTAATGGAATAATTCTTACTTTAAAAATAAGATTGACCAGTTACTGTTATTAATACTTAATTATTTTTATATTTCAATTGTTTATCCTCAGCCTCCAAGCAGCTGAACTCACCAACCGATCAACTCCTGACTTTCCTGTGATATCATGGTTTGATTTTTGTTACACTTGGGTCCACTCGGGCAGTATGGTGGCACAGTGGTTAGCACTGCTGCCTCACAGCGCCAGGGATCCGGGTTCAATTCCTGGCTTGGGTCGCTGTCTGTGTGGAGTCTCCACGTTGTCTGCGTGGGTTTCCTCTGGATGCTCCGGTTTCCTCCCACAGTCTGAAAGTCGTGCTGGTTAGGTGCATTGGCCATGCTAAATTCTCCCTCGGTGTACCTGAACAGGTGCCGGAGTGGTGACTGGGGGGTTTTCACAGTAACTTCATTGCAATATTAAGGTAAGACTATTTGTGACACTAATAAATAAACTTTAAAACTCCAGCCTCCATTCCTGACTCAGTCTCAAGATACTACTGCTAATAAATCTTCCTACTGTTACTAAATTCACTCACTACTGTAGTAACCCATTTAAATTTCCCAGCTCACTTACCTGGTTTCCTGTAACATCACAACTTGTGACTGGAGCAGGACTGAGGGAGAGATTCTTAGCAGGAGTGCTGAGGGTAAGCAAAGTACTGATTTATTTATTTAATTGTATTCCTTGTTTGTTTCGCGGGCTTTTTTCAAGGTTTTAAATTAAAGGAAGTGAGGTCAGCTGAAGGGGATTCTGGGAGGTTGAGTTCTTAGTATAAAAGTCAGTTACCTGGGGGGTTCGACCTCTTTGTTCGACTGGAGCATAAAAAGCCGGCCGCACTATACAGCGGGCAGCATCGGGAGCGGGCAACAGAGTGTGAGCTATAAGGGCTTTGGCTCACAGGGCTTAGGCTGAAAGGGCGAGGCAAGGTCCGTTATTTTTTTCCAAACCTATATAGGATAAGGGTAACTATGAGTGATCGGCCAGTTCGGTGCTTCCGGTGTGGGATGTGGGAGTTCCTGGAAACACCTAGCCTCCCAGAGGTTCACATTTGCGCCAGGTGCGTGGAACTGCAGCTCCTGAGGGACCGTGTCACGGAACTGGAGCTGCAGATTGCTGACCTTGGTCTAGTCAGGGCGAATGAGAGAATAATTGACATGTGTTATAGGCAACTAGTTACACCGGGGCATCGGGAGGAAGACACGTGGGTCACAGTTAGGAGGAGTAAAGGTCAGAAGGGTAACGTACCAGAGAGTACTCCAGTGGCTGTCTCTCATAATAGGAAGGGCTCGGCGACAGGTGTGAGAGGGGTTAGGAGAGCAATAGTGGTGGGGGATGCGTCGGTTAGAGGCACAGACAAGGCGATTCTGTGGGTGCGAACGGGACTCCAGGATGGTAGTCTGCCTACCTGGTGCTGGGGTCATGGATGTCTCCGAGCGGATAGGAGGCATATTAAAAGGGGAAGATAAAGAAACGGATGTTATTGTACACGTTGGTGCAAATGACGTAGATAGGAAGAGCAGGGGGATCCTATGAGAGCAATTCAGGGAGTTGGGAAATAGGCTAAAATGTAGGGCCTCCAGGGTGGCCATCTCTGGGCTGCTCCCAATGCCTCGTGCCAGTGAGGCTAAGAATAGAGAGTTAGTACAATTGAATGCTTGGCTAAAGGATTGGTCCAGGAGAGAGGGCTTCATTTTCCTAGATCAATGGGAAGTTTTCAGGAGAGGATGGCACCTGTACAAGAAGGACGGGTCACAACTAAGTTGGAAGGGCATGAATATCCTGGCTGGGAGTTTTGCTAGTGCAGTTCGGGGGGGTTTAAACTAGTATGGCGGGGAGAGGGGATCAAAATATTAGGTCTACAAGTGTAGAGGCTGGGGACGAGCTTGGGGCTGGGACAAGGCTGGCAAAGAAGAAGAGCACTCTGGGGGAGGATGACCTCACTGGGCCTGGAGGTCTGGAGTGCTTATACTTCAATGCAAGGAGTGTAGCAGGTAAGACAGACAAACTTAGGGCCTTAATGCTCGCGAGGAATTTGGATGTGGTTGCGGTGACAGAGACTTGGTTGAAAGAGGGACAGGACTGGCAGCTGAATATTCCGGGGTACAAGTGTTTTAGGCAAGACAGAGGAAGGGCCAAAAGAGGTGGGGGAGTAGCAGTATTAGTTGGAGAGCATATTATAGCGGTGCAGAGGGAGGACAATTCAGAGGGGTCGTGTAACGAGTCACTCTGGGTGGAGCTTAGAAACAGGAAGGGCGCAGTCACTATGTTGGGGGTGTAGTACAGGCCCCCCAACAGCCCAAGGGAAGTGGAAGAACGGATATGTCAGGAGATACTGGATAGGTGCAGGAAAAATAGGGTTGTTGTAGTGGGAGACTTCAATTTCCCTGGTATAGACTGGAAATCGCTGAGAGCAGGGACTCTGAATGGGGAGGAATTTGTAAAATGCGTACAGGAGGGTTCTTTGGAACAATATGTAGATAGCCCGACTAGAGAGAGGGCTATACTGGACCTCGTACTGGGGAATGAGCCCGGTCAGGTCTTCAAAGTTTCGGTAGGGGGACATGTGGCAAATAGTGACCACAATTCTGTTAGCTTTAGGATAGTGATGGAAAAGGATGAGTGGTGTCCCAAGGGTAAGGTGTTGGATTGGGGGAAGGCTAACTTTAGTGGGATTAGGCAGAAATTGGCAGCTCTTGATTGGGAGAGGCTGTTTGAGGGTAAATCCACATCTGGCATGTGGGAGTCTTTTAAGGAACAGTTGTTAGGGTTACAGGACAGGCATGTGCCTGTAAAATAGAAGGATAGGAAGGGTAGGATTCGAGAACCGTGGATAACCAGGGAAATTGAGGGACTGGTCAAAAAGAAAAGAGAGGCGTATGTTAGGTCCAGGCAGCTAAAAACGGAGGGAGCTCTGGAGGAGTACAAAGAAAGTAGGAAAGAACTCAAACGGGGAATTAGAAGAGCAAAAAGGGGTCACGAAATGTTCTTGGCAGACAGGATCAAGGAGAATCCCAAGGCATTTTATTCATACGTTAGGAACAAAAGGGTTGTCAGGGAAAAAATCGGACCTCTCAGGGACAAAAGTGGGGAATTATGCTTGGAGCCCAAAGAAGTAGGGGAGATCCTAAATGAATACTTTGCGTCGGTATTCACAAAGGAGAGGGATGTGTTGACTGGGAGTGTCTCGGAGGGGAGTGTTGAACCGTTGGAGAAAATCTCCATTACAAAGGAGGAAGTGTTAGGTTTGTTAGAGAATATAAAAACTGACAAATCCCCAGGGCCTGATGGAATCTATCCAAGGCTGCTCAGGGAGACGAGAGATGAAATCGCTGGGCCTCTGACGCATATCTTTGTCTCGTCACTGGACGCAGGTGAGGTCCCAGAGGATTGGAGGATAGCTAATGTGGTCCCGTTATTTAAGAAGGGTAGGAAGGATAACCCGGGTAATTATAGGCCGGTGAGCTTGACGTCCGTGGTGGGGAAGTTGTTGGAGAAGATTCTTAGAGATAGGATGTATGCGCATTTAGAAAGGAATAAACTCATTAACGATAGTCAGCATGGTTTTGTGAGAGGGAGGTCATGCCTCACTAACCTGGTGGAGTTTTTTGAAGAAGTGACCAAAATGGTTGACGAGGGAAGGGCCGTGGATGTTGTCTATATGGACTTTAGTAAAGCATTTGACAAAGTCCCTCATGGTAGGCTGGTGAAAAAGGTTGGATCTCATGGGATAAAGGGGGAGGTGGCTAGATGGGTGGAGAACTGGCTTGGTCACAGAAGACAGAGGGTGGTAGTGGAAGGGTCTTTTTCCGGCTGGAGGCCTGTGACTAGTGGTGTTCCGCAGGGCTCTGTATTGGGACCTCTGCTGTTTGTGATTTATATAAATGATCTGGAAGAAGGTGTAACTGGGGTGATCAGTAAGTTTGCGGACGACACAAAATTGGCAGGACTTGCAGATAGTGAGGAGCATTGTCAGAAGCTACAGAAGGATATAGATAGGTTGGAAATTTGGGCAAAGAAATGGCAGATGGAGTTCAATCCTGATAAATGCGAAGTGATGCATTTTGGTAGAAATAATGTAGGGAGGAGCTATACGATAAATGGCAGAACCATAAAGGGTGTAGATACGCAGAGGGACCTGGGTGTGCAAGTCCACAGATCCTTGAAAGTGACGTCACAGGTGGAGAAGGTGGTGAAGAAGGCATATGGCATGCTTGCCTTTATAGGACGGGGCATAGAGTATAAAAGTTGGGGTCTGATGTTGCAGATGTATAGAACGTTGGTTCGGCCGCATTTGGAATACTGCGTCCAGTTCTGGTCGCCACACTACCAGAAGGACGTGGAGGCTTTGGAGAGAGTACAGAGGAGGTTTACCAGGATGTTGCCTGGTATGGAGGGGCTTAGTTATGAGGAGAGATTGGGTAAACTGGGGTTGTTCACCCTGGAAAGACAGAGGATGAGGGGAGACTTAATAGAGGTGTATAAAATTATGAAAGGCATAGATAGGGTGAACAGTGGGAAGCTTTTCCCCAGGTCGGTGGTGACGTTCACGAGGGGTCATAGGTTCAAGGTGAAGGGGGGGAGGTTTAACACAGATATCAGAAGGACATATTTTACACAGAGGGTGGTGGGGGCCTGGAATGCGCTGCCAGGCAAGGTGGTGGAGGCGGACACACTGGGAACGTTTAAGACTTATCTAGATAGCCATATAAATGGAGTGGGAATGGAGGGATACAAAAGAATGGTCTAGTTTGGACCAGGGAGCAGCGCGGGCTTGGAGGGCCGAAGGGCCTGTTCCTGTGCTGTATTGTTCTTTGTTCTTTGTTTTTTTTGGAGTACTCCAAATGTTCTCACAGTGACTCTCTCACTTTCTCTGCTGTTCCTTTACTCCCACTGTGCTCTGCCTCTCCCACTGGCCTCAGTGGTTTTAAAAAAAAATTATTTCATGGGTGATGGCTTTACAGGCTAATACAGAATTTATTGCCCATCCTTAACTGCCCTTGAGAATCATTGAATCCGTAAAGTGCAGAAGGAGGCCATTCAGCCCATCAAGTATGCACTGACTCTCTGATAGCATCTCACCCTGGCTCTATCCACGAAATCCCAAGATCTACTCCACTAATCCCCCTACGCATATTGGGACACTAAGGGGCAATATAGAATGGCCAATCCCCCTAACCTACATATCTTAGCACATCAAGGAGCAACTTATCATGGCCAACCTACCTAACTTGCACATCTTTGGACTGTGGCAGGAAACCAGAGCACCTGGAGGAAACCCATGCAGACATGGGGAGAACATGCAGACTCCGCACAGACAGTGACCTAAGCTGGGAATCGAACCTGGGTCCCTGGCGCTGTGAGGCAGTGGTGCTAACCACTGTGCCACCCTGCTGCCCAAACATGATAGCAAGATAATTAGAAGGTGGGGGTGAGCTGCCTTCTTGAATCGCTGCAGTCCCTGATGTGTAGGTACATCCACAGTGCTGTTAGGGAGGGAGTTCCAGGATTTTGACCCAGTGACTGTGAAGGGACAGCGACATATTTCCAAGTCAGGATGGTGAGCGGCTTGGAGGAGAACTTGCAGGTGGTGCTGTTCCAACCTGCTGCCCCTTATCCTTCTAGATGGTAGTGGTCGTGGGTTTGGAAGATGTTGTTGAGGGAGCCTTGGTAAGTTCTGCAGTGCATCTTCTAGATGGTACACGTGGCTGTAAATGTCCTCCAACTGGTCTTACAATGCCTCTCTTGCTGTTTTCCTTGATACTTTTATCCCTCCCGCGCTCTCACCTTAGGTCTCATAGTAACCCAGCCTTCACTGCCCTCTTGGGTGGAACATTTCAAACACTAATGATCCTCTGAAGGAAAGAATTCCTCCTCATCTCCATCTTAAAGGAGGGAATCTTTCTAAAAATGTGCTCTCTAGTTCTAGACTCCCCCATGAGTGGAAACATCTGCTCAGCATTGACCCTGTCAATCTCCCTCAGAATTGTAAATGTTTCAATAAGATCACCTTTCATCCTTACAAACTTCAATGAGGAAAACTCTAACCTGCTCAACCTTTCCTCATGAGCTAGCCTACTCAGGAATCAACCTGATGAACTGTTTCTGAACTGTTTTAATGCAACTATACCCCTTCTTAAATAATAAGACCAAAACTGAATGTAATGTTCCATGTGGTCCCAATGCCATTTCTGTTGTAGCAAGACTCCCCGACTGTTAAACTCGTCCCCTTTGCAAGACAGGCCAACATTCCATTTGCCTTCATAATTAATGGTTAACACTGGTGCCTCACAGCGCCAGGGACCTGGGTTCTATTCCTGGCTTGGGTGACTGTCTGTGTGGAGTTTGCACGTTCCCCCCTGTGTCTGTGTGGGTTTCCTCTGGGTGCTCCTGTTTCCTCCCACAGTCCAGAGATGTAGGGGTTAGGATTGGTCATGCTAAATTGCCCCTTAGTGTCAGAGAGATTAGCAGGGTAAATACGTGGGATTACAAGGGTAGAGCCTGGTTGTTGGTGCAGGATCGATGAGCCGAATGGCCTCCTTCTGCACTGTAGGGATTCTAATTCTGACTACTTGTGAGATCTCATTGAAATCTATAAAATTCTAACAGGACTAGAAAGGGTCGATGCAAGAAGGATGCTCCCAATGGTGGGAGTGCCCAGAACCAGGGGTCACAGTTTGAGGTTGCAGGGTAGACCGTTTAGGACAGAGATAAGGAGAAGTTCTGTTGTCCAGTAAGTGGTCAGCCTGTGGAATTCACTATCACAGGAAGTAGTTGAGACCAAAACATTGAATGTTTTCAAGAAGGAGTTAGATATACCTCTTGAAGGGGATCAAAGGATATGGGGGGAAGGTTGGCTCAGGCTATTGAGTTGGAAGGTCAGCCATGATCATAATGAATGGCAGAGCAGGCTCGAAGGGCCGAATGGCCTCCTCCTGCACCTATTTCCTATGTTTCTATGTATCTGCATGCTAACCTTTTTGTACAAAGACACCCAGATCCCTCTACATTCTGCTATCTTCTTCCATTTAAATACTCGCAGCTTGGGTCACTGTCTGTCTGGGGTTTGCACATTCTCCCCGTGTCTGTGTGGGTTTCCTCCGGGTGCTCCAGTTTCCTCCCAGAGTCTGAAAGACGTACTGGTGAGGTGCATTGGCCATGCTAAATTCTCCCTCAGTGTACCCGCACAGGGGCCGGAGTGTGGCGACTGGGGGATTTTCACAGTGACTTCATTGCAGTGTTAATGTAAGCCTACTCGTGACACTGATAAATAAACTTTAAAATTAAACTTATTATTCCGCTTCTCTATTCTTCCTGCTGAAGTGGGAAACCTCATATTTTCCCACACTGCAATCCATCTGCCAAATGTTTGCCCGTTCGCTTAACCTTTGGTAACCCTTTATAGACTGGGCTGAATTTTACAGCTCCTTCGAAGCTTGAGCCTGCAGGTGTGGAGTGAAGGAAAATAGTGGGAATTCTGGGAATAACAATGTGAAGATGGCTGAGAAAGAGGGAACTAAACAAAATCTGGGGGATGCTGGAGGGCCAGGAAAAGCTTAGGAAACATTAGGCCAATGCTTCTGAGGAGTGGCACTCTTGTCAGGTTGCCTCTCAACTCCTTTTTGCTTCCACCTGAATGCAGCTGTACGTTCCGATTCAGGCCGGATGAGAATAGTACGGCAGCTTCCCAAGGCTTTCAGCTGAAGGCAGCTTAGTCAGACTAAAGTCCCCCTTTTTTACCGCACTAGCTGGTTCAAGGTTCCAGGAAGTGCAGGGAGAGGGTAAGTGCGTAAGGCAGGTGGGTAGGATTGGGGGGGCCGGCGTTGGGTGGTCGATGGAGGCAGGGGGGGGGGGGGGGGGGGGGGGGGTTGGTGAGGGGTCAGGGGTAGAGGATCGCTGGTTGGTCGGTCGGGGGTTTTGGGCAGTGGGTGGAGGGCGTTGGGGTGGTCAGGGGAGGGGTGCTGGGTGGACTAAAGGAGGGGTTCGGGTGGGGCGGTCGGAGAGAGGGACGGTCAGTACTATCGTTACCCAGGTATCAGAAGTGGTTTTATTTCTTCTAACTTTTCCGGGGTAACAGTAAAACAGTTGGGACCACCCAACGATTGAATTCGGGGGTGAAGGTTTCCCAGTTCACCTTGTGCGGGTACCTCCTGTGTACCACCCAACCCTCCCCCCCCCCCCCCCCCCCCCGCTGACCCCTACCGGAAATCCCTACAGGGCCATTGGAGAGAGTAAGTAAACGTCACTGCAACCTTTGCTAAATACAGAGTCGTAGCTTGACAAGCAAGACTGGAGCTTTCTTATGGAGCTGCCTGAGCCGGCAAAATAGAGAAACCATGGAAGAGGAAATACCTTGGATTTTAGAAACAGCATAAACTCACCTCGATGTGCGAATGAAGCCTGTCGCTGTGGACTTGCATTCTTTAAGTCACTAAAGACACGCTCATTGCTAACTTAACTATACTGAATGGTCAAAACAATTCCCAGTCATTATCACCCATGGCTGCCATTTCCAATAAGTGACATATGGGAAAGAGATGCAGCCGTTTGAGAAAGAAAACGCTCCAACTAAATCACACATTGTACTTCCCACAAACCTTCTCGCATGTCGCCAGTTGGAAAGCCAGTTGCAACCTTCCGAACCAATGGCTGTTCAACCTTTCTGTGCATCCTGCAAACATTGCGGCACGGTAGCACAGTTGTTAGCACTGCTGCTTCACAGCTCCAGAGACCTGGGTTCGATTCCCGGCTTGGGTCACTGTCTGTGTGGAGTTTGCACATTCTCTTCGTGTCTGCGTGGGTTTCCTCCGGGTGCTCCGGTTTTCCTCCCACAGTCCAAAGATGTGCGGGTTAGGTTGATTGGCCATGCTAAAATTGCCCCTTAGTGTCCTGAGATGTGTAGGTTAGAGGGATTAGCGGGTAAATATATAGGGATATGGGGGTAGGGCCTGGGTGGGATTGTGGTCGGTGCAGACTCGATGGGCCGAATGGCCTCTTTCTGCACTGTAGGGTTTCTGTGATTTCTGTGATTGGCTCACCCTCCCCAGGATAGACCATCCTGACTTCCGAAAGATAGTGCCAGTTTTCTCAACTTGATCAGTGTTCCTACTGTAGAAGGCAGTTTCTTTGTTTGGATACCGCACCAGAAATCCAGCCACAGGGGGACAAAACAAATCCAATGCTGACTAACACATTGGGATCATCCCGTGGCCTCTGCGGCCTTGTTTGAGGGAGTTGGGTCTTAAATCGTTACAGCTGGCCCCGAAATTTAAAAGGAACTGAGAACTGGGGACACAAATCACAAGGTACTGATGTTATAGAGTCACAGGCTGGAATTTTACCACCTCGTCCGCCCCGCTCGCAGAACGGAATTCTCCATTGGCTTCGGGCGGGATTTTACGAGCCTCACCCGAGAGAGGTCATAAAATCCTGCCCATAGAGTCATAGAGGTTTGCAGCATGGAAACAGGCCCTTCGGCCCAACTTGTCCATGCTGCCCAGTTTTTACCACTAAGCTCGTCCCAATTGTCCGCATTTGGCCCAAGTCCCTCGATACCCATCTTATCCGTGAAACTGTCCAAATGCTTTCTAAAAGACAAAATTGTACTTGCCTCTACTACTACCTCTGATGCACCATCAATTTACGAGGACTCCAGCGAGTGAGTGAAAATAACAGGCTTTTAATCGCAAAGAACTGGAACTCACCCTTGTAGCTAACCTGGCCCAGACTGAGGCAGGGGGGAGGAACCGTCACCTTTATACCTCGTTCAGGTGGAAAGGGAGGAGTCTCGGGCCAGGTGCAGCAGGAGTGTGTCCAGGCATACAACATGTAATTACAGTGGGTCACCACATTCACCCCTCTTTAAAAAAAGAGTCCGGCGGGGGTGAGATAGGTGGAACAATATATACAGAGGCAAGTAAATATATACAAGAGTTACGGCTGAAGTAAGACGTCGATCCCTCACAGGTTCAGCCTGTCGGGCGGTTTGATCCGTCGCTGTGAGCGCCGCAGTACCAGTTGAGGTGTTGTTTCAGATGGCAGGGTGAAACCGCTCGAGTCCGCCGTCGTCCCTTCTGGTTGGGTACTTTGCAGTGACTCCGGGGGCTCAGGCGAGCTGCATACAGGGGACAAAGAAGTAAGCAGACCTGGTGCTACCTGAACAGAGGGGTCTAGGGATGTGGGATGAGAGGTCATAGAGGGCTCCAGGGCACCCGCAGGCGCCAGGTCCCGGATAGAGAGACCGTGTCCTCCCGCCCATCGGGATACGCCACATAGGCATGGAGGAGCTGGACCTTTTCGACCAGGGGGTCCGACTTATGGGGCCGCACATGCCTCCGGAGCAGAATGGGGCCTGGGTACGTCAGCCACGACGGTAGTGAGATCCCTGAGGAGGACTTCCTAGGGAAAGCAAACATCCGCTCATGGGGGGTGGCATTGGTAGCCGTACACAGGAGTGACCTAATTGAGTGCAGTGCATCGGGGAGGACTTCTTGCCAGCGGGTGACTGGAAGACCTTTAGACCGTAGCGCTAGTAAAACGGCCTTCCAGACTGTCGCATTCTCCCTCTCTACCTGTCCGTTTCCCCTGGGGTTGTAGCTGGTAGTCCTACTTGAGGCTATGCCTTTAGAGAGCAGGTACTGACGCAGCTCATCACTCATGAAGGAGGATCCCCGGTCGCTATGGATGTAGCTAGGGAAACCGAACAGGGTGAAGAGGCCGTGCAGGGCCCTGACGACTGTGGCTGAAGTCATATCCGAGCAGGGAATGGCAAAAGGGAATCGGGAGTACTCATCTATAATGTTGAGGAAATAGATGTTGCGGTCAGAAGAAGGAAGGGGCCCTTTGAAATCAATGCTGAGGCGTTCAAAGGGGCAGGTGGCTTTTATGAGGTGTGCCCTGTCCGGCCGATAGAAGTGTGGCTTACACTCCGCGCAGACCGGGCAGTGTCTGGTCATAGACCGGACGTCCACAACAGAATAGGGCAGGTTACGGGCCTTACTAAACTGGTACAGCCTGGTGACTCCCGGGTGACAGAGGTCATTGTGGAGAGTCTGTAGTTGGTTCACCTGAGCGCTGGCGCATGTTCCGCGAGACAGAGCGTCCGGGGGCTCATTGAGCTTCCCGGGCCGGTATAAGATATCATAATTGTAGGTGGAGAGCTCAATCCTCCACCTCAGTATCTTATCATTCTTAATCTTGCCCCTCTGCGCGTTGTTGAACATAAAAGCCACTGAACGTTGGTCCGTGAGCAAGGTGAACCGTCGGCCAGCTAGGTAGTGGCGCCAGTGTCGCACTGCTTCGACGATGGCCTGAGCCTCCTTCTCGACCGAGGAGTGTCGGATTTCTGAGCCTTGGAGGGTTCGTGAAAAGAAGGCCACGGGTCTGCCCGCCTGGTTAAGGGTGGCGGCCAGGGCGAAGTCAGACGCATCGCTCTCCACCTGGAAGGGGATTGACTCATCCACAGCGTGCATTGTGGCCTTCGTGATGTCCGCTTTGATGCGGTCGAAGGCCAAGCGGGCCTCTCCCGACAGGGGAAAAAGGGTGGATTTGATAAACGGATGGGCCTTATCCGCATAATTAGGGACCCACTGGGCGTAGTATGAGAAGAAGCCCAGGCATCTCCTCCGTGCTTTGAGATTGGTGGGAAGGGGAAGTTCCAGGGGGGGGCGCATGCGGTCAGGATCGGGGCCGATGACCCCGTTTTCCACTACATACCCCAGGATGGCAAGGCGGTGAGTGCAGAAGACACACTTCTCCTTATTGTAGGTCAGGTTAAGGAGAGCGGCTGTGTGAAGGAATTTATTGAGGTTTGCGTCATGGTCCTGCTGATCATGGCCGCAGATGGTGACGTTATCCAGGTACGGGAAGGTGGCCCGCAGCCCGTTCTGGTCCACCATTCGGTCCATCTCACGCTGGAAAACCGAGACCCCATTGGTAACGCCGAAGGGTACCCTAAGGAAGTGATAGAGGCGGCCATCCGCCTCGAAAGCAGTATATTTGTGGTCCTCCGGGCGGATGGGGAGCTGGTGGTAGGCCAATTTAAGGTCAATAGTGGAGAACACCCGGTATTGCGCAATCTGATTGACCATGTCGGATATGCGCGGAAGGGGATACGCGTCCAGCTGCGTGTACCGGTTGATGGTCTGACTGTAATCGATGACCATACGGTGTTTCTCCCCAGTTTTGACTACCACCACTTGTGCTCTCCAGGGGCTAGTACTACGCTCAATGATTCCTTCCTTCAGGAGCCGCTGAACCTCGGACCTAATGAAGGTCCTGTCCCCCGCACTGTACCGTCTGCTCTTAGTGGCAATAGGCTTACATTCGGGGGTGAGGTGTTCGAATAGTGAGGGAGGGGTGACTTGAAGGGTCGAAAGGCTGCAAGTGGTGCGCGGTGGGCAGTCTAAGAACTGTGGTTTGCAGACGGAGAGCAGGGGAAGAGGCCCGTTGTACTGCAACGTGACACTCCTGAGATGGGTCAGGAAATCGAGCCCCAGGAGTACAGGAGCGCAGAGGTGTGGCAGCACCAGGAGCTTGAAATTTTCGTACTCAGTCCCCCGAACCGTAAGGGTCACCACACAGTACCCGAGGACATCCACCGAGCGGGACTTTGAGGCTAAGGAAATGGTTTGTTTGACTGGCCTCACAGAAAGGGCATAGCGGCGCACTGTATCGGGGTGGATGAAACTCTCCATACTCCCGCAGTCGAACAAACAATTTCCCACGTGGCCATTTACCTGGATGTCCATCATGGACCTGGCGAGTTGATGCAGACGGGATTGATCTAGCTGGACAGCTGCCACCGTGGATCATGGAGGATGGTCGACCGGTGTCCAAAATGGCGGCTCCCTTGTCTCACACGTGGCCGATGGCATCCAAAATGGCGGCTCCCTTGTCTCACACGCGGCCAATGGCGTCCAAAATGGCGACTCCCTTGACTCACACGCGGCCAATGGCGTCCAACATGATGGCTCCCTTGACTCACACGCGGCTGATAGCATCCGAAATGGCGGCTCCCTCGGGTCACACGCGGCACTGTTTGGCTTCGAGGACGACTTTGCCCTGCAGACTTTAGCATACTGGCCCTTCTTCCCGCACCCAGAGCAGAACACCTCCCTAGCTGGGCAGCGTTGTCGGGGGTGCTTCCCCAGGCCGCAAAAATAACACTTCGGATCTGCAACAGCCGCAGCAGTCGAGTCGTTGGTGGGGCGCGGTGTGGCGTAAGTCTGCGGCCCTCCGAGATACTGGGGTGGCAGCGGCCGTGGTGCCCACGATGCAACCGCGTGGTCAGGTGCGTAAGCCTCGAGGTTATGGGAGGCCACCTCTAAAGATTCAGCGAGCGTCACTGTTTTTGGTAGGTCCAGCCCACCCTGCTCCAGCAGTCGCTGTCGAATGTAGTTGGACGCGATGCCCGTAACGTAGGCATCGTGGATTAAGTCTGTGTGGTACTGTGTGGCGGATACAGCCTTGCAATTACAGGCCCTGCCGAGTACCCGTAGTTCGCGGAGAAACTGTGCACTCGATTCTCCCGGCCGCTGTCTTCGGGTAGCCAGAAGGTGTCTGGCGTGGACTTCGTTCGTCCGTTTACTATACTGGCTCTTTAGGAGCTCTAGCGCGTCCCTGTACGTCTCTGCGTCACAGATGGTGCCATAAACCACGTCACTTACCCGGGCGTGGAGCACATGCAGCTTGTCTGATTTGGACTGGATGGCAGCGGAGGCTTCGAGGAAGGCTTCAAAGCACTTCAGCCAGTGATTGAAGCTGTTGGCAGCTCCCACAGCTTGAGGATCCAGGTCTAATTTATTGGGCTTTAAAATTTGCTCCATCCTATGAGTTCTGTTTTTTTTTTCTCTTCCTTCGCGATTAAAATTGATGCACCATCAATTTACGAGGACTCCAGCGAGTGAGTGAAAATAACAGGCTTTTAATCGCAAAGAACTGGAACACACCCTTGTAGCTAACCTGGCCCAGACTGAGGCAGGGGGGAGGAGCCGTCACCTTTATACCTCGTTCAGGTGGAAAGGGAGGAGTCTCGGGTCAGGTGCAGCAGGGGTGTGTCCAGGCATATAACATGTAATTACAGTGGGTCACCACAGCCTCTAGCAGCTTGTTCCAAACACTCACTACTCTCTGAGTGAAAAAATTGCCCCTCTGGTCCCTTTTGTATCTCTCCCCTTTCACCTTAAACCTATGCCCTCTCGTTTTAGACACCCCTATCTTTGGGAAAAGATGTTGTCTATCTGTCTCATCTGTATCCCTCATTATTTTATATGATATATTTTTAGTTGTGACGCAGAGGTGCTTTATTCCCTAATTTTTATTTGCACCATCTTAGGATACTAATCGGGTTTTTTGTAAAGGCAGTGTACAGTAGTGTATCTGCCAAACTCTGCCCATTGTATTCCAATTGAACAGGATGTGATGAAGCGATTATCTTCCCACGCAAAGACTGCCACACAGCTTTCTTTTCTGTGAACTTTTTTTCTAAATTGCTTTCCATGTTTGTTGTCTTTTAAAAACAGCATCAAACGGCATTCCCAAGGTCTTCAAAACACCTTCCCCAGGCTTTTATTGCAAACAGAAACAGAAAGTACGGGAAAATCTCAGCAGCATCTGTGGAAAGAGAAAACAGAGTTAACGTTTCGAGTCCGTATGACTCCTCTTCAGAACTTTTATTTTATTGCCGACAACTTTGGCTTGGTCATAGAAGACAGAGGATAGCAGTGGAAGGGTGTGTTTCTGAATGGAGGGCTGTGACAAGTGGTGTTCCTCAGGGATCAGTGCTGGGACCTTTGCTGTTTGTAATATATATATATAAATGATTTGGAGGAAAATGTAACTGGTTTGATTAGTAAGTTTGCGGACGACACAAAGGTTGATGGATTTGCGGATAGCGATGAGGTCCATCAGAGGATACAACAGGATATAGATCAGTTGGAGGCTTGGGCGGAGAGATGGCAGATGGAGTTTAATCCGGACAAATGTGAGGTAATGCATTTTGGAAGGTCTAATACAGATAGGAAATATACAGTAAATGGCAGAACCCTGAAGAATATTGATAGGCAGAGGGATCTGGGTGTACAGGTACACAGGTCACTGAAAGTGGCAACGCAGGTGGAGAAGGTAGTCAAGAAGGCATACGACATGCTTGCCTCCATCGGCTGGGACATTGAGTTTAAAAATTGGCAACTCATGTTGCAGCTTTATAGAACTTTAGTTAGGCCGCACTTGGAATATAGTGTTCAATTCTGGTCGCCACACACTACCAGAAGGATGTGGAGGCTTTGGAGAGGGTACAGAAAAGATTTACCAGGATGTTGCCTGGTATGGAGGGCATTAGCTACGAGGAGAGGTTGGAGAAACTTGGTTTGTTCTCACTGGAACGATGGAGATTGAGGGGCAACCTGACAGATGTTTACAAGATTATGAGGGGCACAGGATGGAAGAGTCAGTTATTAGGGGGCATAGGTTTAAGGTGCAAGGGGCAAGGTTTAAAGGAGATGTACGAGGCAAGTTTTTTACGCCGAGGGTGGTGGGTGCCTGGAACTCGTTGCCAGGGGAGGTAGTGGAAGCGGATGCGGTAATGACTTTTAAGGGGCATCTGGACAAATACATGAATATGATGGGAATAGAGGGAAATGGTCCCCGGAAGGGTAGGGGGTTTTAGTTCAGTCAGGCAGCCTAGTCGATGCAGGCTTGGAGGGCCGAAGGGCCTGTTCCTGTGCTGTAATTTACTTTGTTCTTTGTTCTTGTTTCAACTTACTCAAAGAAATAGTTCTGCGGAAGAGTCATATTGGACTTGAAACATTAACTCTGGCCTGAATTCTCCAATCTTGCCCGTGGCTGGGATTTTCCGGTCCCCCTGCGGCGATTGGAGGTTTGGCTGAGCGCCAAATTCTCCATTCTCACTGGTAACAGTGGCGGGGCGTCCGACATAAGAGAATTCCGGCCTCGGAGAATGACCCAACAATAACATCTGACCTGGTGACAAGTGAATAATTTTCTTAACCTCTGTGATAGCTATTACAATGCACAGGGTACTGAACATCCAAGAAAGGTTTCACATGTACCCACAGGTCTTCATTGTACTTTTTTCAGACTTTCAACATCCAGAAGTTCCAACACATGTTATGTCGCATCCTTACACTGCTGTACATTAAACGCCACATAACTACACCAAATACTTTAAATACACAAAGGGGTACATTTTCTGGTCCTGCCTGCCATGGGAATCGTAGTGGGAAGGACAGAAAATTTGACAGACCTTGTGTGGAATTTTCTGGTCTTTGATTTGATTTGATTTATTA
This sequence comes from Mustelus asterias, assembly GCF_964213995.1. Taxonomy (NCBI): domain Eukaryota; kingdom Metazoa; phylum Chordata; class Chondrichthyes; order Carcharhiniformes; family Triakidae; genus Mustelus; species Mustelus asterias. The sequence continues at coordinate 32,095,333 of NC_135819.1, forward strand.
TTGTCACATGTATTAGTATACAGCAAAAAGTATTGTTTCTTGAACACTATACAAACAAAGCATACCGTACATAGAGAAGGAAAGGAGAGGGAGAGAATGTAGTTTTACAGTCATAGCTAGGGTGTAGAGAAAGATCAACTTAACGCGAGGTAGATCCATTCAAAAGCCTGATGGCAGCAGCGAAGAAACTGCTCTTGAGTCAGTTGGTACGTGACCTCAGACTTTTGTATCTTTTTCCTGACGGAAGAAGATGGAAGAGAGAATGTCTGGGGTGCGTGGGGTCCTTGATTGTGCTGGTTGCTTTTCCGAGGCAGCGGGAAGTGTAGACAGAGTCAATGGATGGGAGGCTGGTTTGAGTGATGGACTGGGCTTCATTCACGACCGTTTGTATTTTCTTGTGATCTTGGTCAGAGCAGGAGCCATACCAAGAATGCTTTCTATAGTGCACCTGTAAAAGTTGGTGAGAGTTGTAGCAGACATGCCAAGTTTCTTTAGTCTCCTGAGAAAGTAGAGGCGTTGGTGGGCTTTCTTAACTATAGTGTCAGCATGGGGGGACCAGGACAGGTTGTTGGTGATCTGGACACCTAGAAAGTTGGGGCAAACACAGCCGGCAAATCCTGCCCTAGTGCCAGGACTGTGAAGAAACACGGCTCGCAAAGAGGCTTGACGGGAACCAGAGGAGGGATGGCCACAATATAATCACCTTGTTATGTTCGCATGAAAGTTACCAATTTACACAAAAATTAAACTCAGGTTGTTGAACCAGTTTTTTTTAATTATGCCCCCCTTTGATCGTGACCTCTCGCTGTTGTTATTGTTCCTGTGAATAAAGCAGATTAATTGTCTATTTGATTACAATGTTACAGTGGAATAAGACTAGGTAGCTTGTAACTGCTTCCCAATGCACAACCACCCTTATTCACAGTGGGTGATTGATAATCAATTGGACTTAACGCAGCAAGCCACATTCCTCCGTACTATAATGCTGCTTCGCAAGGCAGGAGCTGTCACGGCGACCAAGTGGCGGGGGCGGGGGGGAGGGGGGTGATGAAACGGTTAGTCCGGTGTAATTTGGTCACAAGACTAATTGAAAAAGAGAAAGCGGGCAAGAAGAACAACGGAGAATAATGTAACACATGTGGCGTGTGAGCAGTAAGCATTTAATGGAAGTGCTGGCAGTGTCACTTGGGACCAGTTCCCCTTTAAGAGGCATCATTTCTTTTGATTAAACCTGAGATCCTTCTGTACGTTTCATGTGAACATGGTGAAGATTCATTATTTCAATTACTCCAGGGAGACTGCTTACACGAAGGCTATTTGAGGTCACCGCTGGTGGAATGCAAGAGGCATATCGCAGTATTTTATTTTTATTGGCCCCAAATGTAGCACTTCACATCAGATAGCTTGAGACAGTTATTTCAATGCTACCTGTGTTGAAGATATCAAGACCTAGGGAACCCATTAAGTAGGATTTTTCTGTAACAATGGAACACCAACAACTGCTTGTATTTCTCTTCCACCTTTAATGTAGTAGAATGCCCCAAGGCACTTGACAGGGTGACATCAAACAGAATTTGACGCATAAGCAGATAAGCATTGGTGGTCAAAAGCTTGATCAAAGGCATAAGTTCTCAGCGATTAGCAGGATCCAAGCGGGCGAGTGAAGTTGAAACCCCGACGCAGAGCTTTTCTTTACAGGGAGGGTGTATTGATTGTTTCACCCTCGGAGCTTTCCTCCCACTCAACCCAGTGTCCCATCTGTCCCCCGTTTATAAACTACGGGGGGTGGGAGTGGGTGGGTGCAGTGTGACAGCCCCTGGTGGGGCACTGTAACAAAACGATGGTGGCACAGAGTGGGCGGCATGGTGGCACAGTAGTTAGCACTGCTGCCTCACAGTGCCAGGGACCCGGGTTCGATTCCAGCCTCGGGTTACTGTCTGTGTGGAGTTTGCATGTTCTCCCCGTGTCTGCGTGGGTTTCCTCCGGGCGCTCCAGTTTCCTCCCACACTCCAAAGATGTGCGGGTTAGGTGGATTGGCCATGCTAAATTAACCCTAGCGTCAGAGGGATTAGCAGTGTACATGTGTGTGGTTATGGGAATAGGGGCCTGGGTGGGATTGTGGTCGGTGCAGTCTCGATGGGCTGAATGGTCTCCTTCTGCACTGTAGGAATTCTATGGATTCTAATTCTATGGAAAACATCAAAGGAAACTTACAAAATCAAATTAAAATCTCATCCCAGGTGTGATGACCCTCCGCCCCGCGGTGCCCACCAGGCAAGGAAGGTTCCTTGATTTATCCTCTTTTAGTGAAACCAATGACCACTAAATGAAACAAGAATGAAAGTGGGTGACAGCCTTTGGTGTCTGAAACAAAAAAAAACTTAACTAAATAAACCAAAATATCGTTCCCTGGGGTGATGACCCACCCCAACCCCAATGGCAGCCACAAGTCACAGAACAAAGAACATAGAAGATAGAACATAGAACATTACAACACAGGAACAGGCCCTTCGGCCCACGATATTGTGCCAAACAGGATGCCAAATTCAACTAACCCCTTCCGCCTGCCTTTGCTCCATATCCTTCTATTCTTTGCATATTCATGTGCTTATCTAAAAGCCCCTTAAATGCCCCTATCATATCTGTCTCCACCATCACCCCCGGCAGCGCGTTCCAGACACCTATCACTCTCTGTGTAAAAAACTTGCCCCTCACATCTCTTTTGAACTTTCTCCCTCTCACCTTAAGTGCAAGTCCCCGAGTATTAGACATTTCAACCCTGGCAAAAAGATTCTGACTGTCAATCCTATTTCTGCCTCTCATAATTTTATAGACTTCTGTCAGGTTTGTAAGCCGGAAAACCTGATGGAGGTCCCATATTTATATGTGCACAAAGAAAGTGAATGCCCATCACCTACTTCTCTTAAACGTAACGATGCAATTGATAAGACATTGACATCAGGAACATCTGAAAGGAGGACAACAAGTTGGTGAAGTTTAGGGAGGGGACTCCAGAGCTTAGGATCTCGGTGGCTGAAGGCACCGTAACTCCTTACCGCTCGGAGTACAACTTGCACGTTAAAAGAAGTCTAGACTTCTCGTAAGAACTGATGTATAACAGTGATGACTCTCTACAAATGGAGCCACGGGATCATGAGGACAGGCTGGTTACCCTCAGAATAGCCATTCCATAATAGAGCGGGAGCTGTCATGGTCACCAAAGCAGGAAGAAGCAGAAATTCTTATCGACATTGGAAGAATATTCAAGTTATAACGGTTGCATCCCGACTGCGTTATTTGGCCCAGTTTACTCTCCAAGTACCAAGGAGAGAAGATTTGTCATTTTTTATTCAGCGTACCACCCCAATAACAATTACTATGGCAGAAACATGTCTCTGAGTGGTTCCATATTTGCATAATACTTTTACATTTGATGGAATTCAGTACCTTCCCACAGTGGAAAGATGTACATGCAGATTTTGTTTATCACTCAATGAACTGCCTGTACAAATGCACCACATAGTGTTTTCTCATTGTACTCATGCAGAAATGGAAAGGGGACTACATTTAAAACTTAATGAACTGATGTGATATAGCCTTGTTTTTTTCCTCTCTCAAGTGGACATTAACAGTAGGAGATGGTACTAAAAGAGCCTGAGGGATATTTGTCAAACATACTGACTCAAATTAATTAGGTTGCTGACAACGCCATTTAGATTCTTAAAGGCAATATCATTATCTCATCGCCAGTGATTCTGCCAAGTTACTTGCTTGTATTATTTGGGGTCATTCAACATTCGACAGTTGGTATTCACAGACCGTGAGTGACAGCAGAAAGGTCAGATGCTGTAATCTAACATTTTATTGCATTCTGAAAAATGTATATTTACATGGCTGTAATAGGAGCTACTGCATGTTCCAATATACATTCAAAGATATATACATGTTCATGAAACAAATCTCAACAAGTGTAAATTTTTATGTGTCTCATCAATGTGCATTTATTGTACATTTTCAAAAGGTTTTTTTTATAAAGCCAGTGTGCATTTCCAGCGCAGTCTCATGGAGGAGCGCTCTGCTATATCATAGTTTATTGGCCAGGATTCTCCCAGCCTATTGCGCTTCTTGAGCAGCGCAGTGGGCCAGGAGACATCAGACAGGGCTCTGTCGCGGGACTCACGACTGGCGTCCGACTGATCACGAGTTTCCCAGGCCCTTTTTTCTGACGTAATCAGCCTCATGTCGATTCGCTATTTCCATATGCGGGATAGTAGTCTCTGGATCCACTATTGTCTCTCCCCGCACCAGGGGAGGTTCAGACTGGGTTTACGACTGCTCCCTACTAATGGGCAACAGGCATCCTCACCCCGCTGGTGGGGACAGAGGCCATGGAAGCCCCCCCCCCAGGGAGGTCCGGGGCTGAGGGTTACCTCTTGGGCAGTACCAATCTGGCACGCTGGCGCTGCCCACCAGGCACTCTGGCACTGCCCATTGGCCACTGGCCAGTGCCAAGAGGGCACCCAGCAGTGCCAGCATGGTGGGGCCAGAGAGAACAGGCATACTAGGAGGACAATCGCTGGTGGAAGGACCCGCTGCACACTCTGCAATGGGATCGGTGGGGGAGGGAGGGAGGGGGCGATCAGTGCTGGCCATGGAGATGTCGGGGTTAGTCATGCGGGGGATGGAATCAGGGAATTGGGGCTGACCATGGGTGGGCTGGCGATTGGGGCTGACCCAGAGGTGGGGAGGAGGGGGTCAGGTAGCGGGTTGGTGAGCGATCGGGGGGGGTCAGGTAGGACAGCAATTGGGGGAGGGGAAGCTGTGTTGGGAAACAGTCAGGAGGCAGGTGATGGGGGGGGGCGCCAGTGCACATGCGCTAATCTCCCCTCTGGCAGATTGGCGCATGCGCGGTTGCCCATTGGGCACTATGTTGCCGACCTCCAGCGAGATGAGGCCGCATCCCCACACTTTCCAGCGTGAATCTCTCTGAAGCACTCTGTGACACACAAAGTGCCGTAGACTCATTAAACTTGGTATGCCCAGAAAATGGGCAGGAAATTCTCCCATTTTCCCATCCATTGGGCACTTAGTTGTTATTTGGGAAAATCCTGGCCTCTCAATAGGTGTTATTCATTGAAATCATGCAGTCCCAATGGATGAAGGAGTTTCCTTGAAAATGGACAGTTTGATCCACACAAATATATTTAGTAAGGTCTCGTTTGTATTGAGTACTGACACCTGTTTAGTGAATTTGAGGTCATTAATATTTTCCTTTAGATTGTAATCTGTATATATGAGATTATGATACAGGAATGAGGTTGATGCAAAACAGAATGTAGTGACTGAGGGCAGGGAGACAGAATGCATTGAAGGCTCAGAAGGACAACTGATACAGTACCACACTGAGAGGTTCATCACCGTGCAGAGCTCTGAATATCACTCGGTATTGTCACAAATATGAGGTTTTATGAGATTTTTTGTTTTGGGGTTGTCTTTTTAATTTTTGGCAAAATGGAGAACAAATGTGATCCGTTCTGAATTCCGTCCAACAACAATCCTGAGGTGTTAACGCTTAATGGTGGGCCCGGATTGTTTTACTGGGAAGACGGTGCAAGATATTCACACCTGTAAACAATAACTAGGGAATAGAGTGTTAGTCTCTAAGTCCCAGGGATTTGTTAGGAATGCCAGGTATTATAAAAAGTTATACTTTAAATTGTCTCTTTAATTTTAAGATAGAATGGAATCAGCTGTTCAAAGGATAGCTCATTAGCATCTCTACTTGGATACAAGGACCATGTGATTCATGTTGCCCTGGAGATGGACTTCAAGAAGGGAAGAGTCCAACGAAAGCCATCGTAGGATCAGATTACAGGTTTTTCTAAAAATATAATTGAACTTCACAGGCGGGTTTACTGTACAAGAATCTGAGCGAGATAAAGGCAGCAAATCTTTATGATTCACCGTGCAATAATGCAGGTTGGAGCTCAGGCTTGGATCGAAGAGACAAGGTTTGTGATGATTTAAACAAAGATTTTCCTAGCTTTGGATAGAGAGAGGGTACTCTAGGCTAATCCTTACCATTAAAACCAGTTCGAAGATTAGAACAGTTTTGACTGGATAAGGAAAAGAAATGAAGCAAGTCCTCAAGAGCTAAAAATCACTTTAGATTGGGATCTGGGGGAATTAGAGTGTCTACTTATGAATAAAGTATACAAGTGGAGATTTTTGGTCACATTAAAGCATCGTTTGGAGTATAGGTTGCCTATGAAATAGCATTTAGGCAATGTTGCTTTTAGTTTGTTTGTTACAGTAAAAGTCAGAAAAACTGGAAATCCTCTTGTGCAATTTCTTTAAGTTGGTCACTGGGATTTCAAATTTCTTTTTAAAAGTTATCGATCGGCCTTTGCGGGATTCGTGATAATATTGACTACTTCATGATCTTTAAGAGGAGTGTTCACTGGGGAGAAGACAATTAATTTTCAGATGGTATGTCATGGAGGTGGTGGCATTGTCAATGGATTAATAATCCAGAGACCCCGGGTAAGATCTGGGGACCAAGGTACCACAGCAAATGGTAATATTTGAATTCAGTAAAAATTCTTAAATTAAAAATCTAACGATGACCATGAAAGCATGGTTGTTAGTCAGAAAACCCCAAAGGTTCACTAATGTCCTTTAGGGAAGGAAATCCTTATCTGGTCTTATTTATTTATTAGTCACAAGCAGGCTTACATTAACACTGCAATGAAGTTACTGTGAAAATCCTCTAGTCGCCACACTCCGGCGCCTGTTTGGGTACACTGAGGGAGAATTTAGCATGGCCAAAGCACCTAACCAGCACATCTTTCAGACTGCGGGAGGAAACCAGAGCACCTGGAGGAAACTGGAGCACCCGGAGGAAACCCACATAGACACAGGGAGAACATGCAGACTCTGCACAAACAGTGACTCTAGCTGGGAATCGAACCCGGATCTCTGGCGCAGTGAGGCAGCAGTGCTAACCACTGTGCCACCATGCCGCCCCTGGCCTGCATGCGACTCCAGATCCACAACCATGCGGTTGACTCTCAAACACCCTCTGAAATGGGAGGGCAGTTAGGGATGGGCAATAAATGCTGAGCCCAGCCAGCGACACCCACATCCCTCAAATGAATAACGAAAAGAAAATGTACTCAAATTTTTTTAATTCACTCTTCCCCACGCAAGCCCTGAAATTGTATCATGGATATTCTTGCCATTGAGCAGATTGGTTTTCTGGGTCCATTAGCAACCCACTCAGAGTCAGCGGACTGATGTACCTAGGCCTCTGAGGCAGGGTCAGCATTGGGCAGAGAACAGGAGAACACAGGGCGTGCCCTTTGAATGTTCCTCACCAGCAGCAGTTTCCGTCAGAGGGAAGTCAGAGTTTGACGTGTGTGCCTCGGGGAATTTTCGATATCGGAATTGTTTTGAATATCTGTTGAATTATTCTTACTTTATGTTTTCATTTTGCAAACGGGTTGATGTGAATTGTGCATTATAATGAGTCGCCACTCAGTATTTCCCACACATTGCAATCAGCAATATCCCGTGAAATTCTTACTTGAGCACAAGAAAGTTATCTCCTGATATTGAGAGCTGTTGCTGGAGCTAAAACGACACCTTATCTGATGAGCTGTGTAAACGAATCCCCCCTTGGACAGTCACAGCTGCTTTGAAGCAAAATAGACAAATACTGAAACATGCAGTGTGCTAAAGACACTTGGATTTTTTTTCCCTTATCGGCTAACACTGAATTGTAAATTTAGCTCTAAAAGTCGCTCATCGCCCATTATTTAACAGTAAAGAGACTGACTCAGATCTGTGACAAACTTCCTGAAGGAGGTTCACAGTGATGGGTTGTTGCAGGGCTTGTGGGGGGTTTAGCAAAGTGATTGATCCAGATATGGGTGTGCTGATTTGATGTAGCATTAACAGAAGGGGGACTGAATGAGGTGCTCACAAAACACTGATTTCGGGGTCTTGAGCTGAAGAATGAAGGTCATGAAGTAAGGGTTGAATGTTCAGCTCTTCTTTTAGGGGGCTACACAGCACCCCTCACTGCCCTCCTGTAACTCCCGGGTGCTCCGTCCTAATGGGAACTCTTCCACCCTGCCCAACATCCCAGGGATCTTCAATCGGTGGCACGGTGGCACAGTGGTTAGTATTGTTCCCTCACAGTGCCAGCAACCTGGGTTCACTAACTGTGTGGAGTCTGCGCATTCTCCTCGTGTCTGTGTGGGTTTCCTCCGGGTGCTGTGGTTTCCTCCCGCAGTCCAAAGGACATGCTGGTTAGGTGCATTGGCCGTGCTAAATTCTCCCTCAGTGTACCCGAACAGGCGCTAGAGTATCGTGATTAGGGGATTGTCATAGTAACTTCACCGCAGTGTTCGTATAAGCCTACTTGTGACACTGATCAAGAAACTTTCTTCTTTTTTCCAGCGCACTATTACCCCCCCCACCCTCCCCACAGGATTCCCAATGCACTGGGTTCCATCCATCCCCAAGAGGACTTTTAATTCCCTGTGCCCTATCACCCCCAGTCCCACTCAGGCCTGACTAACACTTACACCCAACCCGGGACCCGACATAACCCCCCCCCCCCTCCCCCAAGGACCAACTTCCCCCCAACCCCCACCTGAGGCCTGACCTGACAGTGTCCCTGAGGCCCAACGATCTCAGTTGTGTCACATTTTGAGGATGTGATGCTTCTAAAATTGCTATAATCTTTTTCAGTTCCTTACGCAAGCCACCTTTATCAATGATGTAGTTTATAGATGTCCTGAAAAAATTACACTTTTTCTCTTTGACCTGGAGATTATGGGCGGGATTTTACGACTGAGAGCGGAAATTCCCGCCTGAGATCAACAGAGATTTCCGTTGTCGAACGCTCGCCTGCTCCGATTCCACGATGAGTTCCAGCGTATGTTTTTGTAGATGTTCTAGTGTAGCTTCCAAGTTCTTCAAGTGCCCTTGTTCATTTGAACCTCTGATGAAAATATCATTAAGAAACACTCGACACCATTTAGCCCATTCAGAATTTGATCCATGGACCTTGGAATAGAACAGATGTGGATATTATCCCAAATGGCAGTCTCATCAAAACAGACCTTTGTGTGTCACGATAGTGAGTAAAGGTTGCAAGCTTGCAGCCACATTTATTTGTGGGTGCACTTGTGATAGATCTATTTGATTGAATTTCTGGTCTCCAGACAGTCCAGCGAATAAGTCTTCAATCTGTGGCACTGAATATTGATCAGCGCACAATAGCGGGTTAATCGTCATCTTGAAATCTTCACATATCCTTACTGAGCCATTAGGTTTTAGTACAGGTACTATTGGTGTAGCCTAATCACTTGTAGTAACTGGTTCCATTACTCCTGTTTGGATTAGCCCAGGGTCCCAGACTGGCACTGCCAGGCCGGCAATGCCCAAGGGGCACTGCCCTCCCCTGCCCCTGACCATCTGGGGGGCCTCAAAGGCCTCTGGTCCATTCCTTTAGCTATAAATGCCAAATTGTGGTTTGTCTTCGTTATTACCTTCTGTACTCACCTATCAGTTTTCTGCGATTCATGCACTGGGTGTAAGTCTCTGTTTCCGCAGCCCATGACACTTTGCCACATTTGTGGTCTCTGCAGCTTGGAAGTATACCCACTATATTTAACGGTAAGTTTAACCTTTGTTTCTTGCTTGCTGACTGTTTTTTCTTTGAAAGCTTTTTGTAGTGTGCCAGAGGTTTATTTTCCTTACCTTTCATTGTCTTTTCGATTCGAAGCGTTGAGTTTTTTTTCCTTCAAGTCTGATCGAATTTTTTTTTCTCCACCTTTCATCACCAGTTTCCTCTTTGTTAAATATTGGGGCGGCACAGTGGCACAGTGGTTAGCACTGCTGCCTCACAGCGCCAGGGTCCCAGGTTCAATTCCGGCCTCGGGTCACTGTCTGTGTGAAGTTTGCACATTCTCCCCGTGTCTGTGTGGGTTTTCTCCGGGTGCTCCGGTTTCCCCCCACAGTCCAAAGATGTGCGGGTTAGGTTGATTGGCCATACTAAATTGACCCTAGTGTCAGGGAGTTACTGGGAAAATGTGTGCGGTTGCGGGAATTGGGATTGTGATTGGTACAGACTTGATGGGCTGAATGGCCTCCTTCTGTACTGTAGAGATTCCATGATGATGACTGGGAATTACACCAAAGGGAAAGTGAGGTGCCACACTGATGGGTTTAAGTCAAACACAATGCAGGCTTATAAAGGAGATGGTACTTGTTCCAAGTTCAAGATCGAATAGCGTCAAAAGGCCGCCAGTCCCTCTGCTTACATCACTACGGGGTAGCACAGTGGTTAGCATTGTTGCCTCACAGCGCCAGGGACCTGGGTTTGATTCCCAGCTTGAGACACCATCTATGCAGAGCTTGTATGTTCTCCCTGTGTCTGCGTGGGTTTCCTCCAGGTGCTCTGGTTTCCTCCCACAGTCCAAAAGACGTGCTGGTTAGGTGCACTGTCCATGCTAAATTCTCCCTCAGTGTACCCAAACAGGCACTGGAGTGTGGCGACTAGGAGATTTTCACAGTAACTTCATTGCGGTGTTAATGTAAGCCTACTTGTGACACTAATAAATAAACTAAACTAAACTACAGGCCATGTCATAGAGTCATAGAGGTTTACAGCATGGAAACAGGCCCTTTGGTCCAACTTCTCCATGCCGCCCCTTTTTTTAACCCCTAAGCTAGTCCCAATTGCCTGCATTTCGCCCACATCCCTCTGTACCCATCTTACCGATGTAACTGTCTAAATGCTTTACTACCTCTACTACCTCTGGCAGCTTGTTCCAGACACTCACCACCCTCTGTGTGAAACAATTGCCCCTCTGGACCCTTTTGTATCTCTCTCCTCTCACCTTAAACCTATGCCCTCTAGTTTGAGACTCTCCTACCTTTGGGAAAAGATATTGACTGTCTAGCTGATCTATGCCCCTCATTATTTTATAGACCTCTATAAGATCACCCCTAAGCCCTCTACGCTCCAGAGAAAAAAGTCCCAGTCTATCCAGCCTCTCCTTATAACTCAAACCGTCAAGTCCCAGTAGAATCCTAGTAAGCATTTTCTGCACGCTTTCTAGTTTAATAATATCCTTTTTATAATAGGGCAAACTGAACTGTACACAGTATTCCAAATGTAGCCTTACCAATGTCTTGTACAACTTCCACAAGATGTCTGAACTCCTGTATTCAATGTGATGTTACACCAGCAACCACTTTAAGTACATAACAGAAAGGAAGAAAGCTTTGAAGGAATGTTGCACCATGTTAAGGATAAGATGTAAACTAAATCCCATCTGCCCTTTTGGTGGCTGTAAAAGCTCCTTGGGCTCTTAAATGAAGAAGGTCCAAGATGGGGCGGCACAGTAGCACTGCTGTTTCACAGCACCAGGGACCCAGGTTCGATTCCCGGCTTGGGTCACTGTTTGTGTGAAGTTTGCACGTTCTCCCCGTGTCTGCATGGGTTTCCTCCAGGTGCTCCGGTTTCCTCCCACAATCTGAAAAACTTGCTGGTTAGGTGCATTGACCCGAACAGGCCGGACTGTGGCGACTAGGGGAATTTCACAGTAACTTCATTGCAGTGTTAATGTAAGCCTTACTTGTGACTAATAAATAAACTTTACTTTTACTTTAGATATTCTCCTAAACTCCTGACCAATATTGTACTGAAGTATCAACCTTGATTTTTGTGCGTAACTCCTTGGAATGAGACTAAACCAGGTCCTTGTGATGTGTAAGCTAGACCATTACCAACTGGATCTCTGCTGGTGCAAAATGACCCAAAATGTTCACCCAACTAAAAAATGTAAGAGCACTGCCATTAGACAATCCGCAGAATAAGATCAGGGTCCCACTTTCTGGAATAGCATTCCTGGAGGTGAACTTCTGCTTCTGGGTGCCTGCATTGGGAAATCATGGGTAGAATGTTAGAATGGTAGAAAGCCAATGGCTTTGTAGGCAAGTTTGGCCATAAAATCTCTTGCATGCTCCTCCTGTTGAGTTCTTGCCCACCCAAAACATGCTGTAATTTTACACTGGGACAGGTGAGGCCTAGGCTGACCTACCTGTACTCGTCCCAATTGAGGCCCTTAAGTGCTCAATTATTGACCACAGTACGGCCATTTTCTGCCCCGCTTCAATTATCAAGCTGGCGGGAGGAGTTCACAGGTCAAGGGGGCAGCTGGGGAAGCCCAGAAAGTAATCTTGCTCATACCTCAGCGATGTCAAGTTGCTCCATCAGCAGCCTCTCTTTAACATTGGGAACCACCCCCCCCCTCCCCCCCCCCCCCCCCCCGGCCACCCCCACATTCCTGACACTCCTCTCCCCCCAAAAGGACTGGTTCCTGCACGTCCTCCTCACCGTGCTGGCCTCTCTACCAACACCCCTAACCTGTCTGTCCATCTGTTAGGATTCACCTCTCCACACTGCCCCTTGAGACCCTCAAAACTTACCTGGCCCTGGACACCTGGAACTTAGGGTGCAACCTTGCCAGCCGTTCATGCCACACTCCCACTGCAGAGAACTCAGAGAATTTGGCGGCTGGCCAGATCTCCGTTCACTGTGGCAGGATGGGAAAATCCTGCCGGCGTGACCAGTGGTAAGATTCCAGCTGTAGGTTCTGGGAAGTGCTTGTAATACCAGTCCTGTCCACTGGGGTTTCTGGTGCCCAGGAGCCCAGAGAGCTGCCATCCAATTAGATTGGCTTGTGGCTTTCTGAGATGGGACTTCCTCCTGAGGGAGGAGAGGAAGGACTGTGTTCGACCAACTAGCACTCGTTGGAGTGTTAAATAACTGCGGGGCAGCCAATATCAGTGGTGATGGAGGAATGTTCCCATCCTGCCCACCACAGGAATCCTAGCGGGTGGGGGGGAGGGGGGGAGGGGGGGGCGGACCAAGCAAATGTCCTGTAATGACTTCAATCAGGCCATTGAGGTGGGTCTATTGGAATATGAACTCCCTGATTAAGGGCCAAATTGATGGGCCAATCAGTGAGCCTCTTGCTTTGTACTTAACCAGTAATGTCAGTTCCTCTGGGATTCCGAGTGTAGACTTCTAACTGAAAACCCTCTGTATGCTGGTGTCAGACTCGTAAATAAAGGAATTTTGGTGAAGGGACTTCTGCCTCCGAGGACTTATTACAGGTCTGTTGACCTTGGGTGGGATTTTCCACTTTTGGGGCAGAAAATCCCGCCTGATATGTTTACCGCTGAATCCTCAGATAACGGGAATGGAAACCCCACCAAGCTGAAAATCCTGGCCCATTTGTTGCTTCCCATCATATTCCCTTCATGGGCTAATGGGGAACGTGCATCTCAATGTACCGCTGTCTTGGAGCTCTGTGTTTGGCACCTTCATTCATTAAAATAATCTCTCAGAGATAAAGAAAAAGAGAGCTCCAGATAGGAGTAGTGGAATATAGAATATTTAGACAATTGTAGCTGTGTGAACATGAGCCTTCCTTTGTTCCTACTCAACAGGTGGAAAGTGTGAAAGAAGAAATCACTTTACCGGATTGTAAAGCCAGTGTTGAATAATCTCAGAGTACGATCCTAACCACTGACAATTATCTGGAGAGGCGTCTTGTGTCTTCTCTTTTAGTTACATCAACAATGAGTCACGGATTGTACCCAGGAATCTTAATTGAAATGTTGCACCCCTGAAGCTAAATGCAGAAACTAGAGCTAACAAAACAATCTACTGTAACATAAAGGATGAAGCGAATCTACAAAAACAGCCTCATCCGAGACCCATATCAACTAAACCCAACGCATATTTGAGTATGGACAAGATGACAACTGCAGAGCATAGCAACAGCGTTTATTTCTATAACACCTTTAATGTTGTGAAAGGTTCCAGGGCAATTCACATTGAACAGAAGTCAACACAAAGCCAAAGACGGAGATGTTAGGACAGGTGACCAAACGTTGGGCAAAGTTGGAGGGCGGGATTTACTGGTTAACCCGCCCACCCACCGTGTTTCACGCCATTGGCTGGTGGCGGGATTTTCTGGTCCCGCTGTTGTCGACGGGATTTCCTGTTGAATGCACCCTTCACTACTGGGAAACCTGCAGTGGGGGTGCGCTGTCGGTAGGACCGGAAGATCCCGCTGGCATGAAAAGCCAGAAAGTTCGGCCATAGCACTTAAAGGAGTGTCTTAAACGAAGAGGGATGGAACAGTTTAGAGAGGGAATTCCAGAGTGTAGTCCGAGGCAGCTGAAGTTCATGATCTTGAATTATAGATACTTCAGCCTTGCTATTGGTAAATTTTGGTAAATTGGTAAATAGTTGGTTGATCTTTTTCTACACCCTAGCTATGACTGTAACACTACATTCTGCACTCTTTCCTTTCCTTCCTTATGAATGGTATGCTTTGCCTGTATAGCGTGCAAGACACAATACTTATCACTGTATGTTAATACATGTGACAATAATAAATCAAATCAAATCAAATAAAACACCTTTTACCGAACATTTACTAACATTTACTAACTATGTACAAAACAGACTTGGCATGGGGCTCTACATAGAAGTATCTCTCTCCATTTTCTGTTGCAATATGATCATAATGCAGAGTATATATTTACACGTTTAGCCCAAGTGTCTGACTCCCATGAATACATTATTTCTATTATCTTACATCTTCCCCTGAAGTCTTTGTCTTCACCTCCGGTTCACAGAGATAAACAACATGGTGGTTTCATCAATCTCATTGACGTTACTCTCATCTCTCTCGGAGCTTGTACAGGTTTTAAGTTCTCTGTGTTCTCTCTCGAGCTCTGTAGTGAACTTCGCATGTGAATCATCAGAGACCAATGGTTCTCTGCCCAGGTTGTCTTCTTGATCATGTGGGTAATTAGTTCATTCATTGATGGTCTTCCTCTTGTAAATATTAGTGTACTTTTGTTTCTTCTCACTATTCCATTTTCCTGTTTCACTATCCAGTCTGTGTAAGATAGGATCTCAGACTTTTATGTGATTTCCAATACTTGGCCTTCTCGATTCTGGTCTTCTAATCCAGACTGATTCACCTGGTCAGTTTCACACACTCTATGGTGTTGCTCATAGTTTCTAGTTTGATTTGCAAAATTCTCATCCTCCTTCTCCATTACCCTGTCAATACCAGTTGTTTTTAGACATGGCATGAGTGTACGTGGAGGAACGGGAAGTTGAGCCCACAATCTTCTTCCCATCAGAGGTCGTGACAGAGTGAAACCATTCTGAAGTGGCGTGGAACAGTGCGAAGTTGATTTCAACATTCTTGTTCAACAATGCTTTTACCATTTTTCCTCCTTTTTCAGTCTCTCCATTTGTGTGTGTGTGGGTACCTGGGTAAACTAGGTGTGTGGACAAATCCACACTCTTCTGTAAATTTCTTCAACCATTCATTCGCAAACTGTGGGCCATTGTCTGAAATGACAAGATGGGAAATGCAATGTTTTTAGGTTTTAAGTTTATTTATTAGTCGCAGGTAAGGTTTACATTAACACTGCAATGAAGTTACTGTGAAATTTCCCTAGTTGCCACACTTCAACGCCTGTTCAGGTCAATGCACTTTACTAGCACGTCTTTCAGGCTGTGGGAGGAAACTGGAGCACCTGGAGGAAACCCACGCAGACACAGGGAGAATGTGCAGACTCCACACAGACAGTGACCCAAGCCGGGAATCGAACCTAGGTCGCTGGTGCTGTGAGGCAGCAGTGCCAACCACTGTGCTACCGTGCCACCCCGTGTGGCACACATTTTGTTTTTGTGAATTAATGACCATTTCTGAGGTTGCGCCATGAAGACGCTTAACCTCAATCCATCTGGAGTAAGAATCTACAACTGTGTGGGACTGTCTTCCTCTCGAGCTGGAAAAGGTCCATTCTGAGACATTCCCATGGTCCAGAAGGGAACGAGGATACCATCAGCGGTTCTGTTTGCTCTTGGCGATGGATTGCACAGGTGATGCAGTTTGAAATCATTTCCTCCAGTGATTTTGAGATCCCTGGCCACCAGACTGAACAGAATGCTCCAACGTGACATTTTGTAATGCCGAGGCAGATCTGCTGTATGCTCTGGATGATCTTGAGTCCAAGGATTCTTGGCATGTCCAATCTTTTGTTATAAATTAACAAGTTATCCACATCACTGAGATGTCTTCAGTGCCCAAAGTATTGTTTCAGGATGAGATTGTTTGGAACATTTTCTGGCCATCCATTTTTGGAGAATTCTTTGATTTTTAGCAGATTCTTCACCTGCTTTTTGAGCTTGTTGGATTTCATTCAGCCTCTGTGTTGTTGGTAAGAAATTTGCAGTCGATGAGGTATATGACGACATCGTCTAGGACATTTATCTCTTGTTCTGATTTCTTACGAGCACTGTGTAACAATGTATCTGCTGTTGTTTGATGTTTGCCTTGGTTATATTGGGAGTCTTGCTTGATGCATTGACTCACCTGATGATGGAACAGTGCTCCGAAAGCTCGTGATACCAAACAAACCTGTTGGACTTTAACCTGGTGTTGTGAGACTACTTGCTTGATCCAGGCTGCTCTTCCATGTAACAGACTTTGATTTCTTCACCTGCTGTTCCTGGGAAATCTTCTGCCTGGTTTGTTCAGGTTATAGAATCATGGGGTCATAGAGCAATACAGCACGGAAACAGGCCCTCCAGCCCAACCAGTCCATGCCAACCATGGTGCCCTCCCAGCTAGTCCCAATTGCCCGTGTTTGGCCCATATCCCTCTAATCCTTTCACATCCATGTACTTATCTGTGGTGAACCATGGATGGTTACCACTATGGGTACTGAACCATAGATGGTCAGCACTATGGGTATTTGTATATATGTTACTGTTGTCAATGTTGGTGTTAGGGTTGGGGTGTTCTACCTGTTGGTATTGTTCTGTGGTACACTCCAGTTGGCTCCGCCTACCTGGAGGAGTATAAAGGTCACTGCACTGCCTGGTGACCCTTTAGTCTGGGATTGTATTGTATATAGTGTGCTCCATTCTTGTTAGTAATAAAAGCCTTTATTTCCCGGGTACAATCTAGCCTCCCGAGTGATTTAATCGCGCATCATTATCCAAATGTTTTTTAAATGTTGCAATTGAACCTGCCTCAACCACTTTCTCTGGCAGCTCATTCCATATGCACACCATCCTCTGCATGAAGAAGTTGCCCCTCGGGTCCCTTTTAAATCTTTCCCCTCTCACCTTAAACCTATGCCCTCTAGTTTTCAATTCCCCTACCCTGGGAAATAGACTAGGGGTGGGATTACAACCTCGCTTGTCCGGAAATCGTAAAATCCCGCCCAAAGCCAACGGACCATCCAATGATCCACCCCTCGCCCGCTCCGATTCCTGTGGCGGGCGGGCCGGTAGAATTCCAGCCTATGTGTGTTCATTCTATCTACGCCCCTCATGATTTTATACATCTCAATAAGGTCACCCTTCATTCTCCTATGTTCAAAGGAATAAAGCCCCAGCCTGGCCAACCTCTCCCTATAACTCAGGCCCACTAGTCCTGGCAACATCCTCATAAATCTTCTCTACACTCTTTCCAGTTTATCAATGTCTTTCCTATAACAGGGTGACCAGAACTGTACACAATACTCCAAGTGCGGTTTCACAACAACTTATACAACTGTAACATAAAGTCCCAATTCCTATACTCAATGCCCTGACTGATGAAGGCCTGTGTGCTAAATGCCTTCTTCACCACCCTGTCTACCTGTGATGCCACTTTCAATGAACTATGTACTTGAACTCCTAGGTCCCTCTGTTCCTCAACACTCCCCAGGGCCCTTCACTTCACTGTATAAGTCTTACCCTGGTTTGACTTCCCAAAATGCTCACACTTACCTGTATTGAGATCCATTTGCCAATCCTCGGCCCATTTCCCTGACTGATCAAGATGCTCCTGTAATTTTTGATAACCTTCTTCGCTTGTCAATGATACCTCCAAATTTAGTATCATCCGCAAACTTACTAACCATGCCTCGTACAATCACATCCAAATCATTTATATAAATAACGAGTAACAATGTTTTCACATTAGGTTGTGGTTCTCCCACTTCAGAGTACGCATTACAGTCTTCTCACGACCGGCGAATAGTTTTAGGAAATTCGTCCTGAAATCTGATGATTTTAGCTCATCAACTGTACAGGTGAATTGTAGATCTGTGCATGTTTTTGACTTAGCAATGAACATTTTTGATTGTGGATCACATACAAAGTTTCGACAACTTCATAGAATCACAGAATCCTTACAGTGCAGAAGGAGGCCATTTGGCCCATCGAGCCCGCACCATCAACAATCCCACCCAGGCCTATCCATGTGACCCCAAGTCTTTACCATGCTAATTTCCCTGACACTAAGGGGCAATTTAGCATGGCCAATCAACCTAACCCGCACATCTTTGGACTGTGGGAGGAAACCGGAGCAACCGGAGGAAACCCACGCAGGCACGGAGAGAACGTGCAAACTCCACACAGACATCCAAGGCTGGAATTGAACCCGGGTCCCTGGCGCTGTGAAGCAGCAGTGCCAACCACTGTGCCACCGTGCCACATCTCTTCCTTCACACTGGAGTTTAGCAGTCAAACTGTCCCTTGACCTTCAACTGAATGCCACCTGGACTGTAGGGCCTTAGGGTTGATGGTTGGAGGAAGAATTGCTTTAGCCCTTGCCCTGTATCTGAAAGAACTGAAACACTTTCATCAGTGTCTAATCTGAAGTTTATTTTGCGTCTGTTGAACATGGTGGGTGGGATTGTCCAGCCGCACTCACCCCGAAACCAGAAAATCCTGTCCGAGGTCAACGGACCTTTCCATGGTCTGCCCTTCGCCCGCTCCGATTCCCGTGGCAGGCGGAACAGGAAAATTCGCTCCAATGTCTGTGCTCCAATATTGATCCCATAATTTCTTTCAAGAATGGCACTTCATTACCTTTTCTCTCTTCAACTTATTGAATCAAGATGATCTTCATTGCTTCTCCTCTAATTTGATAGCCATGGGAGATGTGTGGGATTATGGGAGAGGGTGGGGGGGCGAGAGGGTCTGGTTAAGATGCTCTGTCAGAGAGTCGATCTAGACTCGATGGGCCAAATGGCCTCTTCTACACTGTAGGAATTCTATGATTCTATGAATGGTGGCTACCACAATCTCTTAACTCTGCCTTGCTTGGCTATGGGATGCTGTTGTTTGTAGTTGCTACAAACTGCACTGTCGCAACCATATTCCTCATTGAGATTTCTTTTTCATCTTGAATAAAAGTTTTATTTTATTTTCTGACTTCTGTCTGCCTTTGATGGGGTCAAATCTTCCCTCGACTGCTGGAAATCTGATAAAGCCTCTTCTCAGACTCCAACACCAATGTGATCCAAAATTAATTCACCCTTCAGGGCTCCATATCTGTAATTCTCAACTAATCGATGTAAATTGTTAATGAAGGAATCTATGATCTCTCCTGGTCTTTGAGTATGCCTATTGAATTATACTTTCTCTATAATGGTGTTTCTTCAAAGATTAAAAGAAGCATCAAAGGTTTGATAATTTCTTGATAAGTTGCTGAGTCTCCATTTATGCAACCTGACCATTACATCATCTGCACTACTGTCTATAGCATGGAATAAGGTACTGGTCTGTTCACTGCTGGTCTCTGTTGTTCTAAACCTGGTAAAGCTGCAACACCAGTTGGTTTGATCCAGTCCTACGACATAGCTGAAGCACTCTGATAGAGGTAGGATTTTCTCCACAGCTTCCCTTCTCCGTAACCTTTTCTGGAATTCCGCTGATGATTTTGCTACCCTGTCCTTGTCCTGCAGTCATATCATAGAATCAAAGGGTGAGATTCTGAGATCAACAGACCTTTCCATGGTCCGCCCCTCGCCCGCTACGATTCCTGTGGCGGGCGGGCCGGTACAATTCCGGCCATAGAATCCCTACAGTGCAGCAGAGGGCATTCGGTCCATCAGGTCTGTACTGACTTTCTGACAGAACATCTTAACCAGGCCCTCTCCCCTGCCCACCCCTGTAACCTCACACATTTACCATGGCTAATCCTACACTTCTTGGGACACTAAAGGGCAATTTTGCATGGCCAACGCACCTAACCAGCATGCCTTTTGGACTGAGGGAGGAAACCAGAGCACCTGGAGGAAACCCACACAGACATGGGGAGAATAGGGAGAATGTGCAAACTCCTCAGTCAGACACCCGAGCACTCAGAGTGTTTCAGTTCTGCTTTTGTGCCAAATGATTAAAAGTTGGGCGGCTTGATCAGTTATTCTAAAGTAAGTGTCATTAATTATTTTATGGTAATTAAACCCAATTTGTTTGTGAACATTTAATTAATTGAAAATTAGATTCCCACCAGTAACTCAACGATTGCCCAGAAGTTCTCTCTTTCGGAAACTTTGATCCACACATTTATTCCAAAGGGAGAAAACATGATCAAAGTGTGCTAATTAGAATTAATTACAGACATTTTAGGGCTACTGTATAATACTGCTGTTGGCCTATGCAGAAAGACAAGTTGAAGCATTGGGCTGAATTTTCTGATATTTTTTCCAAGTATTGTTCTTGGTGAGAAAGCCAGCTCCTGACACAGCCGCCCCCCCACCCCCTCCCCCCCCCATCCCCCCCCCACCTCCAGCTCCACTCCCCACAGCCCCCAACAATCTTCCCCACCCAGGGAAGAATGGCCCCACCAACCCCCCCCTTTCCACGGCAACGCTCAGGCCTCTCATGTCTGCCAGTATTCTTTAGTAATGAGGATGCCATGGGCTGAAAGATCGTGAGAGTCTGCCCACCCCATCAGTAGGTGGCGAAACACACTGGGATCCCTGACCTCGGAGAAGGCAGCAGCAACTTAGATGTGTCATTCTACTTCTCTGGGACCTTGGATCACCCCGTTCAGTGGCAGGTTGTCCTCAGCTCTGTCAAACAGGAAGGAGTCAGACGGTCACAGAGGATAAGAGGAGCCACGCTCTGTCCTCACCACAAGTCATCATCATTCGCCTGCAGTGTCCGGTCATATTGCTTTCACGCCTTGTCCATGAAACAGTCACCATCGCGATGACCTCCCACTGGCAGCACATATCTGAGTAAGACCCCCATTGGGGGAGAGGACTTGCCAACCTAGTCCCGTTGTCCGCTACAACTCTCACCAATTTTTACAGATGCACCATAGAAAGCATTCTGTCTGGTTGTATCACAGCTTGGTATGGGCTCCTGCTCTGTCCAAGACCGCAAGAAACTACAAAGGGTCGTGAACAAAGCCCAGTCCATCACACAAACCAGCTTCCCTTCCATTGACTCTGTCTACACTTCCCGCTGCCTCGGCAAAGCAGCCAACATAATTAAGGACTCCACACACCTCGGACATTCTCTCTTTCACCTTCTTCCTTCGGGAAAAAGTTACAAAAGTCTGAGGTCAAGTACCAACCGACTCAAGAACAGCTTCTTCCCTGCTGCTGTCAAACTTTCGAATGGACTTACCTTGCATTAAGTTGATCTTTGTCTACACCCTAGCTATGACTGTAACACTACATTCCACACTCTCTCCTTTCCTTCTCTATGTACGGTATGTTTTGCCTGTATAGCACGCAAGAAACAATACTTCTCACTGTATGATAATACATGTGACAATAATCTAATCAAAAACCAAAAGGCTATGAGGGCGTCCCTAGCCTTGCACCCCATGTGGGCCTGGCTATTACCCAAGGTCCTTACTCTGCCTCCTCCAGTGGTTGCCCCTTGCCACCTTCTCTGACCTCCCGTGACATTCTCCCATTTCCCCTGGTCCAGCTGCTCTGCCCGCTGCAGTGCCAGATTGCACAGCAGTCCACTGCGATGCGGGACACCCTCTGGGGGCTGGACCGGAGGACACCCCCTGACTTGACCAGGCATCAGAACCACATCTTGAGCAGGCCTATCACCTGCTCGACCAGCGCACACATAGATGCATGAGCTTCATTGTTACAAGTCTCAGTGTGTGTTTTGGACCTCCGCACTGGCATCATCAGCCACCTCCTTAGTGGGTACCCCTTGTCCCTGAGGAACTATCCCTCCAGCTGCTGCTCCCCCATTGAAGACAGCTGGAATCTGAGAGCGTTCAGAATGTAGTTGTCATGGACACTCCCCGGGTAACGGGTACAAAACTGCATAATGTGCAGTGCATGGTCACACACAATCTGCACATTGAGGGAATGGAATTGCTAGCGGTTTATGAATGGCGTCCCATGTCACCATGGGGAACGCATGGCCACATGGGTGCAATGTATGACACCCTGCACCTGGAGGCAGGCCAGCTATGTGAGCAATGACTTTGGCATCCTGGCTCACCTGGTCCCGGTCAAAGTTGATGTCCAAGTGAGCCCTCGCAAAATAGTGCATCTGTACCTCCCGTATACACTTATGTGTGGCAGACGGGGCGATGCTACACAGGTCAGTTGTGCAGCCCTGAAACAAGCGGCTGGCTATGACTTTCCGGGCCAGAGGCAAAGGGTGACCTCCCAGTCCACGTGGTGCCAACTCCTGGATCACCTGGCATGGGTGGTCCACCATCGCCCAGGGCAGTTACAGCCTTCTCCAGCACTGGATCTCTGACATCTGGAGGTAGGATGCTCTCTAACATAGACCCGTGGATACTCCCAGCCTCCTCCATCAGTGGCCCTGCACCCGGTAGATCATTGGGCCCTGCCTCCCCCTCCTCTGCAAGCTGCTGCTCCTGTCTGTGTGCAGCCACATGTTGGCATAGCTGCTGCTCCTCCATAGCTACCGACAGAACCTCCAGCTCCATTGGCTCCATGATCCCCTCACACCGCAAACTGAAAAGAGAATATCAGGAGTCCTGACAATGCTGTGACCGAGTCCCTTCAGGATTTGGGACATCCACCCATACACATTGCTGATGTGAGCGCCTTTCCAATCAGCCTGACTCCCTTCCCTCTCACACAGCGGCCAATTCCCCACAGTTGTCGCTCTGAACTCCACCTGACAGAAGCGCTTCGACTCTGGAGAGCCTCAGCGAGCCGCATGACCACCCACCCTCTCCCAGGGGGGGAGAAATGAGGGCAATAGAGTGCATTCAATCAACCTGCATTCTGACCTCGCGGGGGAACGAGATGCCACCACCCGACATGTCCTGAATAGTGTGACTGATGAGTGTATTCACCCTAACGCTTGGCATTGGGGTCAACATCTGTGTCACCTCTCGGGTATGGAGAGGTGAGTGTTAGCCTTGGAGTTCAACGCTTGGGGGTTACATTCACCCTATTGGATGCTAATCAGTAACACACTCATGCATTACAATGCTGACTAAATTGGCATAATTGCCTCATCAAGGAAGGGTCAGGGAGCTGATAAGGCAACTGGCTTCCCCTCTGTGGCAGGTGAGGCACACCTAATGCAAGTGAAGACTGCAATTTTCAGTCAACTTCATCCTTATATGTTACCCTCATTCGCCCAGCTCTCATGGGCTGTGGATTAGGTGAATACTGGTTTTATTTAAGCCACAAGTAGTTATACGAACACTAGGTGGCGTGCACTCTTCACCATTCTAGGGCATTATTACACTCAACCTTAGCTCAACACCCTCTATGATTACACAAGTAATGAAAGTAGTTGTCAGCAACGAATAGCCATTCACTTCAATCATCCAATCCTTAAACCTGGCTAAAGGTCAAGGATTGTAAGCAGCACTTTAGTCTCCTATCTGAACCTTGATATGTAGGGAATTTTCATGAAGAAATTAGGGCTGGAATTTTATCGTCCCGTCCTCCACAGGAAACTGAGCAGGCGAGGGGCGGACCATGGAAAGGTCCGTTGACCTCGGGCGGGATGTTACGGGAAAAGCGACGCTGTAAAATTCCACCCTAGAAACATAGAAAAACTACAGCACAAACAGGCCCTTCGGCCCACAAGTTGTGCCGAACACATCCCTACCTTCTAGACCTACCTATAACCCCCCATCCTATTAAGCTCCATGTACTCATCCAGGAGTCTCTTAAAAGACCCTATTGAGTTTGCCTCCACCACCACTGACGGCAGCCGATTCCACTCGCCCACCACCCTCTGTGTGTGAAAAACTTACCCCTAACATCTCCCCTGTACCTAACCCCCAGCACCTTAAACCTGTGTCCTCTCGTAGCAGACATTTCCACCCTGGGAAAAAGCCTCTGAGAGTCCACCCGATCTATGCCTCTCAACATCTTATACACCTCTATTAGGTCTCCTCTCATCCTACGTCTCTCCAAGGAGAAAAGACCGAGCTCCCTCAGCCTATCCTCATAAGGCATGCCACTCAATCCAGGCAACATCCTTGTAAATCTCCTCTGCACCCTTTCAATCTTTTCCACATCCTTCCTGTAATGAGGCGACCAGAACTGAGCACAGTACTCCAAGTGGGGTCTGACGAGGGTCTTATATAGCTGCATCATTATCCCCGGACTCCTAAACTCAATCCCTCGATTGATAAAGGCCAGCACACCATACGCCTTCTTAACCACCTCCTCCACCTGCGGGGCCGATTTTAGAGTCCTATGGACCCGGACCCCAAGGTCCTTCTGATCCTCCACAGTACTAAGAGTCTTTCCCTTTATATTGTACTCCTTCATCCCATTTGACCGACCAAAATGGACCACGACGCATTTATCTGGGTTGAAGTCCATCTGCCACTTGTCCTAGATATAGCTCTTGGGGCTGAAGGGATCAAAGGATATGGGGGGGAAGGTGGGATCAGGATATTGAATTTGATGATCAGCCATGATCGTGATGAATGGTGGAGCAGGCTCGAAGGGCCGAATGGCCTCCTCCTGCTCCTAGTTTCTACATTTCTATGAAACATGCTTATCTTGTCTTTTTTAATTTAATTTTTTTTTGTTTCCCTGACAGAACTAAGGGAACTAAACTGCAATTCTTTGCCCTGTAAAAGCATCAGTAAAACAACAAAGCCTTTCAGAGAGCCAGCGATGGTGTTGTGGGGCTGAATGGCTTCCTCCTACGCTGTAAGATTTAAGGGGGGCAATTTGAACATTATCCATTTGTTAGGAAATAGATGGGAGTGAGCGCAGTGCTGACTTAACCAACCTCATCATGAAGTGATTAGGGAGTGAGGTCTGATGCCATCCATTTTCCAATGAACAGGTTAGTTAATGGTCCCCTAAGATCCCACCAGCATGTGGCTTATTCCCTCTTTCACTGTTTCATTTTGTACATTATAAAAAGGGGCAAATCCTTTGAAATGTTTTTTCAGACGAGCGCAGGATGCTCTCTGGAGATCCGTCTGTTACGATGTTGATTTATTCCCAGGTGAGGACAGCCTGAGCTTACTTACAGCTTAATCATTCATATCTTCCTTGGCTGCCTCAGCCATGGAGCTGCGTGATGTTAGCTGAGCGCTGCAGCCTTACCAGCCACGGGCAGAGGTGTGTTCGGAGACTCCTTGGTTCTTTCACTCTCGATCGCAGATATGGACAGTTACTCTTCCTCTGTCCCCCCACACTGGACAATGCCCACTCTGAGCTTACCCTTGTCAAGTACAGAAGATCACTGAAGCTTTTCCAGCACTGGATCCACGTGTGCTGAGCCAGGTCATGCCCGCTGACCTCAGCTGCCAACTGTGCCCAGGCCTCCTTGGTGAGGTGGGGTGGCCTCCTCCTTCTATCCCTCAGTATGAGGGTGTCCCTCCTGGCTGTCATCGCCTCCACAAGGCCTCGCAGACACTCATCAGTGAAAGGGGAAGGGTTGCTGCCCACCTTAACTTCCCTCCCACCTGGTGCGGCTTCCGACTGCCCTCATTAGCTCCTCTGGATCCTCCATTGTCTTCAGCAGCCTCTGGGTGTCACCTTTAGACTTCACACTGGGCCACCATTGGACCGCCATTAGGGGTGGCACGGTAGCACAATAGTTAGCACCGTTGTCTCACAGTGTCAGGGACCCGGGTTCCATTCCGGCCTCAGGTCACTGTCTGTGCGGAGTCTGCACGTTCTCCCCGTGTCTGCGCGGGTTTCCTCCAGGTGCTCCGATTTCCTCCTACAGTCCAAAGGTGTGTAAATTGGGTGGATTATCCATGCTAAATTGTCCCTTAGTGTCCAAAGATGTGTAGGTTAGATGGATTAGCCTTGATAAATGTGTGGGGAGAGGGTGGGGGCCTGGGTAAGGTACTCTGTCATAGAGAGTGGGTGCAGGCTCAATAGGCCAAATGGCCTCCTTCTGCACTGTAGGGATTCTCTGATTCTATGACCTGATGCCTGCTGTGCGCCTGCACCTACCAATCCTGCTCATCCAATATGGATGGGGGAGGGGGGAATGGGGAGGGGGGGAGGGGGGAGGGGGGAGGGGGGAATGGGGAGGGGGGGAGGGGGAATGGGGGGGGGAGGGGGGAATGGGGGGGGGGGGATTATTGTTGTTGCAATAAAAATGGAAAGTGTTGGAAATGCTCAGTGCATCTGGCAGTAGCTGTTCAGAGAGAAACAGGAGCCAGTGAGCCTTCATCAGAACAAGTGCAGATTGTGGACCTGGAACATTAACTCTGTTTCTCTCTCCACAAACACTGCCCTGCCTGTTGAGTATTTCCAGCATTTCTGTTTAAATTTCACACTTCAAGCAACCATTGTTCTTCTATTAAAATGCCCCATACTGAGAATTTTGAAATGTAGCTAGTTTCAAGTTAAAATGAGAAAATAGTTTTCATTCAATGCAAAGTGTATTTTATCTTTTAACAGGTCCTCTTGTGTGGGTAGATATGGCACATTATTACAGATTGGTGTTGATTTACAGGACGGTTTTGTCACTTCTGGATTTGTAAGTGAAACCAGGATTGATGCCAATAGGAGATGTTACCTTTCCTACTGCCAGCGAAATGGCATGGCAATTTCGCTCTGTCCAAGACGGCAAGAAATTACAAAGGCTTGTGAACGAAGCCCAGTCCATCACGCGAAGCAGCCTCCCATCCATTGACTCTGTCTACACTTCCCGTTGCCTCGGAAAAGCGGACAGCATAATCAAGCACCCCTCACACCCCGGACATTCTCTCTTCCATCTTCTTCCATCGGGAGAAAGATACAAAAGTCTGAGGACACGTACCAACTGATTCAAGAACAGCTTCTTCCCTGCTTTAAATCAGACTTTAAATGGACCTTTCTGTACACCCTAGCTATGACTGTAACACTATTTTATACACTCTCTCCTTTCCTTCTCTACGGCCTGTATAGCACATGAAACAATACTTTTCACTGTATCCCAACATGATAAGAAATTGAATCAAATCAAATAAATGACTCCTGGAATGCTACCCAGTATTTTCCCGTGATATTATACCATCCTTCCTGCCTTCAAGCTAGTCTTCAAGGAAAAGGGCGGGACTCCCCAAATCAGTGCTCTTGGACATCTAGAAACAGAAAAGATAGGTTAAGGTGTTGCAAAAACCTTTCATTTCATGATTCAGATGTTTTGTGAATTACATTTTTATATTTGTAATATAAATTGAGGAAGAAGGCTGAGTCTTGGTGGAGATGACATTCCTACAATTATTTTCATAAGGGGTGTAAATTATTAATGTAGGTCCCAAAGTCAAAGGATTGTTTTGAAGGTAAAGTTGATGAATTGAAAACCTGATCTGGGACATCCCAGGTTTGCCATGTTGCCACGGGGATAATTGCAGAAAGGAATTTTCTTTTGTTTTGTGTCTTGTCTTTGTGTTTTCTCATGGTAATATGGGCATTTTATATCTGCAGTTGAAGCTGAAAACAGGTAGAGAGAGAGAAAGTTTCCAGGAGCTCTGGACCATTAAGCAAAAAGGCAGTGAAACCCCCACTGGAGTGGGAGTGCCCAATACAGAGAGGCGTTTAAAGAGAGTTAGAGGGTCACCAGACTAGATGCTTGTGGAAGGACGTCAAGAACAATCACATCTTGGAGAATAGCAGGAAGACTGAGGAAGTACATAATAAATTGCTCAGAGCTGTGACGCACCATGGTTTGATCCCAGGAGAAGTCAGGAACCCTCAAGGCATGGAAAGTACTCTCTGATGGAAATAAAATGGGGAGTGATCTATTGGGATTTTTGGGCTTAAAGAGCACGGGTTTACAAACAATAGCATTAAGTTAGTAGCACTTTCTTTGCTTAACTCTTGCACAGTTAGAATCTTCGCCAAAAACATGAAACCTTATGTCTAGAATCCACTAGTCGCCACGCTCCGGCGCCTGTTCGGGTACACTGAGGGAGAATTTAGCATGGCCAATGCACCTAACCAGCATGTCTTTCAGACTGTGGGAGGAAACCGGAGCACCCGGAGGAAACTCAGGCAGACACGGGGGGAATGTGCAGACTCCACACAGACAGTGACCCAAGGCCGGAATCGAACCTGGATCCTTGGCGCTGTGAGGCAGCAGTGGCAACTACTGTGCTACCATGCCACCTAAGCTTGGGGAATCACTGTGTTCACCTGGTGCCTCATCACTGTGGAGTGTGAGAATGGCAGTGCCATGTCCCTCCCACACTGCTAACGCAGTAAAGAGGTGCCTAGAGTCCATCCCCCAAGTGCCATCTATGGAAGGGTGCACCCTCTCACCATCCCCCCTCCATCAAATCCAACCCCCCTCATGGCGAACACCGTTCTCTAGTGATCTTGATGACAAGGGCTATCAAGGTGCTGCCAGGCTGCCCACTTTGGCTGTAAGATGGATGTGAACACCAGGACCCCTGGCATGGGTGGGGCCTGTAGTAGCTGGCGCTGCACATCCCGTGTTTCTGAGCCCGATGATAAGCCCATCGATGGCAGGACGCGTTGAGCTGTCCGTCAGGCAGGAGTCAGACACATCACTGAGAATGAGAGGAGCATCGCTCTGTCCTCAACGCAAGTCTTCATCATTCTCCCACAGATCTGGCCAATAGCTTCAGTGCTTTGTCCATGACGCCTGGCAACACTATGGGAGAGCAGACTGCTGTCTCCACTGGTGAGATGTTAGTCGCCACGGTGGGAGAGCTAGTCATTCCCTAGTCCTGCTCATCTCTGTTTGCGAGCTAACTTCTTCGCTCCCAGTCACCTCGTCTCGATCCCCTCCCCCCAACCTATCTAGTTTAAACTCTCCCCAGTAGCCTTAGCCAACCTTCCCGCCAGGATATTGGTCCCCCTGGGATTCAAGCGCCCCCCGTCTTTTGTGTACAGGTCACACCTGCCCCTAAAGAGGTCCCAATGGTCCAGGAACCTGAATCCCTGGCCTCTGCACCAGTCCCTCAGCCACACATTCATCCTCCACCTCACTCCATTCCTGTCCTCACCTTCCCGTGGCACAGGCAGCAATCCTGAGATTACTACCTTTGCTTTCCTCCTTCTCAGCTGTCTCCCTAATTCCCTGTACTCTCTTTTCACGACCCCTTCCCCCTTCCTTCCCACATCAGCGCTACCTCTGGCTCCTCTCCCTCCCACCCCAAGATATCTGGGACTTGACCAGCGACATTCTGGATCCCGGCCCCAGGGAGGCCGACCACCATCCGAGATTCCCGCCTGCCTCCGCAAAAACGCCTGTCCAACCCCCTTACTGTTGAGTCCCCGATTAACACTGCCTTCCTCCTCTTTTCCTTAGCCCTCTGAGTTACAGGGCCGGACTCCACTCCGGAGACACAGCCACTGCTGCTTCCCCCAGGCGGGCTGTCCCCCCCAGCAGTACTCAGGCAGGAGTACTTGTTGTGTAGGGGCACATCCACCGGGGTGCTCTCAATCACCCGAGCTTTACCCTTCCTGGCCGTCACCCACTTGGCCTCCACCCCGTGGCCTTGGTGTGACCACCTGACGATAGCTCTTGTCTATCACCTCCTCATTCTCCCTTAACAGCCTAAGATCCTCGAGCTGCAGTTCCAGCTCCTTAACACGGGCCCTCAGGAACCGCAGCTCGACACACCCCTCACAGATGTGGATGTCTGGGAGGCCAGGTGCCTCCAGGACCTCCCACATCCTACACTGGGAACAACACACTGGCTTCACACTCATATTTGACCCTTTTTACCAAGGTACACAGAGAAAAGTAAATAAGAATTAAAAACTAAGAATTAAAACTCACCCCTGCTCGCCCTGTCCCCCGAAGCCCTGTGAGCCAAAGCCCTTACAGCTCACACTCTGCTTCCCACTCACTCCGCTGCCCACTCCCGACGCTGCCCACTGTACACCGCGGCCTCCCTTTTAAACCTCCCGCGCGCTTAAAAAAAAACTCCCAGCCCTTCCCAGGCCACCACGCGGCCTACTTCCGGGTTAAAGGTTAAACTCGGGAATTTTTTAAAAATTAAATAATTAATTAACAGAGAAACCCCGCAAAAAGTAAGGAAAAAATAAAGATATCTCTTACTCTCAGTACTGCTGCCACAATTCACTCCTCTCAGCCTTGCTCCAGACGAACAATGAGGGTTATAGACAGTGCAAGAAGGAGGATGGACGGGGGATAGAGAAGGGGAGAGCTCAGACCAAAGGATTGAGATGTGTTTACTTTAATGCCAGGAGTATAGTGAATAAAGGGGATGAGCTCAGAGCGTGGATCGATGCCTGGAAGTGTGATGTGGTGGCCGTTACGGAGACTTGGATGTCTCAGGGACAGGCCTGGATACTCCAGGTGCCGGGATTCAGATGTTTCAGGAAGGACAGGGAGGGAGGCAAGAGAGGGGGTGGAGTGGCACAGCTGATCAGGGATAGTGTCACAGCTGTAGAGAAGGTGTATGCTGTGGAGGGATTGTCCACAGAGTCTCTGTGGGTGGAAGTTCGGAGTGGGAAGGGGTCGATCACTTTGCTGGGAGTTTTCTATAGGCCGTCCAATAGTAACAGGGAGGTGGAGGAGCAGATAGGGAAACAGATCCTGGAGAGGTGCAGTAATAGCAGAGTTGTTGTGATGGGAGACTTTAATTTCCCAAACATAGATTGGAATATCCCAAGGGTAAGGGATTGGATGGAGAGGAGTTCGTTAGGTGTGTTCAGGAGGGTTTCCTAACACAGCATGTGGACAAGTCGACAAGAGGAGAGGCAGTACTTGATCTGATACTGACCAATGAACCTGGACAGGTGTCAGATCTCTCAGTGGGAGAGCATCTTTGGGATAGCGATCATAACTCTATCTCCTTTATGCTTGCATTGGAAAAAGAGAGGATTAGGCAAGCTAGGAAAGTGTTTATATGGAGTAAGGGGAAATATGAAGACATAAGGCAGCAAATTAGAGGAGTAAATTGGAAGGAGGTATTCTCGGGGAAATGTACTGAAGAGAGGTGGCAGTTTTTCAAGGAATGTCTGTCTAGAGTTCTACAGGACAACGTTCTGAGCAGACAGGGAGGTGTTGGTAGGTTAAAGGAACCGGGGTGCACGAAAGCTGTGCGGGACCTAGTCAAGAAGAAAAGGAAAGCGTACAAAAGGTTCAGAGAGCTTGGCGAAGATAGGGATCTAGATGAGTATACGGCTTGTAGGAAGGGACTAAAGAAGGAAATTAGGAGAGCCAGAAGGGGTCAGGAGAAGGCCTTGGCAGGTAGGATTAAAGAAAACCCTAAGGCGTTCTATTAATATGTGAAGAGTAAAAGGATGAGACGTGAAGGAATAGGGCCTATAAAAGGTGAAGGCGGGAAAGTCTGTACGGAACCAGTAGAAATGACAGAGGTGCTTAATGAGTATTTTGCCTCGGTTTTCACAGAGGAGAAGGACCTGGGTGGATGTACTGTGGGCTTGCGGTGGACTTAAAAGATTGAGTATGTGGACTTTAAGAAAGAAGTTGTGCTGGAATCTTTGAATGGCATCAAGATAGATAAGTCGCCGGGTCCGGATGGGATGTACCCCAGGTTACTGTGGGCGGCGAGGGAAGAGATTGCAGAGACTCTGGCGATGATCTTTGCGTCGTCGATGGAGACGGGAGAGGTGCCGGAGGATTGGAGGATTGCGGACGTGGTTCCTATTTTCAAGAAGTGGAATAGGGATTGCCCAGGAAATTACCGACTGGTGAGTCTAACCTCAGTGGTTGGTAAGCTGATGGAGAAGATCCTGAGGGACAAGATTTATGAGCATTTAGAGAGGTTTAGTATGCTCAAGAATACTCAGCATGGCTTTGTCAAAGGCAGATCGTGCCTTACGAGCCTGGTGGAGTTCTTCGAAAATGTGACTAAACACATTGACGAAGGGAAAGCGGTAGATGTGGTTTATATGAATTTTAGCAAGGCGTTTGATAAGGTCCCCCATGCAAGGCTTCGAGAAAAAGTGAGAGGGCATGGGATCCAAGGTGCTGCTGCCCTGTGGATCCAGAACTGGCTTGCCCAAAGGAGGCAGAGAGTGGGTATAGATGGGTCTTTTTCTAAATGGAGGTCGGTCAACAGTGGTGTGCCCCAGGGATCTGTTCTGGGACCCTTGCTGTTTGTCATTTTCATAAATGACCTGGATGAGGAAGTGGAGGGATGGGTTGGTAAGTTTGCCGACGACACGAAGGTTGGTGGGGTTGTGGATAGTCTGGAGGGATGTCAGAAGTTACAGAGGGACATAGATAGGATGCAAGACTGGGCGGAGAAGTGGCAGATGGACTTCAACCCAGATAAATGCGTAGTGGTCCATTTTGGCAGGTCAAATGGGATGAAGGAGTACAATATAAAGGGAAAGACTCTTAGTATGGTAGAGGATCAGAAGGACCTTGGGGTCCGGGTCCATAGGACTCTAAAATCGGCCCCGCAGGTGGAGGAGGTGGTTAAGAAGGCGTATGGTGTGCTGGCCTTTATCAATCGAGGGATTGAGTTTAGGAGTCCGGGGATAACGATGCAGCTATATAAGACCCTCGTCAGACCCCACTTGGAGTACTGTGCTCAGTTCTGGTCGCCTCATTACAGGAAGGATGTGGAAAAGATTGAAAGGGTGCAGAGGAGATTTACAAGGATGTTGCCTGGATTGAGTGGCATGCCTTATGAGGATAGGCTGAGGGAGCTCGGTCTTTTCTCCTTGGAGAGACGTAGGATGAAAGGAGACCTAATAGAGGTATATAAGATGTTGAGAGGCATAGATCAGGTGGACTCTCAGAGGCTTTTTCCCAGGGTGGAAATGTCTGCTACGAGAGGACACAGGTTTAAGGTGCTGGGGGGTAGGTACAGGGGAGATGTTAGGGGTAAGTTTTTCACACACAGAGGGTGGTGGGCGAGTGGAATCGGCTGCTGTCAGTGGTGGTGGAGGCAAACTCAATAGGGTCTTTTAAGAGACTCCTGCATGAGTACATGGGACTTAATAGGATGGAGGGTTATAGGTCGGCCTAAAAGGTAGGGATATGTTCGGTACAACTTGTGGACCGAAGGGCCTGTTTTGTGCTGTAGTTCTTCTATGTTCTTCTATGTTCTATCTCCGAAGCGAGACACTATGAGGCTATCCCCAGTCAGACCCAGTCTATTGCCCGGGGTTCTTCTGCCTTTTCCTCTGCGTGGTCACCCTCACCACTCTCTTCGACATCCTCCTGATCTGAGGTGATGTGGCGTTCCTCCATCTCCTCCAGGTAAAGGTGATCTCCTCCCTGCAGGGCCACGTTGTGGAGAGCACAGCAGACTGCAATGATGCGGAAGAGCCTCTGGGGGCAGTATTGTAGGGCATTCCCCACAACCGGTCCAGGCACCGGAACCACATCTTCAGCCGGCCAATCATCTGCTCCACCAACACGCATGTTGAAGTGTGAGCCTCATTGCATTGGATCGCTACTGGTATTTGTGGTCTCCATACTGGCAACATCTGCCACCTCCTGAGGGGGTACCCTAGTCTCCAAGGGGGCCATTCCTCCAGCCGCTGCTCTCCCTCCAAGACTGCTGGTATCTAAGTGAAGTCCAAGATGTAACAGTCATGGACACTCCCTGGGAAACGGGCACAAATCTGCATGAAGTGCATTGTGTGGCAGCACATTGCGGTTCATGAATGGCGCCGCATGGCGCCCTGGAGAGGGCGGGGCCACGTGGCTGCAGTCAATCAAACCTTGCACCTGGGGCAAGCCTGCTCAGCAGGTGATGCCCATGGCCCTTGACCTTGGCTTGCCTGGTCCCGGTCCAAGTTGATATACATGTGAGCCCTTGCACAAAGGGCTCTGTAACCTCTCGGATGCAGTTGCGTGTGACTGACTGGGAGATGCCACACAGGTCCCTGTGCTGCCCTGGAATGAGCCACTCACATAGAAATTTCGAGCGGCTGTGAATGTGGGTTCCAGTCACACTGCAGCCATCCTCCCCCTAGTGTGAGGAGCTTCAGGCCGCATGAGGGGAGACGCAGCCCATTCCTGATTCCCATACTGTGCCCTGACTGCCCCGGCCTCTCATTGGACCCCACCCGGGTAACTCACCCCCAGTGCTGAGCCTCTTGTTTTCAAACCCTTCCACCCTCTGGCTAGCCACCACTAAGGAAAGGCACTCCCTCAGCTATGATATGGAACCCAGGAAGGGGGACACGGAGAGTGCTGCTTGCATACCAGCCTTCACACCCCCTTTAAAGCAAGAGGCACCTCAACATGAAGGGAAGGTAAGGCCAGGTATATCATTTTGGATGCTGTTGAGGGGGATAGCCTGTCAGGGGGAGATACCAGCAGTAGCCAGGCCTGTGACACCACAGCTGGTTCTGCTGTGGGAAAGGGTTGGGCAAAGAGCAAGCGAGCAATAGGAATAGGGGACTCGCTAGTTAGAGGCATGGACAGGCGTTTCTGTGGCCACAATCGAGACTCGAGGATGGTGTGTTGCCTCCCTGGCGCCAGGGTCAAGGACGTCTCTGAGCGATTGCAGGACATTCTGAAGGGGGAGGGTGAGCAGCCAGAGGTGGTTGTACATATTGGTACCAACGACATAGGTGGGAAAAGGGATGAGGTCCTGAAGTGTGAATATTGAGAGTTAGGCAGAAGGCTAACGTACAGGACCTCGAAGGTAGTAATTTCAGGACTGCTACCGCTGCCACGTGATAGTGAGAGTATGAATAGGAGGATTAGGCAGATGAATGCCTGGCTTGAGAACTGGTGCAGGGGGCGGGGATTTAGATTTTTGGATATTTGGGATCTTTTCTGGGGAAGGGCTGACCTGTTCAAGAGGGATGGGTTACGTTTGAACTGGAGGGGGACTAACATCCTGGCGGGGGGATTTGCTAGAGCCACTCGGGAGGGTTTAAACTAGTTTGGCAGGGGGGTGGGATCCAAAGTAGTAGAGAGACAGAAGAGAAGTTTGAGGACAGCACAGAAGTTAAAGAGAGCACATTAAGTAGTAAAGGCAGTGTCAGTAATCCTAGTACCAGACAGATCAGGCAAAAGCAAGACAGAGAGCAAGGGAAGTCCAGATTAAACTGCATTTATTTCAATGCAAGAGGCCTGATGGGCAAGGCAGATGAACTCAGGGCATGGATGGGTACATGGGACTGGGATATTATAGCAATTACTGAAATATGGCTAAGGGAGAGACAGGACTGGCAGCTTAATGTTCCGGGATACAGATGCTATAGGAAAGATAGAACAGGAGGTAAGAGAGGAGGGGGAGTTGCACTTTTGATTAGGGAAAGCATCACGGCCGTACTGAGAGGGGATATATCCGAGGGTTCGGCCATTGAGTCTATATGGGTAGAACTGAGAAATAAGAAGGGGGAAACCACTTTGACAGGGTTGTACTATAGGCCCCCAAATAGTTAGTGGGAAATTGAGGAGCAAATATGTAAGGAGATTACAGATAGCTCCAAGAAAAATAGGGTGGTAATAGTCGGGGATTTTAATTTTCCCAATATTGCCTGGGACAGCCATAGTATTAGAGGGTTGGATGGAGAGAAATTTGTTGAATGTACTCAGGAGGAATTTCTCATTCAGTATGTGGATGGCCCGACTAGAGAGGGGGTAAAACTTGACCTCGTTTTGGGAAATAAGGAAGGGCAGGTGACAGAAGTGTTAGTGAGGGATCACTTTGGGACCAGTGACCATAATTCTATTAGTTTTAAGATAGCTATGGAGATTGATAGGTCTGTCCCAAAAGTTAATATTCTAAATTGGGGCCAGGCCAATTTTGATGGTATCAGGCAGGAACTTTCAAAAGTTAATTTGGGGAGTCTGTGGGAAGGAAAAGGGACGTCTGGTAAATGGCATGCTTTGAAAAGTGTGTTAACCAGGGTTCAGGGTAAACATATTCCTCTTAGAGTGAAGGGCAAGGCTGGCAGAAATCAGGAACCTGGATGACTTGGGATATTGAGGCCCTGGTCAAGAAGAAGAAAGAGGCACATGACATGCATAGGCAGCTGGGATCAAGTGAATCTCTTGAAGAATATAGGGGGTGTAGGAGTAGAGTTAAGAGAGAAATCAGGAGGGCAAAAAGGGGACACGAAATTGTTTTGGCAGATAAGGCAAAGGAGAATCCAAAGAGCTTCTACAAATACATAAAGGGCAAAAGAGTAACAAGGGAGAGAGTAGGGCCTCTTAAGGATCAACAAGGTAATCTATGTGCAGATCCACAAGAGATGGGTGAGATCCTAAATGAATATTTCTCA
Source organism: Mustelus asterias (assembly GCF_964213995.1). Classification (NCBI taxonomy): domain Eukaryota; kingdom Metazoa; phylum Chordata; class Chondrichthyes; order Carcharhiniformes; family Triakidae; genus Mustelus; species Mustelus asterias. Next base: position 32,131,849 of record NC_135819.1, read on the forward strand.
TCAGTATTTACTGTTGAGAAAAGCATGGATGTTAGGGAACTTGGGGAATTAAATATTGATGTCTTGAAGACTGTACATATTACAGAGAAGGAGGTGCTGGAAGTCTTAAAGCGCATCAAGGTAGATAAATCTGCGGGACCTGATGAGGTATATCCCAGGACGTTGTGTGAGGCTCGGGAGGAAATTGCGGGTCCCCTAGCCGAGATATTTGAATCATCGATAGTCACGGGTGAGGTGCCTGAAGATTGGAGAGTGGCAAATGTTGTGCCTTTGTTTAAAAAGGGCTGCAGGGAAAAGCCTGGGAACTACAGGCCAGTTAGCCTCACATCTGTGGTGGGTAAATTGTTGGAAGGTATTTGAGAGATCTACAGGCATTTAGAGATGCAAGGACTGATTAGGGACAGTCAGCATGGCTTTGTGAGTGGAAAATCATGTCTCACAAATTTAATTGAGTTTTTTGAAGGGGTAACCAAGAAGGTAGATGAGGGCAGTGCAGTTGATGTTGTCTACATGCACTTTAGCAAGGCCTTTGACAAGGTACTGCATGGTAGATTGTTGCATAAAGTTAAATCTCACGGGATCCAGGGTGAGGTATCTAAATGGATACAAAATTGGCTTCTTGACAGAAGCCAGAGGGTGGTTGTTTTTCAAACTGGAGGCCTGTGACCAGCGGTGTGCCTCAGGGATCAGTGCTGGGCCCACTGTTATTTGTCATTTATATTAATGATTTGGATGAGAATATAGGGGGCATGGTTAGTAAGTTTGCAGATTACACCAAGATTGGTGGTATGGTGGACAGTGAGGAAGGTTATCTCCAATTGCAGGGGGATCTTGATCAATTGGGCTGACGAATGGCAGATGGAGTTTAATTTAGACAAATGTGAGGTAATGCATTTTGGTTGTTTGAACCAGGGCAGGACTTACTCAGTTAATGGTAGGGCGTTGGGGAGAGTTACAGAACAAAGAGATCTAGGGGTACATGTTCATAGCTCCTTGAAAGTGGAGTCACAGGTGGACAGAGTGGTGAAGAAGGCATTCGGCATGCTTGGTTTCATCGGTCAGAACATTGAATACAGGAGTTGGGACGTCTTGTTGAAGTTGTTCAAGACATTGGTAAGGCCACACTTGGAATACTGTGTGCAATTCTGGTCACCCTATTATAGAAAGGATATTATTAAACTAGAAAGAGTGCAGAAAAGATTTACTAGGATGCTACTGGGACTTGATGGATTGAGTTATAAGGAGAGGCTGAACAGACTGGGACTTTTTTCTCTGGAGCATAGGAGGCTGAGGGCTGACCTTATAGAGGTCTATAAAATAATGAGGGGCATAGGCAAGATAGATAGTCAATATCTTTCCCAAAGGTAGAGGAGTCTAAAACTAGAGGGCATAGGTTTAAGGTGAGAGGGGAGAGATACAAAAGTGTCCAGAGGGGCAATTGTTTCACACAGAGGATGGTGAGTGTCTGGAACAAGCTGCCAGAGATAGTAGTAGAGGTGGGTACAATTTTATCTTTTAAAAAGCATTTAGATAGTTACATGGTACGATGGGTATAGAGGGATATGGGCCAAATGCGGGCAATTGGGATTAGCTTAGGGGTTTTACAAAAAAAATAAGTGCGGCATGGGCCTGTTTCCATGCTGTAAACCTCTATGACTCTATGACTCTGTAAGGGACCCCTGTACATCCCTCCCCACCTTGGACTCCCACCCCTGGCCCCAAGTCTCACTTATCCCCCACGTCCTCTCTGGTGCCCCCTGAGCAGTGAACACATCTGAGGGTGCTGACTGCCTGAGCGCTGACCTCTGAACTCCCCCGCAGAGACAAGGGCACCAGGCACACGTTTATGTGGAGCTGTTGACATCACGCTGGTCATAGAAATCATAGAAATCATAGAATCCCTACAGCACAGAAAGAGGCCATTCGGCCCATCGAGTCTGCACCGACCACAATCCCACCCAGGCCCTACCGCCATATCCCAACATATTTACCCACTAATCCCCCTAACCTATGCATCTCAGAACACTAAGGGCAATTTTTAGCATGGCCAATCAACCTAACCCGCACATCTTTGGACTGTGGGAGGAAACCGGAGCACCCGGAGGAAACCCACGCAGACACGAGGAGAATGTGCAAACTCCACACAGACAGTGACCCAAGCCGGGAATCGAACCCAGGTCCCTGGAGCTGTGAAGCAGCAGTGCTAACCACTGTGCTACCGTGCCGCCCGTGGTGCCCACTGAATATCCAGTGAGGGGGGAAATCCCAGAGAGAGTGCTCGCTAATGGCATGCTAATGTGATAAAATGAGCTTCCCGGGGTCCTGTGGTGTGTTTCACGTCACTCCGCTGGCGAGGGGGCTGGAAGATCGGAACTTGGAAACTCGCCGGTGCGAATCGCACTCTCCGGATTTGGAGCATGTGCCGCCATTCCCACAGACGGAGGGTGCGGGCTCAGATTCACCCTACAGAGTCGATAAATTTATCTGTTGCCTTCTTAAATATAGATTCCCTACAGTGCTGAAGGAAGCCATTCGGCCCATTAAGTCTGCACCCCCACAATCCCACCCAGGCCCTAATCCGTAACCCCACATATTTATCCTGCTAATCCCTCTGACTCTAAGGGTCAATTTAGCATGGCCAATCAAACTAACCCACACATCGTTGGAGTGTGGGAGGAAACCAGAGTACCCGGAGGAAACCCACGCAGATACAGGGAGAACGTGCAGACTCCACACAGGCAGTGACCCGAGGTCGGAAATGAACCCAGGTCCAGGCGCTGTGAGGCAGCAGTGCTAATCATTGTGCCACCATGCCGCCCTATATTTGGTGATTTGGCCTCCACAGCCTTCCTTGGTAGCGAACTCCACCTTTGAGTGAAGAAGTGGACTGATGTCTCCTAAACATTAAACGCTAATGTTGATTACATTGCAAAGATATTGGGGTTGGGATCTCATGGTGTTAATAATGGTGAGGCGGCAAGAACTCAACTTCAGTTGGCTGCAATATTTGGCCCAGTATCTAAGGTATGGATCAGCATTCAAGGAGTATTTGAAATAGAGAGGAAAGCAGTTAGCTCACATGTCAACATGATTTTGTCCTTCAGTATTATGTAAGGTTACTCCAACCATTCTTGAGGCTGGAACTGAGAACTTGAATCATAGAATCATAGAAACCCGACAGTGCAGAAGGAGGCCATTCGGCCCATCGAGTCTGCACCGACCACCATCCCACCCAGGCCCTATCCCCACATATTTTACCTGCTAATCCCTCCAACCTACACATCCCAGGACTCTAAGGGGCAACCTTTTAACCTGGCCAATCAACCTAACCCGCACATCTTTGGACTGTGGGAGGAAACCGGAGCACCCGGAGGAAACCCACGCAGACACGAGGAGAATGTGCAAACTCCACACAGACAGTGACCCGAGCCGGGAATCGAACCCAGGACCCTGGAGCTGTGAAGCAGCAGTGCTAACCACTGTGCTACCGTGCCGCCCCATGCTCTGATGTCAGGCCATGGTAGCATCGTTTGAGACCTTCAGCATTTGGCAGACTCATAGAATCATAGAATTTTGAATCCCTACAGTACAGAAGGAAGCCATTCGGCCCATTGAGTCTGCACCGACCACAATCCCACCCAGGTCCTATTCCCTTGATCCCACGTATTTACACTGCTAGTCCCCCTGATACTATGGGGCAATTTACCACAGCCAATCAACCTAACCTGCACATCTTTGGACACGGTAGCCATGTGACAGAAGAGAATCCACCTTCCTTGAAGAAGCAGCCTTCATAAAGTTCATTGAAACTTTAGGAAAATTACATTGAATCCAGCGCCTACCTCTGTTGGAATTGCTTAATACAGTGGCTGTGTAGAAACCATGATGTGGAGATGCCGGCATTGGACTGGGGTGAACACAGTAAGAGTTTTAACAACACCAGGTTAAAGTCCAACAGGTTTATTTGGCAGCAAATACCATAAGCTTTCGGAGCGCTGCTCCTTCATCAGATGGAGTGGAAATGTGCTCTCAAACAGTGCACAGAGACACAAAATCAAGTTACAGAATACTGATTAGAATGCGAATCCCTACAGCCAGCCAGGTCTTAAAGATACAGACAATGTGGGTGGAGGGAGCATTAAGCACAGGTTAAAGAGATGTGTATTGTCTCCAGACAGGACAGCCTGCAAGTCCAGGAGGCAATGTAAGTGGAAATTGTTTTTACTGTTTGTTGAGTCCATTCATTCATTTGAACAGACGAGGGGACTGCACTTGGTATGAGTTTTTAAATGGTTTTCTTTTATTGAACAGAACTTAAAAGATTAACAATACAAAAGCAAAAAGAAATCAAACTTGGAGACTGGCTTCTCAGCCAAGCTTTTAAACTATACTGAATTGATGAATTTGAACACGCTGAACTGGATCTCAAAAACTGAAAACACGCACACCAAAATCCAAACAATATTTCAACACTTATCTCATTATTGGAAGTGTCCTTCACATGCTTTCTCCATTTAGAAAAACAATCCTCGCAGCTGCTCTTATGCATGCTGCTATTTACCTGCATTGTGTACCCTTTAGGAATGCAGTCGATTTTTAGCTAACCTTTAGCCATCTCATTCTACATGTAGTCAAGTCAGCAGTCAATTGTTAAGCTTAGCAGAGTTAGCTGCACAGGCAGAAATATCTTAAAATGAAGTCTTTGCATAGACTGAAGCAAACAGGACTAAATATACACAGGATCCCCAGGGCTGGCTCCCTTCGGATGAGGGAGGGATTAAGGAAGCACTTAAATTCTCACTACTGAGTTCTCCAGAGACATTGTAATTTCCTGTCAGAACAGCATCACAGGCTTTCTATTAACCTTCTTAGCCAAATAACTACAGCCAATACTGAAAGTTTAGCACCCAGGCAATCAACGCAGAACAGAACGGAGATCTGTGCTGACACTTAAGGCAAGAGATGCCAATTAAATATAACCAAATTCACACCATTTTGACAAATCAGTACTGCTGTGATGAGGAAATGTTGTGTGGAAGGGGATATTCTAATGCTGGCGATACAGAGAGAAAAATTCTCTGCAGGGAAAAGTTCCAGTGGAGAACATGAGCACGAAATGTAGCATCTACTCACCGTTTCAGCTTTGATTTAAAGAGAGCAGGTTCTCAAAGCTACCAAGATATGCTCTGTTGCCTTGTCTCCCACACTTCCTCCAAACCTTACATCAATGAGGGACACTGGACGTCAATTAAGGAACCGTGGCAAAGTCTTCATACACCACATTGGTATGACAACCAATTAATGCCTCCAAGACTCATTGTTCCATGTGGGATTATAGGTATGAGATTTACCCTAGATGCTGGGATTGCTATATGTATTAGAAGTGAGTAGCCTTTAACAATTGTAAATGATCCAAATAATCGAGTAAACTGAAGGAAATGGAACTAGAGTTTCTGATTGAATGTTCCAAAGTCCAATAGGGAAAATTATAACCAAAATATGGTGAGAATGTGGAGGACACCTCATTTTCACTCGGCAATTTCCCGCCTTCTGGCCGCAACACTGAGTTCAACAATTTTAGATCATAATGCCCAGTTTAAATAAAGTCAAAACCTTCATTGCAAAATTCATATTGCATCCCCGCAATGTCTTCCTCTGCAGCCGACACAGTCCCGTGCCAGGAGGTTGCTTTATATGGACAGCCATGACTACTTTGCGGTTCTCGCCTGCCCCCTTCCGTAGCCGACGGGGAGATGGCGGGCAGTACGCCCAATGTTATTGGTTGGTTTGCCGTTGGGCAGCTGTTAATTGGCCACCTCACATATTATCGCCATCTTTCAAAGGTGTGGTGGCACGGTGGTTAGCACCGCTGCCTCACAGCGCCAGGGACCCAAGTTCGATTCCTGGCTTGGGTCACTGTCTGTGCGGAGTCTGCACATTCTCCCCGTGCATGCGTGGGTTTCCCCCGGGTGCTCCAGATTCCTCTGATAGTTTGAAAGACGTGCTGGTTAGGTGCATTGGCCATGCTAAATTCTCCCTCAGTGTACTCAAACAGGCACCAGAGTGCGGCGACTAGGGGATTTTCACAGTAATTTCATTGCAGTGTTAATGTAAGCCTACTTGTGATGCTAATAAATAAACAAACTTAAAGGCTAGTGTTGGCGATCGACTGACTTCTGGCATGGAGTCGTTCCCGCCCCCCCCCCCACCCCTGCCACACACCCCCTCCCTCCCCCCCCCCTCCACCGCCCCACCTCAAAGTAGGTAAAACTCAGTCCATAGTTTCTACAGGGTTTGTTCCCTTGAACTTGGGTCATCTGATGCTGTGGACAAAGACATCAGACTCTTGAATTACTATATAATACATCTCCTTTATTGTATTCTACCAAGTTGCCACAAAATTACACAGAGCATTAAACTTTATTACACACAAAGTAACTAAACTTTCGCATACTCTGTTACACACATAAGTATTCAAAAGGTATCAAAACTTCACAAAATATCCAAACTCATGAGTTGAGCTACCTGTGGTGAGGTGAACTAATCCGATTCCCTGCTGATGGGTTTTGTTCCAATGTCTCCAAGTCCCTGACTCTGGGCATTGTTTCTACAGTAGTTAATCCCGGGTTACTGCTGCCAATGTCTCTGTGTCTCTCCTCCTTATAGAGATCCTACTGGTACTGATGATTCTTCCAGTCACGTACTCACAGGTCAGGCATTAATCAATCACTGGCCAGAACTCTATCCCCTCGCCCACCATGGAATTGGCACGGGCAAGGGTCCAACAACAGAAATCTCCGTTGACCTTAGGCGGGAATTTCCAGTCTCGCAAGAGCAAGGCCGTAAAATCCTGCCCACTGTCTTTATGTTCATGAATGCTGAAGAGTCGTGCTTTTGTCAGGGGGTCATAATTCTCTCAGGAAATTATGTGCAGGGGGGTCCGTGTTCAATCTCTCTCTGTTCAAGGCATGGGAACAGCCACTGTCCAATCAACTTCTGTGCTTGTTCCATCACTATACATACTGTTCTTTACTGCTTCCACTGTCCTTAGCCTGATACAGAGTTAGCTCTTTTACCCATCAGGCTTTGCTGGTATCTTCACAAACCCTATAGAAACTATGGACTGAATTTTACCTACTTTGAGGTGGGGCAGGGGGTGGTGGTAGGGGGTGGGGTGGGGGGGGGGGGACGCCATGCCAAAAGTCAGTGGATCGCCAATTCTAGCCTTTAAGTTTAAGTTTATTTATTAGCACCATCAGGCTACAGGTTACATGTGATTTTCAGGAATAAGTTTTCTTGTTTTTAAATTACTACCAGGATCATTAGTTTGTCAAAATAGTTGAGTAAAATATTACCAAAAATTACCAAAAAATTGCTATGCCTAATGTTTGTTGGCTTTTTCATTTGCTGGCTGGTTTATCTTCATCTTTCTTTTTTCCTTTCCTTTGTTTTTGGAAGATAGTTATTTATAATAGTGCCATTTAGACTTCCTGTCGACACAGCCTCTTGTTTCTTTACTTGTCCCATGACATCTCCCTTTGGCTTTGTACAATGCACTTTTTTTATCATTTAACCCCTCTTGCCCTCAGCTCTATCACAGACCTCTCGCTTCATTCTTTTTCCACCCTGCCCGAAAATGATTACGATTCAAACTTTTCCAAATTCTGATTAAAAAGTCACTTTAGCCCTGCCTCTCTCTCTCCACAGATGCTGTGAGAGTTTAAAGTGTCACAAGTAGGCTGACATTAACACTTCAATGAAGTTACTGTGAAAACCCCCTAATCACCACACTCCGGAGCCTGTTCGGGTAACACTGAGGGAAAATTTAGCACGGCCAATGCACCCTAACCAGCACGTCTTTCGGACTGTGGGAAGAAACCGGGGCACCCGAAAGAAACCCATGTAGACAACGTGCAGACTCCGCACAGTCAGTGACCAAAGCTGGGAATTGAACCCAGGTCTCTGGCGCTGTGAGGCAGTGCTAACCACTGTGCCACCATGTCACCCACTGAATATTTCCAGCATTTTCTGATTTACTTCCAGATTTGTACAATTCACAGTATTTTGCATGTGTATCACAACCAACTAGTATAGATGCCTTTAGGGAGAAGCTAGATAGGCCCATTAGGGAGAAAGGATTAGAAGAATAGGTTGATTGAGCGAGATGAAGAGGAAGAGGCTCATGTGGAACATAATGCCAGCATAGGCTTGTTGGGCCAAATGGCCTGTACACTTGACTTAGTTCTATCTTACCTGCCGCGACTATTCGGAACTATCTGGAAAGTTAAAGAATTCTGTATGATGTTATTGACTCTGAATCCAGGATTTTGATCTTTTACTTTGATTTTTATCTGTTTAGTCTTTGATATCTCGATGAAAGACCATGATCTAACATGAGAGCATCTTTCGCTTTTGTCCTTTTGTCCAATTGAAAAGACCAGAACAAACATTAGGCTTAATGATTTTTTTTGTGTATTTTATTCAACTAGGTTAAGACCATAAGAGGAGCAGAAGTAGGCCATTTGGCCCTTCCAGTCTTCTCCGCCATTCAATGAGATCATGATTGATCTGATATGTTAATCCTCAACTTCATTTTCCCACCTTATACCCATAACCCTCGATTCCCTTACTGATTAAATATCTGTCTATCTCAGTTTTAAATGTACTTAATGACCCAACCTCTACAGCCCTTTGCATAAGAAATTCTTCCTCACCCCTGTCTTAAATGGGCAACCCCTTACTCAGAGATGAAATTGACAAACTGGTGGTGAGTTGCAAAGAAGAAAACTTATTCCTGAAAATTACATTTTCTGAAAGAAACCAAGGACTGAATTTGACCTCCTCTGTGCCAGAAGTCAGTAGATTACCAACTCCAGCCCCCATTTTTAAAAGACGATGAATAATACTTGTAGCGGGCAATTAATGGCCACCCGGCAGTGAACTGACCAACAACATCTGGAGAGGGTGGGCAGTGCGCCCAATTGGCTATTGATGGTGGCACATCTGGGTACAGAGGGTGGCCACGGCCCTCCATTTAAAGGGACCTCTGGCAGGGGACTGTGGGGGCATGAAACATTGTGTGGGTACATCAGAAAATTATGCTGGATATTTATAATGGAATTTATTTTAACCGTTGCAGTAGGCGAGCGATTATTGCTAAATGTGTATGACTGTCTTTTTATACTGGGAAACATTCAGGACTGTCGCCAGGGAAGAAATAACACTACTCCAAGGGAAAGCAAATATTGGAACGAGTGTATGTACAACAGAATCAGGAATTCTCTCTTTTAAGTAGAACTGTAATAGACCTCGATCTTATCAGGGAAGTAGACGAAGTCAGTTAGCAAAAATCAAAGGATGACTTCAGAAGTGAATCCCTCAGACTATCCAACTGCAATGAAGATCTGAATTGTGACGTCAGCATCAACTTTTTGACACTCGTTCCAGAGACTGATGGTCCATCCATTTGTTCAGGAGGTGGGAAGCCCACTCCCACACAACAACAGAGTGGAACAAAAACAGGAAAAACACAAGATAGAGACTGATCACATGTCTCTCTGTAGCAGTGCTTTCCACATGGAAGTGAAAATCTGGTTGGCGGATTACTCTGTTCAAACATCATATTCATCCAATGGTGGTGATCTCCTAGGAAATACCCCTGCACCTCTCCATCCACCAAAAGTGGCCATCAAGGATGCCAGCAGTCCATAAATTCAAAAACTAGACATGGAACCAAGCCAGCAACATCTGCCTTCTCTACAAGGGAGGAAAGTGAACTTATTGATAAATTGGGTCTGCTGGATTCTGAGGGAGCCAAGGCATTGAGTAGGTGGATTCCTCACAGCTTCACATCATACCCAAAGAATTATTCCCTGAGCTAGATGTCCAGGAATATCCCAGTGTTCAGGAATGAGAGGCTGCAAGGAGTCATCACTCCAGAAGAAAGATGGAAAGAACCCAAAAAGTGGAAAGAGGGCAAACTCAAGAAGAAAGGATAGGGAGCATATGAAATGCAAAGACGGTAAGGCTACAAAATTAAATAAAAAGAGAAGGAAATGTGTTTGAGAAAATATAATAGCAAAGTGATCCTAATTGTATGATCGGAGAGCGTGGCTAGACATTTCATGGATCTTATTTTGACAATGTTTGTTACATGCTCTTGGTTGATTGGAGTGCTGTCCCTGTCTGGCCTCTAGTTGTAGTTTCTCAAGACATTGAACAGCTTGTTCTGGCCTTTGTTGTTCGAATCAATGCTTCAAGTGTCCTCTGGTGCCACAAGCCTTGAGTAAATATATGAGGCTGCACTGTCTGCTTTGCTTACGAGGCTTGCCTGTATTGACTATCATACCAATGGAGGATGAAGTACACATAGCATGTAGACTCTGTCTACCCAATAGAATGGCTTTGTACTTGCATCCACTTTGAAGTAGTGCTTCCATAACCTTTGGGTTGGCCCAAGAGGTCTTTTTGGATCACTTCTATTGGGATTGATGCTATCATAAGCTTGATTATTCTATTCGTTAGCTCCTTCGCACAAGGCATAATCATACTTCTTGTCTGTGCACCTATTGATGAATTGGTCAATGGTCCCTGTTGGCTACTGCTTAGAGTACGTGAATTTTGGGATGGTTTATTCAGAAGTTAAGCTTGATCTTCAAGTGTTGACTATATTTTATCTGGATCTTTAAGTTTATCATCGGACATACCTGAGGCGTTGATTCCGTCATTGTCTACACCAATTTTGGCTTTAATGGCTTGTTTATTTGGTTTGGTTTACGACTAATGAAATAAGGTAGATTTGGAACACTTACTTCAAGTTGCTGGCTGCAGGTGAGGAGTTTTGAATACAAGTGAGTAAATCATTAGAGCAGATTTTAGGGTTCTTTCACAAAAAAGGGGTAGACCCTAACTCTCTGTTACAGTGGAAAATGGATGCTGCTGATCCGGGATCCCATCTTACATCTTGCCCAACTTTATTTCCCTTAAAGTCAGTCATCTACCCAAAGAATGGGCAGGATTTTCCACCCTCCCCCCCCCCCCCCCCCCCCCCCCCCCCAACCCCCACGGCATGTTTTCTGGTGGCAGAGATGGCATGCCACTGGCTGCCGGCGGGATCTACCAGCCCCACCAATGGCTACAGTGCTTTGTGTGGCTCGTCCATCCCAGCCCTAGGGAACCCGCCGCAGGGGGGCTGCATTTGGCAGGACTGGAACATCCTGTTGGCGCAAAGGGCTGGAAAATCCCGCCCAATGACTCTCTTCTCCCCCAGTGGCATAAACTGAGCCACATTAATTCCTGAGGTGCCGTGCTGGAGAATGATCGGACACAGTCTCAGTAAAAACAGCTGGCGCTGACCTTCGCGGAGGAGCAGGCAGGAGTGTGGAGCTAAAACCACAAACAGAACAGGCTTGAGGGGCCGAATGGCCTGCTCCTGCTCGTATTTCTCTAATGTTCTTTTTTTAAATCTAATTCGATATTGACATTTTCATGACAAAGTAGTCAGTTCATCAGTAAAAGCAATTATTAAACAGGTGTAACAAAAATATGCAATGCAATAATTTTTCTACATCCATGCAAAGGCTAATTGTGTTTTATCTAAGCTTTGCTACTCTATAACCTGTCAGACCTTTTCTTCTAGGTATGCAAGTACTATAATTTATAGATTTATATTGCCTTTCATTACCAGTGACTATAACACAGTTTGTGTTCAACCTTTATCTAAAGCTTGATTATTGCAAATGAATTACTATCATTATTCAATCAGGAAAGCCTGAGGCAGGTTGGGGTTCTTTTCTCCAGGAAAGGGACAGTTGAAGATGAACGTAAGAACATGAGAAGTAGGAGCAAGGGTAGGCCATTCAGCCCTTCAAGCCTGTTCTGCCATTCAGAGTGACGATGGCTGGTTCTCTGATTGGGCACCATTTTCCTGCACTGTCCCCGTTTCCCTCAATGTTCACAATATGTAGAAACCTCTCAACCTCAGTGTGGAATATAAATGATAGAACTCTTTAAAACTATGGAAGGGTTTAATGGGATAAACATAGAGAAATGTTGGGGGCAGTCCAGAAAAACTAGGGGCCATAAGTACGAGATAGTCATTCACAGATCCAGTCAGAAATTCAGGAGGAACATCTTTATCCAGAGAGTGACTGGAATATGGAACCACAATAAGCATTTGAGGCAAATGGAGGAAGCTGGATAGGTGCAAGAGGGAAAAAGAAATAGCAGGATATGCCGAGAGGATGAGATTAAGGTGGAAGGGACCAATTGGGCTGAATGGCCAGCTTGGGGGGGTGGATTTTCCCATTCCACCCACCCCAGGGATCGGAGCGGGCGAGGGGCGGACCATGAAAAAGTCTGTTGACCTCAGGCATGATTGTTCGGTTTTGGAGTGAGCACGGCTGGAAAATCCCGCCCCTTACTGCCTCGCTCCGGCGAGACTGGAAATTCCCGCCCGCGGTCAATGGAGATTTTCGTTGTCGGACTCTCGCCCGCACCGATTCCATGGTGGATGAGGTGACAGAGATTCGGCCTAGGTGATTTAAATTGTATGTGCTAAGTATTGTAGCAGAGGCATAAGAAGGATACTTAGAACTCAGGGAGAACAAAATAATTAATAAATCAAAAAGTCTTCAACTGTCCCAAAGTATCCACGAGGCGGTGGAACCATTTGTCCACAGCTGGGAATTTGGTTCATGATGTCAGGGCATGTCCACACACTGGTGGGCTTCCATGTTGCATGTGAGTGGGGTGGGGTGCCAAACCTTGTACAGGTTCCTCTGAAGTTTTACCCTGGAGTCACACCCACCCTACTTTCTGTGTGTCACCATGAGAAGGTGGAGCAGTGGACTTGCCAATGGAAGGGCTCTTCATTGACAGTGGGCGGCCTGCACACTTAGCATTGCTGCTAGCCAGCGATGTAGGCTATGATTGAGAAGCAAACTAGCACACAAAAAGCATGAGGCACACTAAGGGCCCGATTTTACCATTTAGAAACTGAGTGCCGGGTGCTGGCGTCAAATAGATCCGAGCCCGGAGGCCGCGCTCCAGCGCGCCCATACGCTTTTTTCCGGCGCTGGTCCAGTGCGCAGTTCGGAAAAAATCTGACAGAACGTGCCCGGGCGCGAAAAAAAAAGCAGAGAGCGGAGAGAACCTCTCTGCCGTTCATCCTCTGGTCGGGGGCGGGTGGGGGGCGGGGGGGGGGGGGGGGGAGGGGAGGGTTCTGCTGCCTGTCTGCGGCCGATCCCTCCTGGCACCATCACTGGTTCACTACCAGCCACAGCCATCTCTCCCGCTCTCTCACACCTGCAGGGAAGAGTAATCTGTGGCTGGTAGTGAACCAGTGATGGTGCCAGGAGGGATCGGCCACAGACAGGCAGCGGAACCCCCTCGACCAGAGGATGAGAGTCACACTCCCTCTCCCCCCCACCCCCCCCCCCCCCACCACCACCCAGAGGATGAGACATCACACCCCCTCTCCCCTCCCACCCCCCCAGGGGATGATAAGTCACACCCCCTCCACTCCCACACACCCCCCCCCCTCAGAGGGCGATGGGCCCGCCCCCCTCTCCTCATCGCACCCACCAGCCCCCCCCCCCCCATCAGAGTTCCAACTGGGCCCGCCCCCCCTCCTCCGGCAGACACCAGCGGACCTGTGTGAAGCCCGGTCCCTTCAGCCGTGGCTCGAAGTCAGTGTCCAGGAAGGTGCTGCAGGTTGTCGAAGGACTGAAGGTGAGCGGGAAGGATGGTGGAGGGAGACCACGATCGAGGTAGGTTAGGGGTGTGCTCTGCCGGGGCGGCCTGCCTCCCAGAGGGGTCCGATCCCAGGGTGGGTGGGTGGGGGGCCTGCCTCCCAGAGGGGTCCGATCCCGGCGGGGGGGGGCCTGCCTCCCAGAGGGGTCTGATCCCGGGATTGGGATTTCCGATTTTGGTAAAATCGATTTTGGTAAAATCGGGCCCTAAGTCTCTTCACCCATCACTTCGACCTGTTGCTGGATGAAAGATAAACACTCATAAATCAAGAGGGAAATTCAGGATAAAATTATTCATCCAAAGACTGGGAAGAATATGGGATTCAGTACCACAAGGGTGAAAAACACAGATATGTTTAAGGAGAAGCTGTATAAACACATGAGGGAGAAAGGAACAGAAGATTGCAAAATCAAAAACAATTTATATTTATAAAGGCCGTGATGTTACAGGCTCGCCCCGCCCATTGATGGGGCCTACAGGGGGTGAGGCCTATAGGGGGCAGGACTTACAGGGGGTGAGACCAGGCTGGGTGGCCCGATCAGGAATGGAGGGAGGCCCGCTGCGCACTCTGCAGCTGAGATCAGTTGGAGGCGGAAGCCAGGGGGGCCGCTGCTGCTCTGCCTGTGATCAGTGGAGGAAGAGAGGGGGGGTTGCGATCCATCTGGGCGGCGGGAGGATGGTAACGGCTATATTTTCAGGCAGTGTGGGGCTCGTGATTGCAGGATGTGAGGGGGGGGAGCTGTGTTGAGGCTGGCTGCAACAGCAGAGGCCTGACAGCCCTCTCCCTCTGTCAGGCCTCTGTTGTTGGAATTGTGCATGTGCAGCTCCAGAGGTCTGCACATGCGCAATAGTTCCCTCTGCTGCCTGATCAAGCTGGCTGGCGATTTAAGCCTTGCCCATTGCCTCGAGTGGCTAGAAACAGTCTAGTCCATTGTTTCAAGCGCTATGTGTATGAAATTAGGAGTTAAAACTCAGCCAAAAAATGCATCTGCAACTCTCCCATTTTCATGCTCGCTGGACAATTAGAATTTTTCTCGTAAAATTCCACCAATAGTGTTTTAACAGAATAAGTCTTTGAAGTTGTTTCTTCCAATTACAAAACAAAATTTGACACTGATCCACATGAGATATCCAGACTAGTGACCAAAGCTTTTGGTCAAAGCGGTAAATTTGAAAGAGGGTGTTAAGGAGGAGACAGATATAAAGATTTAGCGAGGGAATTCGGAGCTTAGGGACCAGGCAGCAGAAGCATGGGCCACAATCCAGCGCTCTGGCCGTGTACTGGGCAAGTCTGGGCTGGATGAGGAGGGATGTGAGGAGGTTCACATGGAGCCCAGCCTGGGCAAATATGGTTAAGTTGTTTGTTCTGGCACATTCTAAGCAACATTGGTTGAATTTGAATTAATTAGATGAATTAATTGAGTGGCACGGTGTAAAGCAACATGGTTCCTTCAGCTTTCTTTGTGTTGTGTTTTATTGGGCGACCCATGATGATGTGGAGAGGGATCCTTGAATTGAATAGAGAAGACGGCTGCCAACAAGATAATAATGTGCAAAAGAAAAATCTCCCTTTTACACAGCTCGCCTTCCACTGGGTTTTAATTTGAAAATGCCAACCAGGCAGTGGGATTGGCTGAGGGGAACTTCCAAACAGAGAAGAATGATAGAAGTCACCTGACCATCATTTGGAAGTAATTTCAATCACAATAATGAATAAACAACTGAGGCATTATAGTCTATACAAAACCAGTTCCTGTGGAGACAGTCATAGCAAGTAGGAGATTCTGATATTGCTAAGGGGGAGTTGTGTTGAAAGTTGTGTTGAAACAACTTAGCAAAATGTTTGTAAGACACATGTATAGGAACAATTTTTCTTTTATTGGTCCAGAAATGAATTCCAATTCTCTTCTCACACCTAGTGGTGCACTAAGGTAGACCTTTGTCCATTTCCGTAGCTAGTAATTCCCGGGACAGGTCACCAGTCTGTCACCAGGAGCTGATAGCTTGAAAGGCGCCACGCCACATTAGGCATGAAAAGCTCAGGGCATGGAGTAGGAGAAATATTTGCCTTGTTGTTTAGAGGTAAAAGTCTTGTTATTTATTGTAAAGTTATTTTTACTCAACTGTTTGCATAACTATCAGATTTATCTTTGCATCATTCTCTACAGCAATGAAGTATCAATTGAAATGTGTTTTTTCCTCAAGCAAATTTTGATTTCATCAATACTTTTGAATTTGCATTACAATACTTGGATATTTAAAATAAAACATTTTGTAAATTTGAAATGCAAAAAAAAAATGTTTTTAAATGGGCGGCAAACTGCTGCTTCACAGCTCCAGGGACCTGGCTTCGACCTTGGGTCACTGTCTGTGTGGAGTTTGCACATTCTCCTCGTGTCTGCGTGGGTTTCCTCCGGGTGCTCCAGTTTCCTCCCACAGTTCAAAGATGTGCGGGTTAGGTTGATTGGCCATGCTAAATTGACCCTTAGTGTCCTGAGATGCGCAGGTTAGAGGGATTAGTGGGTAAATATGTAAGAATATGGGGGTAGGGCCTGGGTGGGATTTTGGTCAGTGCAGACTCAATGGGCCAAATGGCCTCTTTCTGCACTGTAGGGTTTCTATGATTCTTGGAGTCTCTCCTGCTTTTACCACCAGCCATTGGCAAGTTTGGAAGGATTTTGCAGTTTGATATTCAAACTGTTTGACCACATTATTAACACACCTTGACCATCAAGTCCTAGAGTGGGACTCGAACCCAGAGCTTCTGTCTCAGAGGCAGGGACACTACCCACTGCAGCTGAATTGAATGAATCAAGCAAATTAACTATCAAGATAGAATCATAGAAGCATACCATACAGAAAAGGCCCTTCGATTCTTCGAGTCTGCACCGACATGCGAGAAAGACCCGACCTCCCACCTAATCCCATTTACCAGCACTAGGCCCATTGCCTTGAATGTTATGACGTGCCAACTGTTCATCCAAGTACTTTTTAAAGGATGTGAGGCATCCCGCCTCCACCACCCTTCCAGGCAGCGCATTCTAGACCGTCACCGTCTTCTGGGTAAAAATGTTTTTCCTCACATCTCCTTAACCTCCCGCCCCTCACCTTGAACCTGTGTCCCCTCGTGACTGACCCTTCAACTAAGGGGAACAGCTGTTCCCTGTCCACCCTGTCCATACCCCTCATGATCTTGTACACCTCGATAAGGTCGCCCCTCAGTCTTCCCTGTTCCAAGGAAAACAACACAAGCCTACGTAACCTCTCTTCATAACTTAAATATTCCATCCCAGGCAGCATCCTGGTGAATCTCCTCTGCACTCCCTCCAGTGCAATCACATCCTTCCTATAATGTGGCGATCAGAACTGCACACAGTGCTCCAGCTGTGGCCTCATCAAAGTTCTATACAACTCCAGTATGACTTCCCTGCTTTTGTAATCTATATCCTGATTGATAAAGGCGAGTGTTCCGTATGCCCTTTTCACTGCCCTACTAACATGCCCTTCCACCTTCAAAGATCTGTGGACAAATATGCCAAGGTCTGTTTATTCTACTGAACTTCCAAGTGTTATGCCGTTCATTGAATACTTCCTTGTCAAATGACTCCTTCCAAAGTGTGACATCTCACACTTTTCAGGGCTAAATTCTATTTGCCATTATCTGCCCATTTGACAATCCCATCGATATCTTCTTGTAACCCAAGACACTCACTGTTAACCATTTGGCCAATCTTTGTATTAAACTTACTAATCCTACCCCCCATTTGGTCATCTATGTCGTTCATATAAATGGCAAATAATAAGGGACCCAGCACGGATCCCTGTGGTACGCCACTGAACACTGGCTTCCAGTCACTAAAGCAGCCATTTGTCATCATCCTCTGTCTCCTACAACTGAGCCAATTTTGAATCGACTTTATCAAATTACCCTGTATCCCATGTGAATTTACCTTATTTATAAATCTCCCTTGTCAAAGGCTTTGCTGAAATCCATATAAACTACATCAACTGCACTACTCTCATCTACACACCTGGTCACCTCCTCAAAAAAATCAATCAAATTTGTTAGGCATGACCTTCCTCTGATGAAGCCATGCTGACTATCCCTGATCAAAACTTGCTTCTCCAAGCGGAGATAGATGCTCTCCTTCAGAGTTTTATCCAATAGTTTCCCTACTACTGACGTGAGACTCACTGGTCTGTAGTTTCCTGGTTTATCTCTACAACCCTTCTTAAATAGTGGGGCCACATTAGCTGTTCTCCAGTCTTCAGGCACCTCCCCAATGGCTGGAAAATAATTAAAAATTTGGTTCAGAGCCACTGTAATCGCCTCCCTAACCTCCCACAGCAGGCTGGGACACAACTCATTCTGACCTCCAAGAGTCTTTCCTTGTGTCAATTCTTTCAAGAACCTCACAGTCTCTCTCCCTGAATTCCATACCTTCATCTTCATTCTCTTGGGTGAAGCTGGATGTGAAGTATTCGTTCAACACCCTACCAACGTACTCTGGTGCCACCCACATATTGACCTCTTGGTCCCTAATGGGTCCTATTCTTTCCCTGTTTAGCCTCTTCCCATTGATACACTCATACAAGATCTTGGGATTTTCCCGACTTTTACCCGCCAGAGCGTTCTCATAGCCCCTCTTTGCTTTCCGAGTTGCTTTCTTAAGCTCCACCCTGCACTTTCTATACCTCATTAATGCCTCCACTGATTTGCTCCCCTTTTCCTGCTAAAAGCCTTTCTTTTCCTTTCATTTAATCCTGAATATCTCTGGTCATCAATGGTTCTTTGAGCTTGTTACACATTCCCATCAACCCAGAGGGAACATACTGGACATGTACCTCCTCCATTTCCTTTTTGAATGCCCCCCACTTCTCTTCTGTGGATTTCTCCACAAGTAACTGTTTCCAGTCGACCTTGGACAAATCCTGCCTTATTTTACTAAAATCCGCTCTCCCCCAATCCAAAACTTTTTTTTGCAACTTGTCTATTTCTTTATCCATGACTAGCTTAAATTGTACCATATTGTGATCGCTGTCACTAAAATGCTCCCCCACCATCACCTCAACCACCTGTCCAGCTTCATTCCCCAGAATTAGTTCCTCCCTTGTTGGACCCTTTACATGTTGGCCTAAAAGGTTCTCCTGTACACATTTCAAGAAATCCACTTCATCCAAGCCCATAACACTATGTCTATCCCAGTCCATGTTGGAAAACGTAAACACTTTTATTGTTCTCAGAAACGACAAGTTACACAAATAAATCAATCCGCGTGCGTTAGTATAACAAGGGGGAGTGGGTGAGAACAGTTCAGGTGGCTGTGACTCCTTTGTCCGACAGGTTGGTTTGAGGGTTTGGGGAGATAAGCAGCACTGTGTTCAGTCATGCAGGTGAAGCAAATCCTTCTCAAGGCACGGCTTTTTAAAAATTCGTTTGTGGGACATGGGTGTCACTGGCTGGTCAGCATTTATTACCCATCCCTAGTTGCCCTTGGAGGGCAGTTGAGGTTCTGGTGTCACATGTAGGCCAGACCAGGTAAGGACCGCAAATTTCCTTCCCTGAAGGACATTAGTGAACCAGATGGGTTTTTCCGACAATCGACAATGGTTTCATGGTCATCATTCCAGATATCTTTTATTGAATTCAAATTCCACCATCTGCCGTGGCGGGATTCGAACCCAAGTCCCCAGAACATTGGCTGAATTTCCGGATTAATGATAGAAACATAGAAAAACTACAGCACAAAACAGGCCCTTCGGCCCCACAAGTTGTGCCGAACATATCCCTACCTTTTAGGCCTACCTATAACCCTCCATCCTATTAAGTCCCATGTACTTATCCAGGAGTCTCTTAAAAGACCCTATTGAGTTTGCCTCCACCACCACTGACGGCAGCCGATTCCACTCGCCCACCACCCTCTGTGTGAAAAATTTCCCCCTAACATCACCCCTGTACCTACCCCCCAGCACCTTAAACCTGTGTCCTCTCGTAGCAGCCATTTCCACCCTGGGAAAAAGCCTCTGAGAGTCCACCCGATCTATGCCTCTCAACATCTTATATACCTCTATTGGGTTTCCTCTCATCCTTCGTCTCTCCAAGGAGAAAAGACCGAGCTCCCTCAGCCTATCCTCATAAGGCATGCCACTCAATCCAGGCAACATCCTTGTAAATCTCCTCTGCACCCTTTCAATCTTTTCCATATCCTTCCCGTAATGAGGCGACCAGAACTGAGCACAGTACTCCAAGTGGGGTCTGATGAGGGTCTTATATAGCTGCATCATTATCCCCGGACTCCTAAACTCAATCCCTCGATTGATAAAGACCAGCACACCATACGCCTTCTTAACCACCTCCTCCACCTGTGGGGCCGAATTTAGAGTCCTATGGTCCCGGACCCCAAGGTCCTTCTGATCCTCTACAGTACTAAGAGTCTTTCCCTTTATATTGTACTCCTTCATCTGGCGATAATACCCCTAGGCCTTTGCCTTCCCATTAGAGGCTGCACATTAGAGAAAAAACTGAACCAGATTTCTCCGCCATGAGAGATGGTGATGAAACTGACTGAGGGAGCGCAAGGAGTATGCTTCTACACAGCAGGGAAACAAAGCTGTTATAATAACCATACGTTGCATAAATAATCCTTACGTGACATGTGCCAAAAATAACTTTTCAAATCATGAAGAAGATCATGCTGCACATGCTCTACTGTTTCTGCACTAAATCTGATATTTAATTTTAAAGCCGCAATCGATAATATTTAGCTTTGAGCTGTGCTTGTCTTTGTATCCCAGGGTGAGGAGGGTGTGGAGAATACAAACAGCAGATCCTGGCATCTTCTATTGACTGACAAATCCTGTGTGCTCACATTTTCAGATTGCTGCACGAGGTTTTCTCCTCAGGTTCGGCAGCACTGGCCACCGTGGCAGATGTACTCATGTCCCCTATAACCTGGAGTTTAACCTGCACAATATCTATGTACACTGCAGTGACATCCATGTACACTGCAGTGACATCCATGTACACTGCAGTGACATCCATGAATTGTAACAAAGAGCTGTTACTCCAGTGTGGCCAAATTCTACTCCGACTCCATTTTCAGGTTTGCTGATGACACCACTGTCGTGGGTCGGATCTCACACAATGATGAGACGGAGTACGGGAAAGAGATAGAGAATCTGGTGAACTGGTGCGACCACAATAATCTCTCCCTCAATGTTAGTAAAACCAAGGAGAGAATCATCGACTTCAGGAAGCGTAGTGGAGAACATGCCCCAGTCTACATCAATGATGGTGAAGGGGAAATCGTCGAGAGCTTCAAGTTTCTAGGTATCCAGATCACCAACAATCTGTCCTGGTCCCTCCATGCTGATGCTATAGTTAAGAAAGTCCACTAATGCCTCTACTTTCTCAGGAGGCTCAGGAAATTCGGCATGTCCACTACGACTTTCACCAATGTTTGCTGATGCACCATCGAAAGCATTCTTTCCAGATATATCACAGCTTGGTATGGCTCCTGCTCTGCCCATGATGGCAAGGAACTGCAAAGTGTCGTGAATGAAGCCCAGTCCATCACGCAAAACAGCCTCCCATCCATTGACTTTGTCCAACCTCCCACTGCCTCGGAAAA
The DNA here is from genome assembly GCF_964213995.1 of Mustelus asterias. Taxonomy (NCBI): domain Eukaryota; kingdom Metazoa; phylum Chordata; class Chondrichthyes; order Carcharhiniformes; family Triakidae; genus Mustelus; species Mustelus asterias. Next base: position 32,153,232 of record NC_135819.1, read on the forward strand.
GCAGCCAGCACAATGAAGGACCCCAGACATTCTCTCTTCCACCTTCTTCCGTCGGGATAAAGATACAACAATATGAGGTCACGTACCAACCGGCTCAAGAACATCATCTTCCCTGCTGCTATCAGACTTGTGAATGGACCTACATTAAGGTGACCTTTCTCTACACCCTAGCTATGACTGCAACACTACATTCTGCACTCTCTCCTTTCCTTCTCCCCTATGTACTCTATGAACGGTATGTTTTGTCTGTATAGCGCACAAGAAACAATACTTTTCACTGTGTCCCAATACCTGTGACAATAATAAATCAAATCAAATTACTCTGCCTACCTACTACTGGAATACACATCTCTTTGAAAAGGCAGTGCTAGCAGACTGAGACTTGGGCTCAAAATACTTCCTTGATTTGAAACAGACTGGGTGAAAAATCAGTGCATGCTATAAATCAGTCAACCCTTCACTCAGCTACCCTGTTTGATAGGTAAACTAATCATGGTGCCATGAACATTTTAATCTAAACATCAAATAAATCAGAGCTTCAAAAATGACAAAGCATTCCTGCTAGTTAACACAAAAAATACAGAATAATGTCTGCTCTGACATTAACACTGAGGGTAGGTCTTGAATCCAATGAAAATAAAAACCAGAAGAGATACATAACTGGCTGCCAAGACACTTTTGCCTGTTTTGTACCATTGCATACATCAAAATCTATCCCTAGTCGTGTGGGATTCCCACAGAAATGTGGTTCCGATTTCTTTGAAACAACAGAGAGAACAAAAGCATGGATGACACGGTGGCACAGTGGTTAGCACTGCTGCCTCACTGCGCCCAGGGACCTGCGTTCAATCCTGGCCTTGAGTGACTGTGTGGAGTTTGCACATTCTCCCCGTGTCTGCGTGGGTTTCATCCGGGTGCCCTGGTTTCCTCCCACAGTCCAAAGATGTGCAGCTCAGGCAGATTAGCCATGCTGAATTGCCCCTTAATATCTCAAGATGTGCAGGTTAGATTGCCATGGTAAATGCATGGATTTACAAGGATAGAGTGGGCGTGGGGAAGATATTCTTGTCAGAGAGCTGGTGCAGACTCAATGGGCTGAATGGCTTCCTTCTGCACTGGGATTCTATGAAAAGCAACAGCCAACTACATCTTTCATATTATATAATGAAAATAACAAGCTTCTATTTGGCAACTTTCCAATCCTCAGCATTGTCCAAAGTCACCGGCCATGATATATTTATTAATACAGGAGGGAGAGCTACTCTTCGACAATAGTTGGGAATTCAATCATTTGAATGTTATGGACACTTTAACCAATTTAGTTTTTACTGCCGTGTTCATTGGTTGTTTTCATATGTTCTTGGTAGTTTTTTTTAGAAATGGGAATTCTATTTATTCTGCTTTCAAGTCATTACCTCCTTTATGACCAGTTGGTAATTTGTTGCTGTTTTATGATCATGAGATGCCATCGCTAATCTTTAGAATGCAGATATGATGCACCCTTTTGCATATTAAAAAGTGGTTGATGTGTATGGAACAAAACACACAGAGTAGACGAAAGGATGTTTTCCAGATGTAGAGATGCTTCAGTGTGATTTGGACAGATTGAGTATGTGGGCATCTGCATGGCAGATGCAGTATAATGTGGATAAATGTGAGGTTATCCACTTTGGTAGCAATAATAGGAAGACAGATTATTACTTGAATGGGTGTAAATTGAGAGAGGTGAATACTCAACAAGACCTTGGAGTCCTCGTGCATCAGTTGCTGAAAGTAAGTGCGCAAGTACAGCAGGCAGTAAAGAAGGCAAATGGTATGTTGACCTTCATAGTGAGAGGATTTGGGTATAGGGACAGGGATAGCAGGCCTGTCATATGAGGAGAGACTAAGTTGGTTAGAATTATATTCACTGGTGTTTAGAAGAGTGAGAGGGGATCTCATAGAAACTTATAAAATTCTAACAGGGTTAGACAAGAGAGATTCAGAAAGAATATTCCCAATGTTGGGGGAGTCCAGAACTAGGGGATAGGCCATAGTTTGAGGATAAGGCGTAAACCTTTTAGAATTGAGGTGAAGAGAAATTTCTTCATCCAGTTGAATGTGTGGAATTCACTACCACAGAAAGTAGTTGAGGCCAAAATGTTGTCCGATTTCAAGAAGGAATTAGATATAGCTCTTGGGGCTAAAGGGATCAAGGGATATGGGAGGAAGGGAGGATCAGGATATTGAATTCGATGATCAACCATGATCAAGGTGAATGGTGGAGCAGGCTCGAAGAACCGAATGGCCTCCTCCTGCTTCTAGTTTCTATGTTTCTGTGTTTTTATGGGTCTTTAGTGGCCTTGTTCATAGTAAGAGGGAAGTTACGCTGTCACAAAGAGAGGTTGTGATGAATTATATCAGCCCTGGGTGGCATGAATGGTGGCAAGGGGTGGGGTTGGGGAGGGTGGCTTAGTAAAATGGCAAGGTGCCACATTGAGATGACCAAGTTTCCCAAGAGTAGGCTGCGAAGTGCATCAGCTGCCCCCTCCAAGGTTGGCGATGGCATAGTGGCAATGTCACTGGGCTATTAGTTCCCGAGGCCCAGCCTGGGGGACCTGGGTTCAAATCCCATCATAGAAGCTGGTAGAATTTAAATCCAATCAATACATCTGGAATTAAAAGCTAATCTCAGTAATGTTGACCATGAAACCATTGTTGTAAAAACCCATCTGGTTCACTAATGTCCTTTAGGGAAGGAAATCTGCCGTCCTTACCTGGTCTGGCCTACATGTGACTCCAGACCCACAACAATGTGGTTGACTCTCAACTGCCCTCTGAAATGGTCGAGCAAACCACTCAGTTGTACAAAACTGACACAAAGTCAAAGGGGAATTAAACTGGATGGACGACCCAGTATCAACCAAGCCACCAGAAATGACAAATCCAGCCTTGTCGACTCTGCAAAGTCCTCCTACCTAACACCTGGGGGCCTGCGCCAAAATTGGGAGAGCTGTCTCACAGATTAGTCAAGGAACAGCCTGACAGACATAGTCAAAGCATCATCATCCTGTGCCTCCGGCATTTCAGACCCAGCAGAGGAGGCGGGGAGCATAGGGGTATACACTTGGGAGGGACTTACCTTGGGACTCCTCAACATTGACTCTGGACTTCATGAAATCCCATGGCATCAGGTCAAACTTGGACAAGGAAACCTCCTGTTGCTTTCTATGCACCTTCCCCCCCTCCCTCATCTGATGAGTCAGCACTTCCCCATGTTGCAAACCACTTGGAGGAAGCACTGAGGGTAGTGTGAGCACAGAATGCACTCTGGGTGGAGTTTTCATTGCCCATTACAAAGAGTGGCTTGGTAGCACAGACTGAGCTGGCTGAGTCCTGAGGGCTTAACTGCCCGACTGGGTCTATGACAGGTGGTGAGATCACCAAGGGGGAAAAAACCTACTTGACCTCACCAATCTACCTGTCGTAGAAACATCTATCCATGGCAGTATTAGTAAAACTGGCCATTGCACAATCCTTGTGGAGATGAAGTCCTATTTTCATGTTGAGGATACCCTCCATTGTGTTGTGTGGCACTATCACTGCGCTAGATGGGATAGATTTGAACAGATCTAGCAACTCAAAACTGGGCATTCATGAGGCACTGTGGACATCAGCTGCAGCAGAATTTTACTCAGCCACAATCTGTAACCCCATGGCCCAGCATGTCCCTCAGTATTATTCCCATCCAGCCAGGAGCTCAGTCCTGGTTCAAAAGGAAGAGTGTAGGAGGATATGCCAGGAGCGGCACTGGGCACAGGGAAAAATGAGGTGACCACCTGATGACGCTACAAACACAGGATCAAATGCAGGCCAACCAACAGAAGCAGCATGTGGTAGGCAGAGCTAACGATCCCACTACCAATGGATCAGATCAAAATTCTGCAGTGTTGGGTGCACACCCTCACCCCCACCCTCACACCCTCACTCCACCCTCACACTCACCCACACCTTCACGACAAGAAAAGTGGGTGAAATGTCTCATTCAAGTACTAATGCCCACACTCTGACAGTCCCAGCGATCTCCTACACTGCACCCTGCAAGCTGGCACACCTTGCAGGTGCATCCATTCCTCTCTCTCCAGAACCATCTGCTCACATTGCCATCTAACAGCTAACACTCACTTTCACCTCATCGCCATCTCACATTCACCCTTCGCAAATGTTGACTCTTCAATCTCTCATTACAATCCTTTTCTCACACTCAGAGAACTCTGAGACAGAATACCAGGGCTAGGCCTCCAGTTGCTGCCACCCTAACTGCTATGGGGATCAGCATCGAGAAGCCAGCAGCCGGTGTGAGTTCATGGAAAGTTTAGTTTAGTTTAGTTTATTTATTAGTGTCACAAGTAGGCTTATATCAACACAGATTGAAGTTACTGTGAAAATCCCCTAGTCGCCACACTCCGGCGCCTGTTCGGGTACACTGAGGGAGAATTTAGCACGGCCAGTGCACCCTAACCAGCACGTCTTTCGGACTGTGGGAAGAAACCGGAGCACCTGGAGGAAACCCATGCAGACATGGGGGGAGAACGTGCAGACTCTGCATAGACAGTCACTCGAGGCCGGAATTGAACCCGGCCCCTGGTGCTGTGAGGCAGCGATGCTAACCACTGTGCCACCATGGCCATTGGAGATTGAGTGAAGAGTACCTGGTGACAATTTATGTTTTGATAGTTGCTGTTGGGATGTGAGTCTCATTGTCAAGGCCAGCATTTATCACCCATCTCTAATAGCCCTTGGGAAGGTGGTGGCCCCAGTTGAATGGGTGGGTCAACGTGCTCATTTCCAGCACTTGACAAGTCCGCATTCTTTCATTCTTTAACTGAGCCAGCTCTCCTCCGTCCCTGCATACACCTACTCCTGTCACTCCCCTGCACCTCCAACCCTTTATTGCCGATTCAAATTTTGCACATGGTTTTTATCTTCTTATTCCTTTATTCAGCAGAAAAATGCAATTGGAATAAATGAATCTTCAGAGCAAATGGGGAGCTCATCGTTCGAGCAGCCCGAATGAGAGCAGCCCTTCCGCACAAATGAAGGAAAAATGGAGTGGATGGGATCCAACTCTATATTACCGTAACCTGCCTGATTTAATGCCCCATTTAATGTGCCCTACCATGTTCATGCAGACCCGGCACATCCTTCATTCTGTCTATTTAGCTGCAACAAAAAGGGACTTGCTAATATTCCCCTATATCCAGCAAAAATACCAGCAAAGAAATACATTACGCAGCACTGGTTCAAGAAAGAAATGACCTCTGCATCAGCTTAGTTAGAGTAATTAGGGCAAACACTGTTCCTGAAGAAAGCTGTGCCTGCACTTTGCCTGAATCTCGATCTTTTTTTTTAACAAATTAAGGAAGCCTCTAATGGATTTTTCCAACAGCTTGCCAAGAGTTTAAACTGTTGTCACCAGTACTGCTGGAGCTTTTGTGGCTCTGATACCCGCACAGATGTATTCATCTCCTCCTTCTCTCCCTCCACTTCCATTCACCCTTTCACAGCTGTGCTCCCCAGTACGGATGAAGGATGTCGGATTTGACATTTTCCGTGTGATCTCAAATAGGAACCATAAGCCGTGAAATTACTGCTGTCAATATTAGCAGCAAACATGTTCACCTCGCATTTCTCTGCAGATGTTAACCAGTTTATTTTGAATGGGTTAATTGCCTCACTAAAACAACAGGCAGAGAAATGCCATACTAATATGTCAAGCTTTCACCCACTAATAGTTCTGGATCTGTACAGTTATAAAAATGAAATCCTGAGTATTATGTGCATCTGTGGCAGCCACATTTCTAACGATACACCATTTTGCTGCGCAAATTGCCACTGAATCATCCAAATGACTCATAAAAGCATCATATGAGAGTTAGGGAATGTGCACATCAACACATGGAAAGCAGACTTTGCTTTATTTTTACATAAGCCTTAACTGTAAGGAGTTAAGGAGCTATAATTATTCAGCCATAATTTGCTATTGGAATAATCGTGGTGCGAATAGTGCTTTATATTTTATATGTGCAAATGCTACAGCAACTTCAAGCTGGGGCAAAAGCGTGCTTAAATGTTAAAAATCCAAAAGCTGAAGTCTAAGAGGTACCACTCTGCCATCAGCTTCATGAGAACCGCATCTCACCCTCTGCCTCACTGTTGGATTGCATCAGATGGCCTACAGTTGTTGCATTTGCATAGTTCATCTGATTGAAAATCACCACATAAAGTTAAATCCTGCCCATTTCAGTCTAACTCTCCTTTTAACACAGTGATAAGTGGTGATTACTGCCAATTAACCTCTCTGGCACTGAAAATTAATTATTACTAGCATGGAGTCTCATTTCTTCAGCTCTTAATCGTTGTTGAGCATTTTTTTAAAAAAAACAACTTTTTAAAAAATACTTTTACTTCCTGTCCTTTTTCTCTCTTAATCCAATATTGTAGGGTGGCACAGTGGTTAGTGCTGCTGCCTCACAGGGACCCGGGTTCAATTTCTGGCTTAGGCCACTGTCTGTGTAAAGTCTGCATGTTCTCCCCGTGTCTGCGTGGGTTTCCTCCGGGTGCTCCGGTTTCGTCCCACAGTCTGAAAGACGTGCTGGTTAGGTGAATTGGCCAGGCTAAATTCTCCCTCAGTGTACCCGAACAGGCGCCGGAGTGTGGCAACTAGGGGATTTTCACAGTAACTTCATTGCAGTGTGGATGTGAGTCTACTTGTGACACTAATAAATAAACTTAAACATCTTTCATTCTCTTTAGTCTTCTTCCTGTGCCTGGTTTGACATTGAATTCGTCAATGAAATTACCTCAGATGCTTTTGAAAGTCTTCTCAATCGTTAGCCCAGTTCCCCTATTAGATTCATTCCAGAGAATGGTTTGCTACTTAAAATAAGGCCTGTTACAATATAAATGCGCAAAGAAATTTTCAAGTCACAAATAATTAAACTTGAGAAAAAAGAACTTGCATTTCATGACCACCAGATGTCTCAGGTGCCTTACAACCTGGGAAGTACTTTTTAAATATAGTCCCTGCTGTGACAATTTCTATGCTGTTGTATACAATGTGGGCTTCTCTGGTCAAGGCAACATTAATTGCCCTCGAGAAGGTGGTGGTGAGCCTTCTTGAACCACTGCAATCTATGAGGCATAGGTACACCCGCAGTGCTGTTAGGGAGGGAGAGCACAGTAAGAAGTCTCACAACACCAGGTTAAAGTCCAACAGGTTTATTTGGTAGCAAATACCAGGGAGATCCAGGGTTTTCACCCAGCGACAGGGAAGGAACGGCAGTACATTTCCAAGTCAGGATGGTGAGTTACTTGGAGGGGAACTTGATGGTAGTGGTGTTCCCATGCATCTCCTGCTCTTGTCTTTCAAGGTAGAAGGGTTTGCGGGTTTGGAAGTTGCAGTTGAAGGAGCCTTGGTGAGATGCTGCAATAAATCTTGAAGATGGTACACACTGCTGGCACTGTGTATTGTTGGTAGAGGGAGTGAATGTTGGAGATGGTGGATGGGGTGTCAATGTCAATGTCCGAATGGCATTGAGCTTCTTGAATGTTGTCAGAGTTGTACTCAACCAGGCAGGTCCAAAACACTCCTAATGTATACTTTGTAGATGGTGGACAGACTTTAGGGAGACTTTAGGGAGTTACTTGCTGCAGAATTCCTGGCCTCTGACCTACTCTGGTAGTCACAGTATTTAGATTGCTCGTCCAGTTCAGTTTCTGGTCAATGGCAACGCCCAAGAGGTTGATGGTGGGGGATTCAGCAATGCTAATGCCATAGAATATCTGGGGGAGATGGTTAGATTCTCTCCTGTGGGAGATAGTCATGGCTTGGCACTTGTGTGGCATGAATGTTAACTTGTCACTTATTCGCCCAAGTGTAGATGTTGTTCAGGTTTTCTGCATATGGATATGGACTGCTTTAGTAACTGAGGAGTGATACTGAGCATTGTGCAGTCATCAGCAAACGTCCCCAATTCTGATGATATGATAGAAGGAAGGTAAGATGAAGCAGCTGAAGATGTTTGGGCCGAGGACACTACCCTGAGGAATTCCTGCACTAATTTCCTGGGACTGAGGGTGTGAACTTTTCTTGACACTGTATCCATGAACGAGGAACCACACTCCTGAACCTGACCTCTTCAGACACTCCTAAACTTGCCTGCTTCATTTTAGAGGCTGGCTTCTTCCTCCTGTCCTCTGTGGGCTGCTGTGACTCACAGCATGGGATTCAAGGATGCTTCACAGTACTGTGGACTTTGAGTCTCCATCATTGAAATTGCTCTGCGAACTGACATTTGGAGCATGTATCGATTCTGACTCTCACAAGGCATAACGGCACGGTGGCACAGTGGTTGGTACTGTTGCCTCACAGCACCGGGGATCTGGGTTCAGCTCCCGACGTGGGTCACTTTCTGTGCAGAGTCAGCACCTTCTCCCCATGTCTACGTGGGTTTTCTCCGTGTTTCCTCCCACAGTCCGAAAGACATGCTGGTTCGGTGCATTGGCCGTGCTAAATTCTCCCTCAGTGTACCCGTATCGGCGCTGGAGTGTGGTGACTAGGGGATTTTCACAGCAACTTCATTGCAGTGTTGATGTAAGCCTACTTGTGACACCAATACTTAAACTTACTGGGCCTCTTTAAATAGTGAGGCTTGAATTATCAGGTCAGAATCACATTGGCTTACTCCAATTGGTCGCAAACCTGGAAGGGGTATGCCAAAGTTGTAGCTGATTTAAAAAGCCTTGGTAAAGCCCCATCCATTACCTTTTAGGTTGTTAACCCATTCCTGGTCCTCTCTGCTGTGAACTGCTCCATCAGTTAAAATCCTGCCTCATCTCCCCAGTTCGGAAACTCTTACCCAGAGCAGATTTCCAGGCTGGCTGTTTCAACAGACAAATTATTCAATAAGAGGTTTCTATCCTCTTCAACTCACCTACATTTCAGTCATCCCCGAATGAGAAAATAGATGGAGGAAGGAACAGAATTTCAGCCACTCCAGTTGGAATGGTTTTGCTGCTTTCTGCTCTCCCCAGACTCTGTATGACTTGATATTAAGTCTGGATAACATCATCTTTGCAAGAATCACATTTGTATTTTGCCGAGTTTTCTGAAAAAAAAAGAATAAGTGCGCGAACTATGAGCAATAACTATATGATGCACTGTGGTCATATAGCCCAAAAATACATTAGCATTTTGACCTATCAAATCAGTACAGTTTAATTAAAATAGCTAATGATACACACTGGCAACAAATCTACTTAATGCATTTCTGGACAGAAAGATGGCTTTCTTGCTCAAGTAATCATTGAGCTGACTAATAGCAATAGAACATAGAACATAGAACATAACAGCGCAGTACAGGCCCTTCGGCCCTCGATGTTGCACCGACCTGTGAAACCAATCTAAAGCCCATCCAACCTACACTATTCCAATATCATCCATATGTTTATCCAATGACCATTTAAATGCCCTTAATGTTTGCGAGTCCACTACTGCTGCAGGCAGGGTATTCCACCCCTTACTACTCTCTGAGTAAAGAACCTGCCTCTGACATCTGTCCTATATCTATCACCCCTCAATTTAAAGCTATGTCCCCTCGTGCTAGCCATCACCATCCGAGGAAAAAGGCTCTCACTGTCCACCCTACCTAATCCTCTGATCATCTTGTATGCCTCTATTAAGTCACCTCTTGACCTTCTTCTCTCTAACGAAAACAGCCTCAAGTCCCTCAGCCATTCCTCATAAGACCTTCCCACCATACCAGGCAACATCCTGGTAAATCTTCTCTGCACCCTTTCCAATGCTCCCACATCCTTCCTATAATGCGGCGACCAGAACTGTACGCAATACTCCAAGTGCGGCCGCACTAGAGTTTTGTACAGCTTCAGCATGACCTCATGGCTCCAAAACTCAATCCCTCTACCAATAAAAGCTAACACACCGTAAACACCTTCTTAACAACCCTATCAACCTGGGTGCCAACTTTCAGGGATCTATGCACATGGACACCGAGATCTCTCTGCTCATCCACACTACCAAGTATCTTACCGTTAACCCAGTACTCTGTATTCCTGTCACTCCTTCCAAAGTGAATCACCTCACACTTTTCCGCATTAAACTCCATTTGCCACCTCTCAGCCCAGCTCTGCAGCTTATCTATGTCCCTCTGTAACCTGCAACATCCTTCCGCACTGTCCACAACTCCACCGACTTTAGTGTCATCCGCAAATTTACTAACCCATCCTTCTACGCCCTTATCCAGGTCATTTATAAAAATGACAAACAGCAGTGGCCCCAAAACAGATCCTTGTGGTACACCACTAGTAACTGAACTCCAGGATGAACATTTACCATCAACCACCACCCTCTGTCTTCTTACAACTAGCCAATTTCTGATCCAAACCGCTAAATCACCCTCAATCCCATGCGTCCGTATTTTCTACAATAGCTTACCATGGGGAACCTTATAAAATGCTTTACTGAAATCCATATACACCACATCAACTGCTTTACCCTCATCCACCTCTTTGGTCACCTTCTCAAAAAACTCAATAAGGTGAGGCACAACCTACCTTTCACAAAACCGTATTGACTATCCCTAATCAAATTATTCCTTTCTAGATTATTATAAATCCTATCTCTTATAATCCTTTCCAAAACTTTACCCACAACAGAAGTAAGGCTCACTGGCCTATAATTACCAGGGTTGTCTCTACTCCCCTTCTTGAACAAGGGGACAACATTTGCTATTCTCCAGTCTTCTGGCACTATACCTGTAGACAATGACGACGTAAAGATCAGAGCCAAAGGCTCTGCAATCTCCTCCCTAGCCTCCCAGAGAATCCTAGGATAAATCCCATCCGGCCCAGGGGACTTAACTATTTTCACACCTTCCAGAATTGCTAACACCTCCTCCTTATGAACCTCAATCCCGTCTAGTCCAATAGCCTGTATCTCAGTATTCTCCTCGACAACATTGTCTTTTTCCTGTGTGAATACTGACAAAAAAATATTAATTTAGCGCCTCTCCTATCTCTTCGGACTCCACGCACAACTTCCCACTACTGTCCTTGACCGGCCCTAATCTTAGCCTAGTCATTCTTTTATTCCTGACATACCTATGGAAAGCTTTAGGGTTTTCCTTGATCCTACCTGCCAAAGACTTCTCATGTCCCCTCCTGGCTCTTCATAGCTCTCTCTTTAGGTCCTTCCTGGCTAACTTGTAATTCTCAAGTGCTCTAACTGAGCCTTCATGTCTCATCTTTACATTAGTCTCCTTCTTCCTCTTCACAAGAGATTCAACTTCTTTAGTAAACCACAGTTCCCTCACTCGACCACTTCCTCCCTGCCTGACAGGTACATACTTATCAAGGACACGCAGTAGCTGTTCCTTGAACAAGCTCCACATTTCAATTGTGCCCATCCCCTGCAGTTTCCTTCCCCATCCTATGCATCCTAAATCTCGCCTAATCGCATCATAATTTCCCTTCCCCCAGCTATAACTCTTGCCCTGTGGTATATACCTATCCTTTTCCATCGCTAAAGTAAATGTAACCGAATTGTGGTCACTATCACCAAAGTGCTCACCTACCTCCAAATCTAACACCTGGCCTGGTTCATTACCCAGTACCAAATCTAGTATGGCCTCGCCTCTTGTTGGCCCATCTACATACTGTGTCAGGAAACCCTCCTGCACACATTGGACAAAAACTGACCCCTCTAAAGTACTCGAACTATAGTGTTTCCAGTCAATATTTGTAAAGTTAAAGTCCCCCATAACCACTACCCTGTGTTTACCCCAGTCCAACGCCGGCATCTCCACATCATGATTTTCGCTCCTATCCAGAATCATCTTTGCAATCCTTTCCTCTACATCTCTGGAACTTTTCGGAGGCCTATAGAAAACTCCCAACAGGGTGACCTCTCCTTTCCTGTTTCTAACCTCAGCCCATACTACCTCAGTAGACGAGTCCTCATCAAACATCCTTTCTGCCACCGTAATACTGTCCTTGACAGTGCAAGGAAAGAACTTCCATTTATATAGCCCCTTTCAGAATCTCAGGATGCTCCAAAGTGCTTTACAACCAATTAGGTGCTTTGAGTGAAGTACCATTATAATGTAGGAAACATGACAATCAGCATGTGCACAGCAAGCTCCCGCAATGCAATAATGGCCAGATCATTGGCTTTGTCAGTGTTTGTTGAGGGATACATCGTGGTCAGAATACTGGAGTGAGCTCCCCTGGCCTTCTTCAAATACTATATACAATAGTCTGTTTATCCTTGCCAGTTATCAGACTAAATCTAGTCACAAAATTCACAACGTGTAACAAAAGAAATCCTCAATCCTTGTCCCATACTTTTAGGTCCATTGCCACTACATCAGTAAATTCCCTGGCCAGTGGAAGACTCACAATGGGACACCTTGTGTCCTCCGATAGTTTACACAAATGTCGCATTTAGTTGTAACTTGCTTAACAAGAGATTCATATTCCTTATCTACCATGGGATCCAGGGTGAGGCAGCCAATTGGATACAAAATTGGCTCGATGGCAGAAGACAAAGGGTGGTCATAGAGGGTTGTTTTTCAAACTGGAGGCCTGTGACTAGTGATGTGCCTCAGGGATCAGTGCTGGGTCCACTGTTATTTGTCATTTATATTAATGATTTGGATGAGAATTTAGGAGGCATTGTTCGTAAGTTTGCAGATGACACCAAGATTGGTGGCATTGTGAACAGCAAAGAAGGTTATTGAGGATTGTAACAGAATCTTGATCAATTGGGCCAGTGGACTGACGAATGGCAGATGGAGTTCAATTTAGATAAATGCGAGGTGATACATTTTGGTAGATTGAACCAGGGCAGGACTTACTCAGTCAATGGTAGGGCATTGGGGAGAGTTACAGAACAAAGAGATCTAGGGGTACAGGTTCATAGCTCCTTGAAAGTGGAGTCACAGGTGGATAGAGTGGTGAAGAAGGCATTCAGCATGCTCAGTTTCATCGGTCAGAACATTGAATACAGGAGTTGGAACGCTTTGTTGAAGTTGTACAAGACATTGGTGAGGCCATACTTAGAATACTGTGTACAGTTCTGGTCACCCTATTAGTGAAAGGATATTATAAAAATTGAAAGAGTGAAGAAAAGGTTTACTAGGATGCTACCAGGACTAGATGGTTTGAGTTATAAGAAGAGGCTGGATAGTAGAGGCGGGGACTTTTTTCCTTGAGCGTAGGAGGTTTAGGGGTGATCTTATAGAGGTCTATAAAATAATGAGGGACATAGATAAGATAGATAGTCAACATCTTTTCCCAAAGGTAGGGGAGTCTAAAACTAGAGGGCATAGGCTTAAGGTGAGAGATACAAAAGGGTCCAGATGGGCAATTTTTTCACACAGAGGGTGGTGAGTGTCTGGAATGAGCTGCCAGAGGTAGCAGTAGAGGCAGGTACAATTCTGTCTTTTATAAAGCATTCAGACAGTTTCATGGGTAAGATGGGTATAGAGGGATATGGGCCAAATACGGGCAATTGGGACTAGCTTAGTGGTACAAAAAGGGCGGCATGGACAAGTTGGGCCGAAGGGCCTGTTTCCATGCTGTAAACCTCTGTGACTCTATGACCACTCCAGCATTCCACAACAAAGCTTTTAATTTCTGTAACAAAGGATGTCCAAATTGTCAATGTAACTTCAAAATAATTATTTTCTTGTCAACCAAACTCTTATCCCCTGATGTCAACAATACTGCCTTAGCTCCTCATTGAGAAATATCCAGATTCTTCAGTTGTATGCAGCATTGTATATCCTAATCGAGTGAAAAATAAATCCGCAATTTTCCCGAGTACATGAGCTTTGTCATTCCCCATATTGAGTTTCTTTTATAGAATCATAAGATGCTATAAGTTGCTTTTTTCCATCAAGGATTTGCTCTACATTAAAGGACTGGAGACCACATCAGACTTATACCGGCTATCTTGCATGGGAGGACTACTTTTTTGAAAGATGCTAGCCTGTGGTCATCCCCAAACCTAAAGCAGTTGGAGCTTTCATACACCTTAACCTTACACCGATCTTCCTTGTCAAATGATTCCAAGTAGCAATTAGTCAATGGGCACCCCACACACTGTGGAAGTGCATCCACTATCCAACACTGCAGAGCTAAATGAATCAGTAACCGAAATGCTCATCACCGTACTCAGACTGTCCTTGACCAATACACTTCCTTCAGGCCAGTCACCATCATCCTTTTCAGAGTTGGAATTGTCTGTTTCACGCGCTAACTCAAAGACGCGAGACGGGATTTCTGGCCGGGCTCACTCCGAAACAGGAAAATCGTGCCCAAGGTCAATGGACCTTTTCATGGTCTGCCCTTTGCCTGCTCCGATTCCCGTGGTGGGCAGGGTGGTAACGTTCACCCCATGATTGTTTCTACTTTAGGCCATTTATTGCATAATGATATTTGGAATCACAAAGATAATACCTGTTAATCATTCCCCATGCATTTCTAGGGTTCAAGCGCCTAGGATTGCCATCCCAGATCCCCTTTTTGTCTTCATTCTTAAATTGGCTAAAAGTGTGACCATCTTCAGACCTCCGTTCAGCAACCCTATCTTTGTACTGATGCCTGCATCTAATATTTAGGTGATCTTGAAATTCAGCAACCAAGGATTCTATCATTCTTGGCATCACTTCAGAGTTGTCATAGAGGTCATAGTGTCATAGAGGTTTACAGCATGGAAACAGGCCCTTTGGCCCAACTTGTCCATGCTGCCCTTTTTTTTTAAATCCCTAAGCTAATCCCAATTGCCCGCATTTGGCCCAATCCCTCTATACCCATCCTACCCATGTAATGGTCTAAATGCTTTTTAAAAAAACAAAATTGTACCTGCCTCTACTACTACCTCTAACAGCTTGTTCCAGACACTCACCACCCTCTATGTGAAAAAATTGCCCCTCTGGATACTTTTGTATCTCTCCCCTCTCACATTAAACCTATGCCCTCTAGATTTAGACTCCTCTACCTTTGGGAAAAGATATTGAATATCTAGCTGATCTGTGCCCCTCATTATTTTATAGACCTCTATAAGATCACCTCTCAGCCTTCTATGCTCCAGAGAAAAAAGTTCCAGTCTATCCAGCCTCTCCTTATAACTCAAACCATCAAGTCCTGGTAACATCCTAGTAAATCTCTTCTGCACTCTTTCTAGTTTAATAATATCCTTTCTATAATAGGGTGACCAGAACTGCACACAGTATTCAAAGTGTGGCCTTACCAATGTCTTATACAACTTCAACAAGACGTCCCAACTCCTGTACTCAATGTTCTGACCGATGAAACCAAGCATGCTGAATGCCTTCTTCACCAGTCTGTCCACCTGTGACTCCACTTTCAAGGAGCTATGAACATGTACCCCCAGATCTCTTTATTCTGTGACTCTCCCCAATGCCCTACCATTAACTGAGTAAATCCTGCCCTGGTTCAATCTACCAAAATGCTTCACCTCGCATTTATTTAAATTAAACTCCATCTGCCATTTGTCAGCCCACTGTCCCAATTGATCAAGATCCTGTTGCAATCGGAGATAACTTTCTTCACTGTCCACTATGCCACCAATCTTGGTGTCATCTGCAAATATATTTGCCTATATTTGATTGCAAAGTAGCTGAAAATGATAGCTTTTCCAAAAGATATTTAAGGGCAGCAGCCATTTGGCCTAAGAGAGATACTTTTCCATGAAATTAAGCCCTGCCAATACCAAAAGTCTATCTATATATGAAATCTGTGCACAATCCATTCACCTGAATACAATTCATTTCATTCTGATTAATTTAATTCCACAGTGTTGGATAGTGGTTGCACTTCCACAGTGTGTGGGTGCCCATTGGCTTTGGGATATGAGGTCGAACTACATCAGTCTTTTATACCACCTATCAAAGTCCATTATATACAGTTTCATGGGAATATTGTCTGCATTCTTAAATTCATCAAATGTTGACCATTCTTCCTATGCTTCCAACAAATCATCTTTCTTAATTGTAGAACATATGCAGAAATTGTAATGGAAAGGATCAACTCTCTTCGGTATCCAAGTCAACCACATCCAGCTCCAAAAAGACTTCACAGCTAGTTGTATATTTTCTGAAAATAACAAGGCCATACCTTGCTTCCCCCAGGATAACGAGGTAACCCGTGCCCACATTTCTATCTCATTTTTCCATTGTTCATATAGTTGAGCCTCTGAAAACACTGGTGCATAATCAAAGCTTCATAATGTGCATCGGTCTTCAGCCATTCTGTACCAGGGGTTGCCCGGTGTAGTATACTCCTTTTTCTCTCAGAAGATAGAGACAAAAAGCTTCTTATTTGGCGTTCAATGACTAGAGCTCAATGGTCATCCTCTGCTACCATGTTAACGTCCTGAATCATATACTGACAAAAGGATGGTCAGAATGTTTTGGGTGGCAGGGTCTACCTTTGCACCGTCTGATGAGCTTCCCGCAGACTCCAAGGGTGGGATTTTTTGGCTGCGCTCGCCCCAAAGACGGAAAATCCCGCGCACGTTCAGCGGACCGTGTCCCGCTTGCTACGATTCCCATGGCGGGCATGATGGGAAAATTCTACCCAGAGTGCCCAATGACCATTTCACGCTCGAACATTGCTGCAGGAGGGATTCGCTTCATACTCGGGAGGAGGTTCCGCCTTCGAGGCACCCGGGCAAACTGATAGGCCGGCAGCTCTCTAGTTCCTGTAACAGTGGACAAAAGAGGAAGTGTTTGAAGATGCCTGAGCCTAAGTCTCAGGGATGGAGGACGAGGTATGTCAAAGGGGTCCCTGAATGATAAGGGTAAGGAAGGCCTGGGGGAGGGTTGGCGGACACAAAGCTGATGGTCAGGGTGTCAGGAGAAAGGCTGGGGTGGGGGAGGTGAGTGCAGGGAGATTCCAGCAGCCATCGTACCTTAAGGGAGGCTTCTGATGGAGATGCCCCCACCCACCCCACCCCACCCTGTCCCAGATCCAGGCCCGGTCTATTTTGGGCTTCACTCATACCAGGTAAATCCTCCTGCTATCCTAACAGTTGAGGCTGGGTGGGAGATGGCCATTAAGTGGCCATTAAGTTGTCACTTCAGGCCTCACCTGGGGTAAGCATGAGACCTTGCCCATCCCTGCATAAAATCACTGCATGGCTGGGGCATGTGGGAACACAGAGGGAATCCCGTTCCTTCAATTTCACATCCCCCCCTCCCGCCCCCCCAGCCCTCCCCGCCTAAAGACCCACTGACGGGCTAGCCAATGAACCTGAAGCCAGTGTATTCCTTAAGTCAGGTTTATTCCCAAGACTATGGAGTAATGATACAGGTTCCTGTTGCTCTCCCCAGTGCCCAGTGTGAACTGGTTTTAAACTCTTGCACTGATTCCCCAGTCTTTGCCCAGATGGGGACAGCTGCTCCTAGTTACCAAGTGGAAGAATGTGCTTGATTGCAACATAATTAATATTAACCCCATTGACTTAGAAGCTGGGGTGAGATTGCCTTCCATTGCATCCTAATATATACAACTGTACTGAAACGTGAAATGACACATCCTAAAAAGAAAAACAACATATTCAGGAGGGAGAATATTGCCACCATGTGTTATATATACAGCAAAATCAGACATCCAGAGTGGTCTTATATCAAATTCAAAAAGATTTGACATCTTAGGTTCAAGACCGATTGGTAACATTGGAGAATTACAATTCAGCCATTCACATGTGAAATCAGAAGATACATTTTCACAGAGGCAAATCCTCTCCACAAATAACCTGTGGGTTTTGGCATAATAGACATCTTTCGAGCCTGAGATTGGTGGATTTGTGTTGTGTAAGAGGATCGGGTGATGTGGAATAATAGGAAGAAAATGAAGTGGAGTTGCAGGTGGACTAAACTTAAAGTTTAAAGTTTATTTATTAGTGTCACAAGTAGGCTCACATTAACACTGCAATGAAGTTACTGTGAAAATCCCTGAGTCACCACACTCCGGCGCCTGTTCGGGTACACTGAGGGAGAATTTAGCTTGGCCAATGCACCTAACCAGCACCAGTCTTTTGGACTGTGGGAGGAAACTAGAGTACCCAGAGAAATCCCACATAGACATAGGGAGAACGTGCAGACTCCACACAGACATTCACCCAAACCGGGAATCGAACCTGGGTCCTGGATCTACAGTGGGTTTGATGGACCATAATGATTTACTCCTGCTCCGGTTTCCTATGCAAGAGTATCACAGGATATGGAGCAATGGCCAAAAAATGTTGTTAGGCTGCAGATAAAGTTAAAGTAAAGTTTATTTATTACTCACACTGCAATGAAGCACTGTGAAATCCCCCTAGTCGCCACCTTCTGGCACCTGTTTGGGTCAATGCACCTAACCAGCATGTCTTTCAGACTGTGGGAGGAAATCAAATCACCCGGAGGAAACCCACGCAGACACAGGGAGAACGTGCAAATGGCACACAGACAGTGACCCAAGCCAGGAATCAAACCAGGGTCCCTGGTGTTGTGAGGCAGCAGTGCTAACCATTGTGCCACCATGTGATCTAACTGAATGGCCATTTTGGGGGGAGGGAAATGAGGGCAAGTGGTGCCAAAGTGGCAGCAGCTCGCATGGGAGAAGATCATGTAGAGAAATGAAAAGTGGGTGTGAAGGATAAAGATTCAATATGGAACAAATACTTAAACCTTATCATTGAAAGGGCTTCCTTACTCACTTGATCAATCTTTGGCTTTAGTTACGTGTTCCTTTATAGCCAGTAATGCAGATCTCCAAGAATTAACATGCATGTCTGGCCCTGGTAATAGGGATGGAAGTACTACAAGTAACTAATTTACCAAGGCCACAGTGCCATTGAAATTGCTCCATTGCAAATTCCAACACCAGTAGAATGATCAGACTCAGATATTGATATACCAGAAGTCTTGCATCTCTGCTGTGACACCTTTAGCAGGATGACTTCATATTCACGTTATAACAATCTTTACCAATGTTAATATCGGAATATAGTGGGTGAGATTTTTATTACTTTTATTTATAAGCTGCTGCAATATAGCATTGCAAGCGAATGTCAACCTATTTTAATTGGTATTTGAGTGTGCTGTAACTTGGTGTCAGGTTTTGCAGCAATTAACAGATTTGCTGTAGAAATGTCCACGTTTCTCAAATTACAATGTGTACCTGCCGGACTTTTATAGAACTGATGGTGATTTAATTTGCTGCTGTTATGTGTATTAACTAGCACAGATATAAAGTGAGAATATTTGTTTTCACTGTATTAGAAAATCATTAACTATTGTATAAGCACGTAAGAACAAGAAAAAGATAATTAAGTTCATCCAGTTGGTCCTCACGTTTAGCTCTTCCTTTGGAATTTTAATGAATTTTAACTAATCCTTTTCCCTTTACCCATTCCCTCTGCACTGAATCTAGAATTGGCCGATAACCCTTTTGAAGGCTGTAAACGGTTCAGCTTCCACTTCACTGAAAGCAGTCTACTATCAAGGTTGAAATAGCACAGTGCATGAAGTTATAAGTCTCTGAAAACATGTTAGTTAAAAAACATTCAAACCCTTAATCTCCAAATGGATTGGACTGATGCATTTTTGTAAAGATGCAAGACTCCCATTTTGCAGAATTTTCGCCATTATTGTAGAAATAAGATTGCGTCCGCACAACATTTAAATGGTCACCTTTTAAACCTAATCAAAAGTCTTTCACCCCCCTGAAGTTACGATCAGGCCTTGATCTCCATAGCAGAGATCTAACCCCACATTGTCAGCCCAACGATCTAAATGACAACTACACACTGTGGCTTTAATTATCTGGCAGCTCGCATGAGGTCCATTTCATCCTCTGTTAAATACACCATAGTTGGCAACATTTGGTCAAACGCGTTTTCATTTTGATACTCAAATTGTTGCTGACCTGTTGTGAAGGCCTAGATTGGCCAAAAGTGAAGGGATTTTGGTTGGGTTAAAATAGGGCCCTTTTGAAAGTTGTGTTGCTGCAGTTAAAATTCGACAGAAAATGTGTAAGTTCTGCAAATGAAAAAGTTAAAAGCATACCATTCTGGACTGCACTAAAAGTTTGGATAATGCACTAACATTTTTTCCAGGCTTATTGCTCCATGCACTGTACTTGCAAATATGGTTTGCAAATGTTGTTTTTCTCCATGAGCACACATGATCTTATCTAAATAGTGTGCGTTCCTTTTAGGTTTGCTCTCCTCCCCAATTAAAATCCTCACAGAGCTCTGCATCGTACAATAGTGACAATGGGAGCACTGCAGGGCAGATGCTTAGGTGACAGTAAAGGACAAAGCCTTTGCTACCTATTCTTCTGTGTGGATTCTGCCCTCAGACGGCAGGCTAATTACAATCAATCTTTCATTAAAATGTTTGTTCTTCCATCATCTATACTTGGCGACCAACTCCCATTATACTTCTAGCATTGAGTGAATGTCATGTGTTTAGAATGGCTTGTGGAGGAAATTCCAAGTAAGGGTTTAGCATCACAATTAACAATGTCTTATGTGCCCCAGGAATTAGCATAAAAGCCTGACATAAACGAAGATGTGTACAAAGAAGTCATGCACATGCGAGCGTCATAAAGCTGAAGATTCTTTCCAAGTGTACAGACATGAACACTGCTTTGCTAATATAAGCAACACAAGAATACATATCCATTATATTAAGCACATTTGGTACATATTATAGTTACATCAGAAACCATAATAGCCCAACTCCTCGGGAATGAGTAGAGAACCGATTACCGGTCTTTAGATGACGCATTGTACTGCCACCTGACTCTTTGATTAATCTTCTGATGGATAACAGGGTCCTTGAATACGAACAAAAGAGGTGACCAAACCATGGGTGGTCATAGCCTTGAATTTCCCTGGGAGAGGCCAGATCAAACACTTCAGTCTCTCCGAGATACAATCTGTAAAACCTTACTCACCACATTGTCTGACAAGGATTCAATCAAATGTTTTCAAAAGCAGCCTTTTGTTCAGATAGGTGAGGGGGGTGGGGGCTGGGGGAGTTGGGGCAGTGAGGGTCATGTTTCCAAGAACAGTGCTTATGTGTCGCACTAGTTAAGCAGCACCTTGGTGTAACATTCTTCTGTTATGCTCAGTGCAATGTGCGGCAAGACAAACAGCTGCTGAAAAATACATTCAAACTCAGCAATAACTACCATTGACTTATAGATGATAAGTTTAGGTGTATGGGTGCGGTAACTTAGTGGTTATGTTACTGGATTAGTGCACAAATAAAATGTGAATTAAAACCCTGCCATGCCAGTTTGAGAATCTGATTTCGAATTCATGAAAATGTGGACATAAAGAGCTGGTAGCAAACAAATGACGAGTTAAAAGCCCAACTCGTTCATTAATGCTCTTTAGGGAAGGAAATCTGCCCGCCTTACCTGGTCTGGTCATTGTATGTGACTCCAACCATTGATTCTTAATTGTCCTCTGAAGCGACAGACACATTTTAAAAATTCATTCATAGGATGTGGGTATCGCTGGCTGGGTCAGCATTTGTTGCCCATTACTAATTGACTTTGAACTGAATAGCTTGCTCGGCCACTTCAGATTGCTGTGGGTCTGAGTCATATGTAGGCCAGATCAGGTAAGGACAGCAGATTTCC
This sequence comes from Mustelus asterias, assembly GCF_964213995.1. Lineage (NCBI taxonomy): Eukaryota > Metazoa > Chordata > Chondrichthyes > Carcharhiniformes > Triakidae > Mustelus > Mustelus asterias. Next base: position 32,174,958 of record NC_135819.1, read on the forward strand.
TTCCCCGAAAGGGCATTAGTGAATCAGATGGGGTTTTTTGACAATCATTTCATGGCCATCATTAGACTTTTAATTCAAATGTCACCATCTGCCATGGTGGAATTCGAATCCTGGTCCTCAAAGTAACCCAGCCGAGCACTAGCCTTATCACCTTTCGTATCTGCACCGTCAGCAAGACTACCGTAACATTGACTGACTTCACCCCTTTCACAGCTCATCTGCTGCTGACAACCCCCATCCAGTTCTTTGTCATCTCTAGAATGGACTTTTCCAATACATTCCTGTCTGGTCTCTCACATCCTACTCCTGATAAGATGGAGCTCATCCAAGACTCTGCTCCTTGTGCCTTACTTTGTTGACTTACATTGGTTCGCATCTAGACTTTGAGATTTTCATTCTTGTATCCTCTCATGAACTTTTACCGATTCACCATAGAAATAATTCTTTCTGATTGTACCACAGGTTGGTATGGCACTTGCTCTGTCTAAGACTGCAAAAAATTACTAAGAGTCATGAATGTAGCCCAATCCATCACACAAACCAGCCTCCCATCCATTGACTCTGTCTACACTTCCCGCTGCCTCGGCAAAGCAGCCAGCATAATCAAGCACCTCACGCACCTCAGACATTCTCTCTTCCACCTTCTTCTGTCAGGAAAAAGGTACAAAAGTCTGAGATCACATATCAACCGACTCAAGAACAGCTTCTTCCCTGCTTCCATCAGAGTTTTGAATGGACCTGCTTTGCATAAAGTTGATCTTTCTCTACACTCTAGCTATGACTGTAACACTACATTCTGCACTCCCTCCTTTCCTTCTCTATGTACGGTATGCTTTGTCTGTATAGAAACAATACTTTTCACTGTATACTAAAACATGTGACAATAATAAGTCAAATCAATCAAATCAGCCCCTCTGGGACATCACCCTTCCCTATTTCTGTAATCTTCTCCAGCTCCACAGTTTCTAAGATGCTTTTACTCCTGTAATTTTGGTCTCCTTTGGCAGCCATCCCTTCATTTGCTGAGGCCTCAAGCTGTAGAGTTTATTCCCTACATCCCGTCTGTTACCCGCCACCCACCCCCCTCCCCCCACTGCACTTTCCTCCTTTAAGACACTTCTCAAAACCTGCCTTTTTGACAAAAGTTTGGATTATCTGATCTAATATCGCTTTATGTGGCTCAGCGTGTTATAATTGTCATGGATATGCCTAGTAACAGCAGGCACAGGAATTTAACAAGGAATCAGAGGATATGATCTGCCCAACAACAGGTACGAACCTGGCTCATGAGAGCAGTAGCCCACATTCAAAGGGGCTGATGAGATGCAACCTTACCCAGTAACAAGATTAGCAGACATCCAGAGAAAGTCAGGTGTAAATAGCTTGATCATCAGGAAACAGCTTACCTAGATGAATGAGAGCTCAGTGGAGATATAGAGATGCTAATTTCAAATGGATTGTGAGAGATGAGACAACCCCAATGCGCAGAAGGGAGAATCAAAGAGGAACCAGGGTATAATTGCCAGAAGCTGCAGGAGCAGGCAGGCATTGTAACATCAAAGAGCCGAGAGGCCAGTTTCACATCTCACAACCAAGAGGTTATTTTAACATCTCGGAGCCCGAGAAACCAATTTATATCTAAGAAGAGTAAAAGCCGAGGTAGTGCAGAAAATATCATAAAGCAAGTTTAAATAACTTTTCTGGGTCAGGAAAAGATGTTTCCCAGACTTGTTCATCCGCCTTACATTCTTTAAGATGGATTTGACTTACAAATGTATTTAATTTCAATGTTGATTTGGGAACGGGCAAGTCTTAACACCTTCAGAGATTGCAGATATATTTTGAAACAAGGGGTAATTTCTATATAAATTGTATGTGTGTTTAGCAATTCATATATTTAATTGTCTTCAAGATGTATAGGCCCATTCATGTGTATTTTTCTTCTCTTTAATTTAATAAATAATCTTTAGTAATTGTTACATGATGGCCAGGCTGGTTATTCTCACTGGGGTTTCACATGATTCCTTGCACCATTCCAGAAACAAAAGGATACAGCACCACAAGTTGGTGTTTCAAGTTGAGATGCCCTTTCAGTTAACATACCTGGGGTTTGTGACATAATGTAGCGGGGGAGGTGACCGGGCCCTTGGTATCTCAACTTCTGGCTTTTGTCTTGGGGTGGTGCAGGAGGCTGGGCCCAGCCCACTGCAGGGCATTCTTTGTGGGCCACTGGGGCCCTACCAGCAGAGGTCCTCAACCCGGGAGGATGGCAGTCAAGGGAATCCAGTCAATCTGGGGTCTCCCCTTGGAAGAGGAGCCGTGATCTTGTAGTAGCTCGGGGCAGAGCCCAGAGTGTGGGCTGATGACAGATGGAAATGGGACATGAGCCAGGAGCATGGGCTGGAGAAAGGAGGCATCAGAGAGAGAGAGAGAGAGCAGGATTGCTGTCAGGAGTTGGGTAGCAGAACAAGCCTGGTGAATCACCGCATTGAGGAGTAGAGGCCTGAATAGGACAGGGATCTGGGGCATTGGGGTAAATATTCTCTTTAAATAATTTGTTTCTTGGAGTTACACTTCCCCTTCAAAATTTATACAGTTTCGATGCCTGTGGAATAAAGGAATCTTGTTTTTTGACCATTGTGAAGTATGCGTGTGTAAATCTTACATTACAACGTAGGCACGGTGGCACAGTGGTTGGCACTGCTACCTCACAGCCCGAGGGACCCCGGTTCAATTCCGGCCTTGGGTCACTGTCTGTGTGGAGTTTGCACATTCTCCCCGTATCTGCGTGGGTTTCCTCCGGGTGCTCCAGTTTCCTCCCACAGCCCAAAGATGTGCGGGTTAGGTGGATTGGCCAAGCTAAATTGGCACTTAGTGTCAGTGGGATTAACAGGATAAATATGTGGGGTTACGGGAATAGGGTCTGGGTAGGAATGTGATCGGTGCAAATCCTTCTGCACTGTAGGGATTCTACAATAATACTTCTGTGAAGCAGCTCCTTGTGACGTTTCAATATGTTAAAGGCGCTATATGAATTTAAGTTGCTGCTGTTATTTTAAGCTGGGCAAAGCTCTTGTCAGTCTTTAAGGGCCAGCCCTGAAATATTATCATTCCCAATAAAACAGTGGGATCGTTTCAGCAAACAACTTTTAAAGGGTTTCCGGTAAACGTGAAAGGGATTTTAGTGACGCAGCATGGATCAAGAATGTTATTAGCTCTTTACTCCTCCAAATTCAGCCATCTGAGCATCCCTGCTTTTGAATGCAGCTCTCTAAGTGGCTATACCTCCAGCGGCCCAGTGCTCCAATTCTTCCCTACACCTCTCTTCCTCTCTATCTCTCTTTAAGACTCTCTCCTTTATCCCCTTTCTGACCAAGCTTTTGGTCACCTCTACTGATATTGCCTCTGGCGTCAAATTTTGGCAGATCATTGTCTGTGAAGTGCTTCACAATGTTTTTTTTTTGCCACGAATCCAGGCACTTCATGAATGAAAGTTGTTGTTGTAAGTGTTTTGCAAGCTTACGGCAAACAACTTAAGTTTGCAAGGGAGCCAGTAGGACAAGAGAAGGATGTGATGCTGACACTCAAAGATGCTTAGAAGTGGCGGTAGCAAAACGAATGTGAAACCCAGAGATCGTAGCAGAACATAAGCTTCTTTCTTTCCCCAGTGTGCATTGTCTCCAGCCTATTTATTCTTCAAATGGCGCTGAAAGCAGAATGATGCATTTATCGCCCTTCTATATGTCAGCAGCAGGGTTTGCGAAGAATGTTTTCAATTTGTTACCATGCTCTTTGAATATGTAACCATGTTCATAATAAAAGGCGATGTTTGTTTTCAGCTGGCTTTTGTGTGCGGCTTCTGTGTAATTGCCACAAAAGTACACTCCTGCTAAGTCCACAAATGTGAGTCCCCACAAACTTCAAGGCTCCAAGGTTACTTCAGCAGCACTCAAACCCAGGGCATTGTTTAAATCAGTGGCGTTAATAGCATACACTATAAAGGAAAATCCTCTGTCTGCTTGTTTTCTTGAATGAAGGTATCGATATACAATACACCTTTGTCACAATATAACCATTAATGTTTTCGGTGTGCATTTGAGTCAGATACTGATGTGCACTTTCCTTCTTTTTATCATAACATTGTCAGGGGAATCTGTGCCCGCTACCTGCACTAACTCCTTAGCTCTCAGGAAGCAGAAAAATTTGCCATATATTCAACACAGTAATTCTGAGGAGCATTGGTGAGATATTGCGCAGTTCAAAGGGATGCAGAATGTGGGAAATAAATTGCAAAATAATGACATTATCTTCTTTCCCTGGAAGGAACTGCTTACCTAAATGTTAGAAAAGCAAACACACATAGTATTCCCAGATGTGCCCTGGTCCAAAGATTGGGCAAATAGAGAAACTAAGATATCTTAGATCTTAGAAATCTTAGAAACCCGACAGCACAGAAAGAGGCCATTCGGCCCATCGATTCTGCACGGACCACAATCCCACCCAGGCCCTACCCCCATATCCCTACATATTTACCCACTCATCCCTCTAACCTACGCATCTCAGGACACTAAAGGGCAATTTTAGCATGGCTAATCAACCTAACCCGCACATCTTTGGACTGTGGGAGGAAACCGGAGCACTCGGAGGAAACCCACGCAGACATGAGGAGAATGTGCAAACTCCACACAGACAGTGACCCGAGCCGGGAATTGAACCCGGGTCCCTGGAACTGTGAAGCAGCCGTGCTAACCACCGTGTCACCCATGTGCGGGTTAGGTGGATTGGCCATGCTAAATTGACCCTAGTGTCGGGGGATTAACAGGGTAAATGTGTGGGGTTATGGGAATAGGACCTGGGCGGGACTGTGGGTCAGTAGAGACTCGATGGGCCGAATGGCTTCCTTCTGTACCATCGGGATTCTACGATTCTCTAATAACTTGTAAAGCAGCCATAATCTGGAGAATCAGCCTGGATTTCATCCCAGGAGTGGGAAATGTGAAGGACGGGCAGCCTGTAACTCCTGCAAACTCCATGGTCCTTGGGAGGAGGGAAGCTCTATTTCCCCATCCTGCTCACTGGCCTACATTGACTCTTGGTTAAGTAATGCCTCAATTTTAAATAACCATGTTTACATATCTGGCCATGGCTTCACCCCTTCCCATCTCTGAAATCACATCCCTGATTTATCTACCCCCTACTAACTCTGACTTTTTGACAATGTACGGTTTTAGTTCATTATCCCTTCATGGGATGTGGACATCGCCAGTAAGGACAGCATTTGGTGCCTAATTGCCCTTGAACAGATTGGTTTACTCAGCCGCTTCAGAGGGCATTTAAGAGTCAACCACATTGCTGTGGCTCCGGAGTCACATGTAGGCCGGACCGGAAAGACGGCACCTCTGGCAATGCAGCACTCCCACAGTACCGCATTGGATTGTCAGCCCAGAATACTGTCCTCAGGCCTAAGCAAAAGATCTGCTTGTTTACCTGAATCGTGGCACCTCCAGGAGTAATTCACTGTCCTTTGGGATTGTTCTTAGGGAAGTGGGAAGAAACTAGATATCAATGCATGAATTTTTCTTTCTGCAGTCCATTCTACAGCACAAAGTACTACGTGGGACAATGGCTTCTTCCAGTGAGGTACTGAGGGAGATCTGCATTGTTGGAGATGCCATTTTTCAGGTGAGATGGTGGGTGCGATTTTCTGGCCATTCTATTGGCTGGATCTTCTGCCCCCGCCCCCCCCCCCCCCCCCCCCCAATGCAGATATGAACAACGGGAAACCCCAGTGACCAATGGCTGGCTGCCTCCGCTGCCACAAAACACACCAGGGGGCTGAGAATCTCTCCCATTGAATTGAAGCCCAGTTTTCCCCCTCAGGTGGATGTAGAAGAATCCATTGCACTATTTTTGTAAACAAGTGGAGATGTTCCCCTTGGTCGGGGCAATATCCATCACTCAGCTGCCATGGCTAAAACAGGTGATCTGCTCATTACAGCACTGTTGTTTGTGGGATCCTGCTGTGCACAAATATAGGCACCTCGTTTTTTACATTGCAACTTCAAAAGTGCTTCAATCGCTGTGAAGCGCTTTGAGACATCCCGAGGTCCGAAAAGGTGCCACAGAAATTCACGCTCTTCATTTCCCCTACACTTGGACACTGTAGAATGATTCACCAGAATAATAATTTTCCCTTAAGCATGCAGAGCACTGCACAAGTGGACACAACAAAACATTTAGAACACGCGACTGCAGGTTAAGTTCTGTAATTAGATAATTCTCAGTAATTGCTGTAGTCGGTGAACAAGTCCTTTATTGTGAATTAACAACTCCATCAACATTTTGAAAGCTTTTCATCTGATAAAGTTAAGTCCATTCTGTTCACCTGAAGCAGGGAACTATGCAGCGTGAGGCACACCCAATGTTTGCAAGGCTATTTTCAATTTCATTGAAGTATTCTCAATTTAGGTTGAAAGAATAGCCTTGAGAGCTAATTAGAAAGCTTAATTATTCCCTAGTAAAGATGCATACTGTATTTCGTTTTGTGACGGCCAACAATTTATTCTGTAGAGAGAAAGGTTTTTCCCCCCCCGCTGCTGTACTTAGGGAGCAATGATGTGGAGATGCCGGCGTTGGACTGGGGTGAACACAGTAAGAGTTTTAACAACACCAGGTTAAAGTCCAACAGGTTTATTTGGTAGCAAACGCCATTAGCTTTCGGAGCGCTGCTCCTTCGTCAGATGGAGTGGAAATCTGACGAAGGAGCAGCGCTCCGAAAGCTAATGGTGTTTGCTACCAAATAAACCTGTTGGACTTTAACCTGGTGTTGTTAAAACTCTTACTTAGGGAGCAACACAGCAGAAAGGCCAAAGGCAATTTGAACAGAGCAAAATTGAGGCAGTCACAGAAAGAATTCATGGGAAGATGGAGAAATGAAAGCAAGAAGAAAAGACGGGAAGAATCGAATGCAGCCGGAGAGAGGCACAGGTTTAGATAGGGAGTGAAAATAAGGAGAATGAAGAGAAGGAAAAGGTCCAACAGAATGGAGCGTGAGAGGAACTCGAGTGAGATGGGAATTTCTATAATACAAATTGGTCAGCGTGGCGGCACAGTGGTTAGCACTGCTGTGCGAGGGACCCGGGTTCGATTCCCGGATTGGGTCACTGTCTGTGCAGAGTCTGGACTTTCTCCTCGTGTCTGCGGGGGTTTCCTCCGGGTGCTCTAGTTTCCTCCCACAGTCCGAAAGATGTGCTGGCTAGGTACATTGGCCATGCTAAATTCTTCCTCAGTGTCGAGGGGGGAGGTTTAACACGGATATCAGAAGGACGTATTTTACACAGAGGGTGGTGGGGGCCTGGAATGCGCTGCCGGGCAAGGTGGTGGAGGCGGACACACTGGGAACGTTTAAGACTTATCTAGATAGCCACATGGACGGAGTGGGAATGGAGGGATACAAAAGAATGGTCTAGTTTGGACCAGGGAGCGGTGCGGGCTTGGAGGGCCGAAGGGCCTGTTCCTGTGCTGTATTGTTCTTTGTTCTTTGTACCTGAACAGGAGCCGGAATGTGGCGATTAGGGGATTTTCACAGTAACTTCATTGCAGTGTTAAGGTAAGCCTACTTGTGACTAATAAATAAACTTTACTTTACTTTTTGATAATAAGGAGGCAATGTTTCTAGTGGGGTGAGAGCTGGTAACCAGAGAACATGCAATTAAGATAAAAGAGCCACAGGTAAAATGAGGAGAATATTTTTACTGATGTGGAATACGCTGCCTGACTGGCAGATGCAAGGGTTGGAATCTTCATTGAATTGCACCAAGTACGGTAGTGGGATTGAAATAGTTTTTCCTACTGGCCACCTGAAAGGATGGATCTTTGTGTAGGGACGTTCATTTCCCATCTCATTCATTATGCAGCCACTGGAAACACAGGCTGACAGGCAGGCGGGCGACCTCTGAACCAACCTCATCCTGGGTGCCACATCTAAACTGCAGCCACACACAAACATTCTCCCCGTGTCTGCGTGGGCTTCCCCCGGGTGCTCCGGTTTCCTCCCACACTCCAAAGATGTGCAAGTTGGGTGGATTGGTCATGCTAAATTGCCCCTTATTGTCCCAAGATGTGTAGGTTAGGGGGATTATCAGATTAAGTATGTAGAGTTACGGGTATAGGGCAGGGTAGAGGGCTTGGGTGAAATAATCTGTCAGAGAATTGGTGCAGATTCAATGGGCCAAATGGCCTCCTCTGCACTGTAGGGATTCTATGCACTCACACACTCAAAAGCCCATCACACATTCACTGGCATCTCACCCACTGCCAATCACCACTCACTTTCTCGCACCCTCACATCTTCATCTGCCCTCATCTATTCTGGAGACTGCCGACTCAACCCTCCCCATCTTGAGGCCACTTGTGCAGATCAGCATGTGCCCCAATAAACACCCAGAGAGCAGATGAGAGTCAACCACATTACTGCGGGTCTGGAGTCACGTATTGGCCAGACCGAGTAAGGATGGCAGATTTTCTTCCCTAAAGGGCATGAATGAGCCAGATGGGCTTGCAGGATGATCGATGATGGTTCCATGGTCACCATTGTTGAGACTGACTTTATATTCCGATTTTTTGAGTGATTGCTAACACTAAGCTTAGCTTAGCGAGCAGACTGGTAGGTAGGACAGCTGAGGAACAGTGGAGGATTTTTAAGGAGATTTTTTTAAGTACTCAGCAAAAATATATTCCGGTGATAAAGAAGGACTGTAAGAAAAAGGATAACCGGACGTGGATAACGAAGGAAATAAAGGAGAGTATTAAAATAAAATCAGATGCGTACAGAGTGGCGAAAAATAGTGGAGAATTAGTGGATTGGGAAAGCTTTAAAGAAAAACAAAGAACGACTAGGAAAGCGATTAAGAAAGGAAAGATAGATTATGAAACTAAACTAGCTCAAAATATAAAAAATGATAATAAAAGTTTTTACAAGTATATAAAAAGGAATAGAGTGGCTAGAGTGAATGTTGGACCCTTGGAAGATGAGAGGGGGGATTTAATAGTGGAAAACGAGGAAATGGCTGAGACTTTAAAGAAGTTCTTTGTCTCGGTCTTCACGGTGGAAGACACAAATAGTTTGCCGAATATTAGAGATCGAGAGTTGGTGGGAGGGGAGGTCCTTAATACAATTACTGTTACTAAGGAGGTGGTGCTTGGTAGACTAATAGGACTGAAGGTAGACAAGTCCCCGGGCCCGGATGGAATGCATCCCAGGGTACTGAAAGAAATGGCTGAGGTAATAGCAGATGCATTAGTAGTAATTTATCAAAATTCGTTGGACTCTGGAGTAGTGCCGGCTGACTGGAAAACAGCTACTGTTACGCCGCTGTTTAAAAAAGGAAGTAGACAAAAGGCGGGTAACTACAGGCCGGTTAGCTTAACGTCCGTAGTTGGGAAGATGCTAGAGTCCATTATTAAAGAGGAAATAAAAGAGCACCTGAATAAGAATGGTTTGATCAAGCAGACGCAGCATGGATTCATGAAGGGAAAGTCGTGTTTGACGAATCTACTGGACTTTTATGAAGATGTCACTAGTGCGGTTGACAGAGGGGAACCGGTGGATGTGGTGTTTTTAGATTTCCAGAAGGCGTTCGATAAGGTGCCTCACAAAAGGTTGCTGCAGAAGATTGGGGTACACGGAGTTAGGGGTAAGGTGTTGGCGTGGATTGGGGATTGGCTATCTAACAGGAAGCAGAGAGTTGGGATAAATGGGTTTTCTGGTTGGCAGTTGGTGACCAGTGGCGTGCCGCAGGGATCGGTGCTGGGGCCTCAATTGTTTACCATTTACATAGATGATCTGGAGGAGGGGACTGAATCTAGGGTATTCAAGTTTGCTGATGACAAGAAGGTGAGTGGGAAAGCAAATTGCGTGGAGGACGCGGAAAGTCTGCAGAGAGATTTGGATAGGCTGAGCGAGTGGGCGAGGATCTGGCAGATGGAATATAACGTCAGCAAATGTGAGGTTATCCACTTTGGAAGAAATAATAGTAAATTGGAATATTATTTAAATGTAGAAAAATTACATCGTGCGACTGTGCAGAGGGACCTGGGGGTCCTTGTGCACGAATCGCAAAAACTCAGTCTGCAGGTGCAGCAGGTGATCAAGAAGGCGAATGGAATGTTGGCCTTTATCGCGAGGGGGATAGAATATAAAAGCAGGGAGGTCTTGCTGCAACTGTACAAGGCACTGGTGAGGCCGCAACTGGAGTACTGTGTGCAGTTTTGGTCCCCTTATTTGCGAAAGGATATATTGGCCTTGGAGGGAGTGCAGAGAAGGTTCACCAGGTTGATACCGGAGATGAGGGGTGTAGCTTATGAGGAGAGATTAAACAGATTGGGTCTGTACTCGTTGGAGTTTAGAAGAATGAGGGGTGATCTTATAGAGACATATAGGATAATGAAGGGGCTGGATAGGGTAGAGGTGGAGAGATTCTTTCCACTTAGAAGGGAAACCAGAACTAGAGGGCACAGCCTCAAAATAAGGGGGGGCCGGTTCAGAACAGAGTTGAGGGGGAACTTCTTCTCTCAGAGGGTAGTGAATCTCTGGAATTCTCTGCCCATTGAAGTGGTGGAGGCTTCCTCGTTGAATATGTTTAAATCACGGGTAGATAGTTTTCTGATCGATAAGGGAATTAGGGGTTAAGGGGAGCAGGCGGGTAAGTGGAACTGATTCACTTCAGATCAGCCATGATCTTGTTGAATGGCGGGGCAGGCTCGAAGGGCCAGATGGCCTACTCCTGCTCCTATTTCTTATGTTCTTATGTTCTTAGAAGCAGATTCTTATACCAATATCTAGAGAAACTTCAGTTTGTTCTCGAAGCTGCCATTACTTCATGCTTGGAGTTTGCACTGGAATATTTTTATCTAATTAATTTGCTCAACATTTAACTTAGTTTGTAATGCTGCTTGATTCTATCATACTTTCCAGTAATTCCAGCTCCATCATAGGAAGCAATGAAATGCAAGCCAAGAAACATCTATGATCTAGTTTGCCTTCTACCATCCTAGTAAGCACATGGAACAATGCTTAGTAGAGTTTTTGACTAATCATTGCAATTAATCTCCATCAGTGATTCTCCAGTAGACCCAGACAGGACAAGAGAAAATCCCCAGTGGTGTAAAGGTTTGGGAACAATAAATCCAAAATCACCCTAGGAGAGATTGACTAGGTTAGGATTGTTTTCGCTGGAGTTCAGACGAATCAGGAGGCACCTCATAGAGACTTACAAAATTCGAACAGGTCTAGACAGGGTAGATGCAGGAAGGATGTTCCCAATGGTGGGGGAGTCTAGATGTGGAGATGCCGGCGTTGGACTGGGGTAAGCACAGTAAGAAGTCTCACAACACCAGGTTAAAGTCCAACAGGTTTATTTGGTAGCACAAGCCACAAGCTTTCGGAGCGCTGCCCCTTCATCAGGTGAGTCTAGAACCAGGGATACAGGATAGACCATTCAGAATGGAGATGAGGAGACATTTCTTCACCCAAAGAGTGGTGAGCCTGTGGAATTCATTACCACAGGAAGTAGTTGATGGCAAAATATTGAATGTATTCAAGAGGCGGCTAGATATAGCACTTTGGGCGAATGGGATCAAAGGTTATGGGGAAAAAGCAGGATTAGGCTATTGAGTTGGACGATCAGCCATGATCGTAATGAATGGCAGAGCAGGCTCAAAGGGCCAAATGGCCTCCTCCTGCTCCTATCTTCTATGTTTCTATATTTTAAACCTTTCAAACTTTCTCAAGGGAAACATATGTTTTTAAAAGAAATACAAGCCAAGACATTGAGTTGAAGCTGGCCAAGAATGTAAAGTGACAATTCCAATGTGGATTATACTTTACAAAGTAGCCCTGAGAGAAGGTGGAATATCACACCTGAACAGTGTCAGGGATTCCTTCAAACAGGTATGTAACAGGAAGAGAGGAAAAATGGAAAAGACTGACTTGTAATCTCCTGTGGTTGTGGCAACAATGGAGACCGATTGTGATACCTCAGCAAACATCCAAAACCCTCTCCTGTGGATTTAGATATCAGAATTTGGAAATGGCTTGAGTTGAAAGAAAGGACGTAGACTTTGGACACAAGAGTCAGTTTCCAGAATACACAGGGACATGGATTAAAAAGCTATTTGTAGATCTGATTTGATTTGATTTATTATTGTCACATGTATTAGTATACAGTGAAAAGTATTGTTTCTTGCGAGCTATACAGACAAAGCATACCGTTCATTGAGAAGGAAAGGAGAGAGTGCAGAATGTAGTATAACGGTCATAGATAGGGTGTAGAGAAAGATCAACTTAATACAAGATAGGTCCATTCAAAAGTCTGATGGCAGCAGGGAAGAAGCTGTTCTTGAGGCGGATTGGTATATGACTTCAGGCTTTTGTATCTTAAGACCATAAGACCATAAGACATAGGAGCGGAAGTAAGGCCATTCGGCCCATCGAGTCCACTCCACCATTCAATCATGGTTGATTTCAACTCCATTTACCCGCTCTCTCCCCATAGCCCTTAATTCCTCGAGAAATCAAGAATTTATCAATTTCTGTCTTGAAGACGCTCAACGTCTCGGCCTCCACAGCCCTCTGTGGCAATGAATTCCACAGACCCACCACTCTCTGGCTGAAGAAATTTCTCCTCATCTCTGTTCTAAAGTGACTCCCTTTTATTCTAAGGCTGTGCCCCCGCGTCCTAGTCTCCCCTGTTAATGGAAACAACTTCCCTACGTCCATCCTATCTAAGCCGTTCATTATCTTGTAAGTTTCTATCAGATCTCCCCTCAACCTCCTAAACTCCAATGAATATAATCCCACGATCCTCAGACGTTCATCGTATGTCAGGCCTACCATTCCTGGGATCATCCGTGTGAATCTCCGCTGGACCCGCTCCAGTGCCAGTATGTCCTTCCTGAGGTGTGGGGCCCAAAATTGCTCACAGTACTCCAAATGGGGCCTAACCAGTGCTTTATAAAGCCTCAGAAGTACATCCCTGCTTTTGTATTCCAAGCCTCTTGAGATAAATGACAACATTACATTTGCTTTCTTAATTACGGACTCAACCTGCAAGTTTACCTTTAGAGAATCCTGGACTAGGACTCCCAAGTCCCTTTGCACTTTAGCATTATGAATTTTGTCACCGTTTAGAAAATAGTCCATGCCTCTATTCTTTTTTCCAAAGTGTACGACCTCGCACTTGCCCACGTTGAATTTCATCAGCCACTTCTTGGACCACTCTCCTAAACTGTCTAAATCTTGATCTGTGTACTGGCGCTGGTTGTCAGGGTATGTGTGTGACACATCAGTCACCCATGTAGCTTACAGGTAAAAGGATCTCTCTCTCTGTTGATGAAGGAAAGCTCAGTTAAAGCCACCATCAAAAGGGAATAGGACAACTTTTAGCCACCCAGCAGAATGCAATGTCTCCAAACCAACTGCTAACCTGCCAAAGTCAGCCTAACTGGAATCAGCCAACTTAACGGCTGCAACGTACTACCATCTACACTCCTGGGCAAGCCAAAGACCGATTCACATTTTTAAAAACTTTTATCTGAACTTTCAACTTCAGATTTCCAATCAGTGTGTGAATACTTTGTCACACTTTTTTTTTATTTTTTGGATTTTAATAACTTACTCATTCTTTGACTTAAGAAAGCCTGGTTAAATTGGCTCCTTGTAAAAAGTAACTACATCTGGGCTGGGAAAAGGTATCCACAGGGAAGAGATCCCTTTTTAATTAATTTTGTTGTGATTAACCTCGTCACCCAGAAGCATGACAAAACTGGGGTCCTGTTTGGGAAATGAACAAATTAGGGGACCTCATATGGGAACAGGTCATAACATTTCGAAACACATTAGACTTACCACATGGCAATACTCATACAGTGTCTCTCAGAATGAAGTATTAGATGGTGGGGGAACTTTAACCTAAAATGTGAGGGTCTTGTGGCAGATGCAAATTAGGTATCAAGCATCTCTTTTCTAACTCGAAGGGGATAGATAGAGTGAACGTTCAAAGACTATTTCCTCGGGTGGATGGAGCTATTACAAGGGGGCATAACGATAGGGTTCGTGGTGGGAGATACAGGAAGGATATCAGAGGTAGGTTCTTTACGCAGAGAGTGGTTGGGGTGTGGAATGGACTGCGTGCAATGATAGTGGAGTCAGACACTTTAGGAACATTTAAGCGGTTATTGGATAGGCACATGGAGCACACCAGGATGATAGGGAGTGGGATAGCTTGATCTTGGTTTCAGATAAAGCTCGGCACAACATCGTGGGCCGAAGGGCCTGTTCTGTGCTGTACTGTTCTATGTTCTATGTTCTAACTCAAATCCATCTGTCCACTTCTGGTTTTAATTGAGGTTAAGGATGGCAAAGGAAGGTGGGTTGGAACTTTAGCACTGATATTTGAGTCTGTGAGCCTCCTTAACATTTTGTGTATCAACTTGGGCTTTGGTCGACGAACTCAAATGTCAGGAAATGCATCAGCTTCATTAAGCCTTGTTCAGGAGGTGAGTTCCTCACCAACCTCCTAGATCCCAGTGCCAGTCTGAGAAGTAAAGTAAGTAAAGTTTATTTATTAGTCACAAGTAAGGCTTACATTGCAATGAAGTTACTATGAAATTTCCCTAGTTGCCACACTCCAGCACCTGTTCGGGTCAATGCACCTAACCAGCACGTCTTTCAGACTGTGGGAGGAAGCCGGAGCACCCGGAGGAAACCCAAGCAGACACGGTGAGAATTCCACACAGACAGTGACCCAAGGCTGGGAATCGAACCTGGGTCCCTGGCGCTGTGAGGCAGCAGTGCTAACCACTGTGCCACCGTGCCGCCCATCTCTGCAGTCAGGCATCCCCTCACTCAACTTGCCCCTGAGGCTTCTATACTCACCATCGGTTTCTGGCCCTCTCACCTCCATGACTGTTCCCTCTATCTCTTCTCTGAGATCAGCTACCCTCTAAATATGCACCCCCCCGCCCCCCAAAATCCTCCATCCCTGCATGGTCCTACCTGGTACTTAAGTACCAAAGTACTTACAGAAGTGGCCCTGGAAATAGTAGATCCATTGATGGTTATTTTCTAAAATTCTTTGGATTAGTTCCTACAGATTGGAGAGTAGCTCATGTTGCTATTCAAAAAGGAGGTTAGAGAGAAAACAGGGAACTATAGACCAGTGAGCCTAACTTTGGTACTGGGGAAGTTGCTGGAGTCTATTATCAAGGATTTCATAACTAGGCATTGTGAAGGCAGTGGTATAATCAGACAAAGTCAGCATGGATCTACACAAGGGTAATCATTGAATTTATTTATTGGAATTCTTTGGAATTTATTGGAATTTTTTGAAGATGTAACTCGTGGAGTTGACCAAGGAGAACCAGTGGATGTGGTTTATTTAGACTTTCAAAAAGCTTTAGACAAGGTCTCACATAACAGACTACTGTGTAAAGTTAGGTCACATGGGATTGCAGGTAATGTCTTGAGATGGATAGAAAGCTGGATAGTAGATAGGAAGCAAAGAGTTGTAATAAATGGGTCTTTTTGTGATTGGCAGTCAGTGACTGGTGAGGTTCCGCAGGGATCTGTGCTAGGACCCCAACTGTTCACATTATATATTAGTGATTTGGAAGAGGGAACTGACTGCATTATCTCCAAATTTGCAGATGATACAAAGTTGGGTTGGGGATGAGCTGTGAGGAGGATGCAGAGATGCTTCAGCGTGATTTGGACAGGCTGAGTGTGTGGGCATCTGCATGGCAGATTCGGTATAATGTGGATAAATGTGAGGTTATCTACTTTGGTAGCAATAATAGGAAGACAAATTATTACTTGAATGGGTGTAAATTGAGAAAGATAGATAATCAACAAGACCTTGGAGTCCTCATGCATCAGTCGCTGAAAGTAAGCGTGCAGGTACAGCAGGCAGTAAAGAAGGCAAACGGCATCTTGGCCTTCATAGCGAGATAGTTTGCATATAGGGATAAGGATGTTTTGCTGCAATTCTATAGGGCGTTGGTGATGCCACATCTGGAGTATTGTGTGTAGTTTTGGTGTCCTTATCTGAGGAAGGATGTCCTTGCTATAGAGGGAGTACAGCAAAGATTTACCAGGCTGACTCCTGGGATGTCAGGTTTGTCATATGAGGAGAGACTAAGTCGGTTAGGATTATATTCACTGGAGTTTAGAAGAGTGAGAGGGGATCTCATAGAAATTTATAAAATTCTAACGGGATTGGACAGGGTAGATTCAGGAAGAATGTTCCCAATGGTGGGGGAGTCCAGAACTAGGGGTCACAGTTTGAGGATAAGGGGTAAACCTTTTTGAACTGAGGTGAGGAGAAATTTCTTCACCCAGAGGGTGGTGAATGTGTGGAATTCACTACCACAAAATGTAGTTGAGGCCAAAACATTGTCTGACTTCAAGAAGAAACTAGGTATAGCTCTTGGGGCTAAATGGATCAAGGGATACAGAATCATAGAATCCCACATTGCAGAAGTAGGCCATTTAACCCATCAAGTTTGCACCGACCACAATCCCACCCAGGCCCCAACCCCACACATTTACCCTAGCTAGTCCCCCTGACACTAAGGGGCAGTTTAGCATGGCCAAACCACCGAACCCGCATATCTTTGGACTGTGGGAGGAAACCAGAGCACCCAGATATAACCCACACAGACATGGGGAGAACATACAAACTCCACACAGACAGTGACCCAAGCCAGGAATCAAACCCAGGTCCCTGGTGCTGTGAGGCAGCAGTGCTAACCACTGCGCCACCGTGCCGCCTATATGGGGGGAAGAGGTATCAGGATATTGAATTCGATGATCAACCATGATCAAAATGAATGGCAGAGCAGGCTCGAATGGCTACTCCTGCTTCTAGTTTCTATATTTCTGTGGTGCTGTGGCCTTCAGTGACTGATCCACGCATCTCTTTCTTTCTGCAGACATTCCCCCGTTTGTCCAGTTAAGGGGAGATGCTGAACAACAAATTTTTGACAACACAAATTGCGGATCCCCATTGAGGAGAACGGCTGTGGTGAACCATCGTTGGTTCCCACTGGATAGTGCTGAGCCAGGGGCTGGCCAGGACTACAAGGATGTACATATGTTACTGTTGGATTGTGCTATTGTTGCTGTTGGGTTAGGGTGGGGTTGTTACACCTTTGTATTGTAGTGTTGTGGCACATCCCAGTCGGGCTCCGCCTCCTGGGAGAGGTATAAGAGTCCCTGCTCTGGCCGGGACCCCTTCAGTCTGGGATAGTGTATATAAGTTCTGGTAGCTTCATTAACAGTAAATAAAAGCCTTTCATTTACTGAGCTTCAAGCCTCGTGTCTGAATAGCGCATCAACGGCATAGACAGAAATTCTAACAAGTAAACAAGGGGTCCGATTCTCCCATCGCGACACGCATGATTTTTGGTGCATCGGGTTGGGAGATGTGCGTGTTGACCATTTCGCGGGATCCCCACGAGCATCTACGACCTGCGTGCATCTCCCAACCAGAAATAAATGCGCTGCTGGGACCGCGCAGAAAACCGGCGTGCCGCTGATTTGTATTACTTCCCATACTTTAGCATGCCATTATTGGGACCGACATGGCAATCTCCGCCCACGTTAGCGTCTCCCACCTCTTTGGCGTGATGTTATTTTGGTGCGACTCAGAGTAGGTATATAAAAGTCTCAACCTGGAGCGGCAGCCTTGAACTGGTGTGAGGAGGTAAGTGCTGCTAGTGAAGTGTGGGGTGTGTTGCAGGCAGGCCCTGGAGATGACATTAACACTGCAACAAAGTTGTTGTGAAAATCCCCTAGTCGCCACACTCTGGCGCCTGATGCTTGGTGGGCTTCCTCCAGCTGTGTTCAGGTGCTGGGCCGTGGACCAGTGATATCTGGGGTGGGGGGGACTTCTAGTTTCTCAGATCTCTCTGCGTGAGGGCCCCTGAAGGAGTCCTGCCCAGCCTTCCCCTTGAGGGTACTGTGAAGTGGTATTGTCTTGCCGCTGGGTGTGGTCAGGGACTGCACTGAATGCTGGGGTTCCAGGGTGGGGGAGGAGTGCACCATGGCTTGTGGATGGCACTGTTTCGGTGCCACTCTGTTCATCTCACTGGCCCTGAGATGCCCCGATGTGAGGCAGGGGAGAATCAGAAGGTTTTGGGACGTCCTCCTCCCTTGAGACCCTGGGGACACTCCATGGGATGCCAGGGTAACTAGACTGAGCTCCAGAAGCTCCGGTGTCACCTGGCTCTGCCAGTCCTGGAGGCCTAGATGCGTCTGCCCCTTGATCTGTGATCCCTCAGCCCTGGCCCTCTGAGACTCGGCCAAGCTCCGGAGCCTATCTGCTGCAGCATTCTGTGAGCGAGCCAGGCTCTGGAGCCCCTCAGCAGTAGGCCTCTGAGCCTGGGCTAAGTTGTCGAGGCTCACAGCCACTGCCTGCTGTGTCTCCAGAATGCCAGCGAGAGTCCCAACCATGGCCAGCAGTGTCTCCCACATGCCCTCGACACCCATGGCCACCGAACTCTTGGATGTGCCTCTTGGATGCCAGCAACACCCTCGCCCGTGGCCCATAGTGTCTCCAGGATGGCCTGGAGCCTGTCACCCATGAGCCAGACTTTCCACTGCGGTCGCCAGCCTTGCAGTGTTGGCCTGGGTCTCACGCTGTGTCGGCACCACCTCCTGCAACAGCACTCTGTTTGACTCCCCTAAACAGCCTTGCAGTCGCAGCATGGTTGCTGACAGCCCTTCCACAACTCCCCGGGTTTCCTGATGCATCTCCACCAGTCTAAGGAGGTACAAACCCAGAGGCCCAGCAGCTGGCTTGGGGACAGCTGAATCCTGGCCTCCGACAGACCTCCGTGTGCCCGAGCTCTCGGATGTGTCCGCCTCCACCCGATGCGCATCAGTGTCTGTGATGTGCCCACCAGTTAGTGACCCAGAAGCCCCAACAGTAAAAGTGCCCAGTGTAGTGATAGCCTCTGTGTTGGTGGGTTGTGTAGTACATGCCGGTGACGCTTTAGTGGTGTTGCCCTCAGAGGATTCCTCAAAGCCTCCCTCCGAGGTGTCCTCCAGGGGGTCGTGAGGAGTTTGCTCCAGAGCAGCAGGGTAACTTGCTGCATGCCCTTCAAGTGTCTAAGCATGGTTTGAGGTCTGTGCCAAGCATGTGCAGGGTTCCCAGTGGGATGCTCACTCACCCTTGCTGCTCGAAGAAGGTCGTACATTTTTTTCCGACACTGCTGGCCAGAGCGCGGTGTCAGGCTCCTGGCATTCGCCGCTTCTGCCACCTCCTTCCACAATGCCATGGCGGCTGCACCCCTTGGGCGAGGGCCCTGGCCAGGGAAGATCTGCTGACGCCTTGCCTCCATTGGCATCAAGCCTGGTTGGCCTCGGTGAATCTTGGGGCAGGTTTCCTGGAATACATCTTCATGGAGTGACTGGCTGTGTGTCCATTCCTGCAGCTTATATACACCTCTGGCTTATTAGGGAGTGCAGTGAGTGTGGCCAGTCAGGGGAGTGTGGGTGCAGTGAGTGTGGCCAGTCAGGGGAGTGCGGGGGGCAGTGAGTGTGGCCAGTCAGGGGAGTGTGGGTGCAGTGAGTGCGGCCAGTCAGGGGAGTGCGGGGGGCAGTGAGTGCGGCCAGTCAGGGGAGTGCGGGGGGCAGTGAGTGCGGCCAGTCAGGGGAGTGTGGGTGCAGTGAGTGTGGCCAGTCAGGGGAGTGCGGGGGGCAGTGAGTGCGGCCAGTCAGGAGAGTGCGGGGGGCAGTGAGTGCGGCCAGTCAGGAGAGTGCGGGGGGCAGTGAGTGCGGCCAGTCAGGAGAGTGCGGGGGGCAGTGAGTGCGGCCAGTCAGGGGAGTGCGGGGGCAGTGAGTGTGGCCAGTCAGGGGAGTGTGGGTGCAGTGAGTGTGGCCAGTCAGGGGAGTGCGGGGAGCAGTGAGTGCGGCCAGTCAGGGGAGTGCGGGGGCAGTGAGTGCGGCCAGTCAGGAGAGTGCGGGGGGCAGTGAGTGCGGCCAGTCAGGAGAGTGCGGGGGGCAGTGAGTGCGGCCAGTCAAGGGCCCGTTGGCAACAAGTACTTGTGAGAAATTTTGAAGGCTGCATTCAGTTGAGTGTCATGCATCCCTCGGGGTGCTGATTGGCTGCCATTCAATAGGCTGCTGAGTCCAGGGGGGGTGCAATACTCAGGGCTCCCATTCAAGAGAGGGAATGATCACAAGCTGGGGGTGTGCGTGGCAGCACAGCGCTAGGTCTCTACAGGGCAGCAGTGAGGTCAGTATGTTCACAGGATGGAGGGATGGAGGGATGGGGTACCCACGTTATCCAGATCCATGGAGGCATGGGGTGAGCGGGCAGCCACATCTGTGTGGGGGGAGAGCAGCGGTGTTTGTGTGGGGGAGGGGCCAGTGATGTCTGTGTGTGGGGGGGGAGGGGCCAGTGATGTCTGTGTGTGGGGGGGGAGGGGCCAGTGATGTCTGTGAGGCAGGGGTGGCAGCGATGCCAGTGTGTGAGGGGGGGCAGTGATGTCTGTGTGTGGGGGGGGAGGGGCCAGTGATGTCTGTGGGGGGTGATGGGGGGTGATGGGGGGGGTGGCAGCGATGTCTGTGTGTGAGGGGAGGGGCAGCGATGTCTGTGTGTGGGAGGGGAGGGGCCAGTGATGTCTGTGTGTGGGAGGGGAGGGGCCAGTGATGTCTGTGTGTGGGAGGGGAGGGGCCAGTGATGTCTGTGGGGGGTGGTGGGGGGTGATGGGGGGGGGGCAGCGATGTCTGTGTGTGGGGGGGGAGGGGCCAGTGATGTCTGTGTGTGGGGGGGGAGGGGCCAGTGATGTCTGTGTGTGGGAGGGGAGGGGCCAGTGATGTCTGTGGGGGGTGATGGGGGGGGTGGCAGCGATGTCTGTGTGTGAGGGGGGGGCAGCGATGTCTGTGTGTGGGGGGGGGGCAGCGATGTCTGTGTGTGGGAGGGGAGGGGCCAGTGATGTCTGTGGGGGGGGGGGGGGGTGGCGGGGGCAGCGATATCTCGGAAGGAGTGGTGCAGCGATGAGGCCAGCGATATCTGGGGAGGGGGCAATGATTTGGCCAGTGAGATGGGGGGTGCGGCGATGAGACAGCAATGACTGGGGAGGGGGTAGCGATGTGGCCAGTGATGTCTGCGAGGTTGGCGGGGGGGACAGCGATGTGGCCAGTGATGTCTGCGAGGTTGGCGGGGGGGACAGCGATGAGGCCAGTGATGTCTGTGAGGTTGGCGGGGGGGACAGCGATGAGGCCAGTGATGTCTGCGAGGTTGGCGGGGGGGACAGCGATGAGGCCAGTGATGTCTGCGAGGTTGGCGGGGGGGGACAGCGATGAGGCCAGTGATGTCTGCGAGGTTGGCGGGGGGGACAGCGATGTGGCCAGTGATGTCTGTGAGGTTGGCGGGGGGGACAGCGATGAGGCCAGTGATGTCTGCGAGGTTGGCGGGGGGGACAGCGATGAGGCCAGTGATGTCTGCGAGGTTGGCGGGGGGGACAGCGATGAGGCCAGTGATGTCTGCGAGGTTGGCGGGGGGGACAGCGATGTGGCCAGTGATGTCTGTGAGGTTGGCGGGGGGGACAGCGATGTGGCCAGTGATGTCTGCGAGGTTGGCGGGGGGGGGACAGCGATGAGGCCAGTGATGTCTGCGAGGTTGGCGGGGGGGACAGCGATGAGGCCAGTGATGTCTGCGAGGTTGGCGGGGGGGACAGCGATGAGGCCAGTGATGTCTGCGAGGTTGGCGGGGGGGACAGCGATGTGGCCAGTGATGTCTGCGAGGTTGGCGGGGGGGACAGCGATGTGGCCAGTGATGTCTGTGAGGTTGGCGGGGGGGACAGCGATGAGGCCAGTGATGTCTGCGAGGTTGGCGGGGGGGACAGCGATGAGGCCAGTGATGTCTGTGGGGGTTGGGGGGCAGTGATCTGGATGCTGGGAAGTCTTTTCAGCGATCTCCCAGAGATGTGCGCATGTGCGGGTTCCCGCTCATCCCGCCGATTTCAGGCACTTTGGCGCGAATAGGCCAAATAGGTCGAATAAACGACTTTTAATGAGATTCACGATTGTGACCTCTGCATTGCACAGAGATTCAGGTCTGAAGTTGAACTGAGAAAACAGTTGAGATTTACACCACTTTTCTCGTCAATTCAGCACTTTGAATTTTTTTGGGAGAATGGGGCCCAAATTTTCTGAGGAAGATTGTTTAAGGACTAATTGCCTGCAGAGGTCAAAAGATTGCGGTGGAGTTCAACTGAGCACATTACGTTTTAAATAGAATTAGGAATTCAAAACTCTTTTCAATTTAATCATCTCCTACCCTTAAAAAATGCTTATAATCATTTTTTATTAAAGTGTAATGTGTTAAAAGATGCATAAATATTAATTATATCAGTGCTTAACATTTATTATAAGGGAATATTAGGGTTTCTCACCTTTTATACTGCAATAATATTATTCCAGTAAAGAGGCAATTAGACTTCAGTTACTTCTGGTCGATATTGTGACATCTACACAAATTCTGGTATGGGGTAAAATCAGTAACATTCTGCTGATGTTTTCAGAAGAATATATTTTAAATGTGAACCCGGCTGAACTTATTTAACCTTTCGTTCCTTGTTCACATTCTGTTAATGTCATATAAACACGTTTTTTTTTGAGCTAGAAGAAGATGGTTTATCATTGTGGCCAATGAGAGGGAGCAGGAATGAGCCACCTGTTGTTAAAGTGTCACTCTTCGTATCTGGAGAGCTGAAACATGAGGTTCCCTCACTTGACTGGCTCAGCCACTGAATGGAATGGCTCACTGGGCCACCGGGGGAGGCCCGAGCAAGCAAGGAGCTGAAGGAAACTACCCGTCCCATGGCTTGAGGGTTTTAAACTATTCAAGCAACATCCCAATTCATCGCCACCTCCTCCAACCTCCCATACCCCTATTGCATTTTGCTCCTATTCCGCTCCCTTGATGAATGCTTTCAGATTCTTTATTTGTAGAGTATTTGTCTCAGTGACTATCGTCGATGGCTCTGACATTCATCATTATGAAGCGCTTCGAAAGGCTAGTCTTGGCAAGGATCAACTCTGGCCTCCCAGAAAGCCTGGATCCACTACAGTTTGCCTATCGCCGCAACATGTCCACAAGCAGACAACATCTCCCTTCCCTACACTCAACCCTGGAACACCTGGATAACAAGGACACCTATATTAGACACCTACTTATTGACTACAGCTCAGCCTTCAACACCATTATTCCTACAAAACTCATCTCCAAACTCTGTGGCCTGGAGCTCGGTTCTTCCCTCTGTGACTGGATCCTGAACTTCCTCACCCACAATCAGTAAGGATTGGCAACAACACCTCCTCCACAATCATCCTCAACACCGGTGCTCCGCAAGGCTGTGTTCTTAGCCCCCTACTGTACTCCTTATACACCTATGACTATGTGGCAAAATTCCCCTCCAATTCCATTTTCAAGTTTGCTGATGACATCACCGTAGTGGGTTGGATCTCAAACAATGATCAGACGGAGTACAGAGAATCTGGTGAACTGGTGCAATGACAATAATCTCTCCCTCTGTGTCAATAAAACGAAGGAGATAGTCATTGGCTTCAGGAAACATAGTGGAGGACATGCCCCTGTCTACATCAACGGTGATGAAGTGGAAATGGTCAAGAGTTGCAAGTTTCTAGGTGTCCAGATCACCAACAACCTATGCTGGTCCCTCCACATTGACGCTATAGTTAAGAAAGCCCACCAACACCTCTACTTTCTCAGGCGACTACGGAAATTCAGCATGTCCACAACAATTCTCACATATTTTTACAGATGCACCATAGAAAGCATTCTTTCTGGATGTATCACAGCTTGGTATGGCTCCTGCTCTGCCCAAGACCGCAAGGAACTACAAAAGGTCATGAACGTAGCCCAGTCCATCACATAAACCAGTCTCCCATCCATGGCCTCTGTCTACACTTCCTGCTGCCTCGGAAAAGCAGCCAGCATAATTAAGGACCCCACGCACCCCGGACATTCTCTTTTCCACCTTCTTCCATCAGGAAAAAAATACAAAAGTCTGAGATCACGCACATCCCAACCGACTCAAGAACAGCTTCTTCCCTGCTGCCATCAGACTCTTGAATGGATTTACTTTATATTAAGTTGATCTTTCTTTACACTCTAGCTATGACTGTAACACTACATTCTGCACTCTCTCCTTTGTTATAATGTAACCAATGATAACATTGGAATCTGTCCAATGGTAACATGCTGTGGGGGTCAGCTGACCAGCTGACCCTCAGACAATGTAACCAATGGCAAAATGATATGGTGGTCAGCTGACCAGCTGACCCGGTATAAATAGAAAGCAGATGGGGATTGTGGGGAGCTTGTGTGGCTCAGGGTGTGGCTAAAGTGGTGGTGTGATGAAGTTTCTTTATTGAACCTTTCTCTTTGATTTAGTTCTTTTATTGCTTGCAGCTGAGGTGTCCCTACTGCCAAATGAACATCCTTTCCTTCTCCCCTATCTACTCTATGAACAGTATGCTTTGTCTGTATAGTGCATAGGAAATAATGCTTTTCACTGTATCCCAATACATGTGACAATAATAAATCAAATCTAATCAAAAAACTACACTCTTCCCATTGCGATCTTAACCGTGACAAACAGGATGGAACATTGGATTGCACAGTCAGGTTGGGTCTTTTGTTCTTAAAGTTGCTACACTTTGTTGCAATCTCTTAGCTGCACATCTAACACATTCTCCCTCTCTTCATTCTGATGAAGAACCAAAAGGACTCAAAATGTTAACTCTGTTTCTCTCCCTACAGATGCTGCCAGACCTGCCGAGTTTTTCCTGTTTCCTCAGTTCTTGTTTCAGATTCCAGCATCCGCAGTATTTTGCATATTTAAGTGGGTCAATATCATGCTCCAATTCATCTGGAAAACCGGGAAGTGGGATATGGGAAGGTGGTGGCACACTGGTATTCGAGTATTGTGTCCAATTTTGGTCTCCTTATTTGATGAAGGATGTTGTGGCATAGGAGGCAGTTTAGGGGAGGTTCACCAGATTGATTCCGGGGATGAAAGGGTTGACGTATGAGGAGAGATTAAACAGTTTGGGCTTATACTCGCTGGAGTTTAGAAGGGTGAAAGAAGATCTGATCGAGGTATATAAAATACTAAAAGGGATTGATAAAGTAAATGTAGACCAAATGTTTCCTCTTATGGGGCAATCTGGAACAAGAGGTCACAGGTATGGGTTGAGAGATGGTAGATTTAAACTGAGTTGAGGAGGAACCACTTCTCGCAGAGGGTGGTGAATTGTGGAACTCGCTGCCCTATAGCACAGTGGAGTCTGAATCGTTGAATGATTTCAAGAAGGAGATAGATATATTTCTAATAAAAAAAAGGGAAAGAAGGATATGGGGAACAGGTGAGGTAGTAGATTTGAGACCAGGGAGAGATCAGCAGAGGAAAGCAGGGAGTTTAACTCATTGAGAAAATTGGCATGAAGCTTTGGAGGATGGTAGAGAGAGAGAGGGTTTTAAATGAAAGGTGAGGAGGGCTGGAACAAAGTGAGATGCTCAAAGAAGGAAAAAGTGCCAGAGGAGTAGCGGACAGAACAAGATGTGATTTAGTGATAAGAGCCACATCATTACTGTGATGGTCTGGAGGAGAAAAGTGGCAGGAGGTATAACGAGACAGGGAGGCTTCAGTTAGGAGGAAGATGTCATCACCTTTCAATCATATTTTATCAAGGCCACGATGTTGATGCAATCATCCAAAATAAGCCCATGAATTGGAGGGGCTTTGTCCAAGTGTGGGAGCTCAGCCTAATGGGCAAAGCTTATGGTTTTTTGCTTAATGAGGGGTTTCTAAAATAAATATATTATGCATTTGGCCCTTTCCTCATGCCCCTATTAGTTATATTAGTTCCACTTGTTTCCAGTCGCTGGGTCAAAATCCTGGAACCCCCTCCCTAATGGCATTGTAGGTCAACCTACAGCACGTGGACTGCAGCGGCTCAAGAAGGCGGCTCTTCACCACCTTCTCAAGGACAACTAGGGATGGGCAACAAACGCTGGCCAACCAGCAATGTCCATGTCCGACAAATGAATAAAAAAAGTGTCTGTTATTTTTTAAAGTTCTGGGTGGGGGTGATTGTTTTTAAAGTTTATTTATTATTAGTGTCACAAATAGGCTTACATTAACACTGCAATGAAGTTACTGTGAAAATTCTCTAGTTGCCACACTCTGGCGCCTGTTCGGGTACACTGAGGGAGAATTCAGCATGGTCAATGCACCCTAACCAGCGCGTCTTTCAGACTGTGGGAGGAAACCGGAGCACCCGGAGGAAACCCATGGAGACACGGGGAGAACATGCAGACTCCACACAGACAGTGCTGGGAATTGAACCCGGGTCCCTGGAACTGTGAGGCAGTGCTAACCACTGTGCCACCGTGCCGCCCCAATGAGGAGGGGGGGGTTGCAGATCCAAATTTTCCATTTCTCATGCAGAGAGTGACATTGAAGCCGCCAGCCCCAACTGCGGCTTTGCCCACTGTGTCGTGAGGAACTCTGAAAAGCAAATTCCAAGGGGTGGGTCCCACAACATCATGTAGGCGGGATGGGCTCTGAGTGACTCATCCTGCCAGCAACTTCCTTTTTGTTTTGAAGATTGGGGTGTTATTTTTACAGGCCATCCTGATTGAAAAACGTAAAAACAGAACGGCTCTCCCCCATGAACCCTCCCCATGCACCCCACCCCACATAACAACCCCTCCCCCTCCATGTAACATCTCCCTAGCGCTGCCACTTGGTATTGCCCCCTGGCGCTGGTGGGGTGTACCAAAGAGCAGTGCCAGGGGTCAGTGCCCAGATACTACCCAGGCATGAGTCCTCTCTCCCATGAGCGATGCACTGACCTGAGCTTCTCAGGTGCATTCTGCCTTCCAGGTGCATACCCTGGAAGAGTAGCCGTAATTCATGTCGATGGTACGGTGGCACAGTGGTTAACAGAGCTGTCTCACAGTGCCAGGGACCCGGGTTCGATTCCAGTCTTGGGTTAGTTTCTATGTGGAGTTTGCATATTCTCCCAGTGTGTGCGTGGGTTTCCTCTGGTTCCTCCCACACTCCAAAGATGTGCAGGTTAGGTGGACTGGCCATGTTATATAGTGCCCCTTAGCATCCCAAGACATAAAGGTTAGATGGATTAGCCATGGTAAATGTGTGGGGTTACCGGGATAGGGTGGGGGAAAGCGCCTGGGTAAGGTACTCTTTCTTTTTTTTTTATTCATTCATGAGACATGGGCGTCGCTGGCTGGCCAGCATTTGTTGTCCATCCCGAGTTGCCCGAGGGCAGTTCAGAATCAATCACATTGCTGTGGCTCTGGAGTCACATGTAGACCAGACCAGGTAAGGACGGCAGATTTTCTTTCCTAAAGGACGTTAGTGAACCAGATGGGTTTTTCTGACAATCGCCAATGGTTTCATGGTCATCAGTAGATACTTAATTCCAGATATTTTTTATTTGAATTCAAATTCCACAACCTGCCATGGTGGGATTCGAACCCGGGTCCCCAGAACATTAATTGAGTTTCTGGATTAATAGTCTAGTGATAATACCATTAGGCCATCACCTTCCCTAGAGTCAGTGCAGACGAGGTGGGACGAATGGCTTCCTTTCGTACTGTCGGGATTCTAACGGTCTTGCTCATCCCAAAACCATAAAATCCCTCCTGAGGTCAATGGATCTTTCCATGGTCTGGCCCTCGCCCACTCCAATTCCCATGGTGGGCGGGACGGTACAATTCTGCCATAGGGATTCTATGAGGACATGTAGAGGTGAGTGAACAATGTGATGGGGGCGGGGGACGGTGGGGGAATGGGGGGGCGGGAGGGGGGTGGGATTTATCAGACATTGAGCCCTGATCATTAGATTTAAATTTACTCCAATGGGGTTCCCGTCGTTAAACATTGTGGCCGGAACGCTCCCATCCTGCCTGCCACCGGAATTTTAGCGGCCAGGTTGCGGAGAATGTGAAATGCCATTGATGGTCGGGAATTTCTGGCTTTTGGATCAGCGCGGCTGGAGAATTCCGCCCAGTGAATCCCAGCACGTCACTGCTGGGGGATGGGGACAATCGCCACAGGACTTCCCAACAACATGTAATGCGTTTGGGCCTCTCGTGAGATTTTGCCCCCCCCCCCATCACCATTCACACCTGATGCGAACAGGAGCGCAAAATCTTGGCTGGGGTATGATATTGCAATCCTCAGGAAATTTGGACATAAGCTTCATCTTAATTGCTGATCACAGCAGTTTTGGAAAATTTGGTTTAATAATAAAACTCCACCCCTCGGGGCTAGAGCAGGAAATGTGGATCCCAGTTGTGGCCTGTTGCATACAGCTACCCTGTACATCAATGATGTCACCCGACATAGCTCAGAAGTTGCACCTAAACATCTGCACTAACTCACCATCCATAGAGGTTCAAAGAATCACAGTGACTTTATTGGTCAGGTACACGGACAAGCACAGCAGTCTACCTGAAAACCAATCTCACTTGTCAGAAACATTCCTTGGGCACCCTTTATTTATTAGTGTCACAAGTAGGCTTACATTAACACTGCAATGAAGTTACTGTGATAATCCCCTAGTCGCCACACTCACGGTGCCTGTTCAGGTACACTGAGGGAGAATTTAGCATGGTCCATGCACCAAACCAGCACGTCATTCAGACTGTGGGAGGAAACCGGAGCACCCGGAGGAAACCCACGCAGACACGGGGAGAACGTGTGGAGTCTATACGTTCTCCAGTGTCTGCGTGGGTTTCCTCCGGGTGCTCCCAAGCCCAGAATCGAACCCCGGTCCCTGACGTGTGAGGCAACAGTGCTAACCGCCGTGCTACTGTAGTGGCCTGCACCTTTATAACACACGTGCTGGACCATGCTTCCTGTCCGCCAAAAAGATGCAACCATGTTGTTACAGGAGGACAAGGTATTGTAAAAAGAATTGAAGAATTCTAGCTTTAATTGAATGGCCAGAAAGAAGCTGTAGGAATGACGGCCATAAAAGAGTTACAGACAGACAATCCACAACAGTTTTTTTTTTAAACAAACAGCCTGCTTAGGATGGTTAAAGTTTGACTTGACCCTATTGATTGTTGAGTGAATGCGTTGTGAGACCTGCTATTGGCAGGGCACGTATATCCAGTGCCTTAGTCCAAGCTGCAAATTCACCAATAAGGGCTTTTGGTCCGTACAAAAAAAAATTGTACAAAAACCAGCGATTCACTCCTACTCTGTCAAGCACCGGTAATTGGTCAGAAGGGAATACTTTTATTTGTGAGTCACAGTACATTAAACAAACAGGTTATTTGGGTCACATTAGCAACTCTGTGCTTAGTGCATACAAACTAATGAGATCAAATCTAAAAGATTGCAAAGGCATAATTAAATAGGAACAATAGAAAATGATGTAGTTACAAAAGTACATTACCATCCATTTGAGAACAGATACTCGCATTAGATACTCATTTGATAGCAATGTGCAAGCAACTTGCCATATTAACGGTTATGTACCTATATTTCTCACTCCATTCCACATTAATCACACACTGTACAATCACTGTGTTCAGAATTCCTAATGGTGGGGTGAGCTGTGTTTACTAATCCTGTGACATGTTTTCTAACAAAATAGCAGTTGAAACAAGCCCCTCTTTCACGCACAGCAGGCAGGGCTGAAGTGCGGTAAGTAAAGCTGATATTAAAAATAACTTCTCCAAAGTATGTGGGGCGCAAGGCAAAGTAAACAGACACGTAATCTAGCAGCACGTTTCCACAGAATACCTGGGTTTGGAAGGAACAAATGTTACATAACGTCCTAACTAGTAAAATTAACAAATTGTGATGTGCCGCTGTGTGTACAGTTGTGAGGTAGAAATGAAAGCAGCTTTTGAGGATACAAGATGAAAGTTGTATGTAGTTTCCATCTTATGTCAATGGCTTTTATGTTCAAATCAGAGGTTCAGAAATAGCTCAACTGCCCATACATACCCACACTTACCACCCTGTAACAAATTGTGCCATGCCAGATCACAAACAAATAGTCAATGTTGAAAATATTCCATGAATTGTGGCTTCTCTTTTCTCTCTTTCAAAGTGCACGAGGAAATAAAGAAATCTGCACGAACTTGCATTTCCATAGCAACTTTCACCTCCACAGGGCATTGTGAAGTGCCCTTCAGCCCATTAAATCATTTTTCAAGTGTAGTTGTTATTGTGACACACGAAATTCAGCAGCATTTCCCCAGAAACAGCAATGTGATAATGACCAGATGATCTGTTTTTCATGCCATTGCATTTGTTCATGGGATTGGCTGGGCCAGCATTGATTGCCCAAAAGTCAACCACGTTGCTGTGGGTCTGGAGTCACATGTAGGCCAGACTGGGTAAGGACGGCAGATTTCCTTCCCTAAATGACACTAGTCCTTATAGTCTCTATAGACAGTTACATGCGTAAGATGGGTATAGAGGGTTATGGGCCAAATGCGGGCAATTGGGACTAGCTTTGGGGTTTTAAAAAAATGGAGGCATGGACAAGTTGGGCCGAAGGGCCTGTTTCCATGCTGCAAACCTCTATGACTCTATAGTGAACCAGATGGGTTTGATGATAACTATGATTTTGTGGTCATCATTAGATTTTTAATTCCAGATTTTTATTGAACTCAAATTTCGCCATCTGCCGTGGTGGGATTCAAACCCAGGTCCCCAGCTCATTACTCTGTGTTTCTGAATTACTAGTCCAGTGACAATACCACGAGGCTACTGCCTCCCCTGTTGTTTGAGGGGTAAATATTGGCCAGGGTGCCAGAGCAAGAAAGTCTCCTCTCCCATGGAACCTCTTAAAGTTCCACCTGAGAGGTGACATGGGAACTTGAATTAGAGTCGGGCGTCTTCGCTAGTGGCATACGCGACCGGGGAGCTTTTTTGCTGAGTACATGATGCATTAAAGGTGACACACACTCCATCATCTTCTCTTTCAGATGTTGCTTCTTGCAGTGTTTCTGAGGGAAAGACTTGTCCTTCCGAGGTTAAAACATCCACTGCCATCCTGCCCTGTATATCCTGCACGATGCGTAGCATTTCAGCATTCATTGAACAGAACGCTCACACAGATTTCTGCAGATCGAACCTTTTGAAGTTACTGATCCCTGCGTCGGGATGGTTTATGGGGTCAAGAGACTCAT
Organism: Mustelus asterias; assembly: GCF_964213995.1. Taxonomy (NCBI): domain Eukaryota; kingdom Metazoa; phylum Chordata; class Chondrichthyes; order Carcharhiniformes; family Triakidae; genus Mustelus; species Mustelus asterias. Next base: position 32,206,235 of record NC_135819.1, read on the forward strand.
TTACTGCTTGTTCAGGTGCTAAACTATAACGACTGTGGTCTAACTCAGAGTGGGTGGCTCAAGTTCCCAAAAGCCAGATATCTCATTACAGTTGGAAGGAAATTGCTGCATGCCCATATATTTAATATCAAATAGTTTACGCAAATACTTTCTTTGTTGGTGATCCAAACTTATAAACTTACCTTCATAGATCATCATAGAAACCCTACAGTGCAGAAGGAGGCCATTCGGCCCATCAAGTCTGCACCGACCACAATCCCACCCAGGCCCTACCTCCACATATTTACCCACTAATCCCACTAACCTACGCATCTCAGGACTCTAAGGGGCAATTTTTAACCTGGCCAATCAACCTAACCCACACATCTTTGGACTTTGGCAGGAAACCGGAGCACCCGGAGGAAACCCACGCAGACACGAGGAGAATGTGCAAACTCCACACAGACAGTGACCCGAGCCAGGAATCGAACCTGGGACCCTGGAGCTGTGAAGCAGCAGTGCTAACCACTGTGCTACCTGTGCTACCATGCCGCATTCTAAATTACCTGGGTAGTTCTGTTCTGAATATGATTGATATATTTTAATGCTCTTTTTTCTAAGTTACTTTCTTCCACTTCTATTCCTCAGCCTCCACTGCCTTGCATGATAAACCTCAGCCAAGAATCCTTAGGCAACAAGAGGAATAAAATTAGACTTTGCTAATTTGAATTGTTAATTGCCGAATTTTTTACATTCGCAGGTACGGGTGTGGGAACAAGCAAAGGCCCAAAGAGCCCTTCAAAAGATAAATCCTGCAAATGCTTGAAATCAGGAACGAAACCAGACAAAATGTTGGAAGCAGTCAGTTCACACCAAGAACGTTCTTAATGTATTTTTGGTTCAAAGCAACATTTCAGTTTGTTTTTTTTAAAAGAATGTTTGTGTCCCTTATTCTGTTTCCTGGCTAGTTCATTGTGGCAAAGAGCTTCGAACGCTAGAAGATGCCAGTCCTCTTCCTGTTCTGCTGCCAGACCAGGTTGGCCAGGGTCAAAATAACATCAGGCACTTTCATGGTCCAAGGGCAGTAAGGAAAAGCATTCTGTGGTTGTTCCCCTTGCCCTAAGCGATATACAATGACCCATGCTACGATTGTACGAGAGGTCCCAAGGTCTCACCACCTTCTTATCTCTGTAACCTCTTCCAGCCCTACAACCCTCCAAGAATTTTGTGTTCCTCCAACTCTGATCTCTTCTGCATCCCCAGTTTCCTCCGTCTCCCTATTGGTGGCTGTGCTTTCCGCTGCTAGACCCTGAACTCTGGAATTCCCTCCGTAAACCTCTCTGTCCCTCTACCTCATTTCTATTTTGGGGTGTTTTGTGAAAGCCTACCTGTTCAAAAAAGCACCTGTCCTCCTGGTTCATTCTTTGTTTGTTGTTTCTCTCTCTGCACCTAGTGGTGCACAAGGCATATTTTTATCTGTTTCCATAGCTGATTTTACGTGGAAGCGGTTGCCAGTCTGCACCATAGGCTTACAGCTTGAGGGACACCACTCCACATCAAGCATGGCTGACCAGAAGTCTCTCCCATAGAACCATAGAAAATTACAGCTCAGAAACAGGCCTTTTGGCCCTTCTTGTCTGTGCCAAACCATTTTTTGCCTAGTCCCACTGACCTGCACTTGGACCATATCCCTCCACACCCCTCTCATCCATGAACCCGTCCAAGTTTTTCTTAAATGTTAAAAGTGACCCCGCATTTACCACTTTATCCGGCAGCTCATTCCACACTCCCACCACTCTCTGCGTGAAGAAGCCCCCCCTAATATTCCCTTTAAACTTTTCTCCTTTCACCCTTAACACATGCCCTCTGGTTTTTTTTCTCCCCTAGCCTCAGTGGAAAAAGCCTGCTTGCATTCATTCTATCTATACCCACCAAATCTTATACACCTCTATCAAAAATCTCCCCTCATTCTTCTACGCTCCAGGGAATAAAGTCCCAACCTATTCAATCTCTCTCTGTAACTCAGCTTCTCAAGTCCCAGCAACATCCTTGTGAACCTTCTCTGCACTCTTTCAACCTTATTTACATCCTTCCTGTAACTAGGTGACCAAAACTGTACACAATACTCTAAATTCGGCCTCACCAATGCCTTATATAACCTTACCATAACACTCCAACTTTTATACTCGAAACTTGTTTTTACTGCCAGCCATTGGCACATTTGGAAGGATTTACAGGTTGACACTCAACCTGGTTGGCCACGTTATAAACACACCTCCCTTGGCCATCAATGCCTGACATGGGACTCAAACCTGGAGCTTCTGGCTCAGAGGCAAGGACACTACCCACTGCGCCACTAGCCCATGTTTCCTTCATTGGTCTAATGTTTTGTCTGACATTGCTCCTCTGAACCACCTTGGGATAGTTTGCTGTATTAAAGATGTTGTATTAACACCAGTTGGTGCTTTGTATGTTATGGTGGTATCCTTCTATTCAATAGACAGATATGTGAAGAATGGAAATGTGGCTGAGGCAATGCAACTATTTGCAGAAGCACTTACAAGGTAGGAGGAGAATGATTGGAGAAGAATTTTTAAAATCTCTATTTTTCCACCTCCTTTTATACCTGTGGCATTGCATAATCCCTACTCATCTTCATGAGTTGGTGGAACTCATGAGTCAGTGGCTGTTTATATCAGAACTACCCCTAAACCAGAGCTAACATTAAGATACTACCACTCATGATCCTGAATATTCCACCAAACTGAATCATATTGAACTAATATTGACATAGGTCACTGAAAGTGGCAATGCCGGTGGAGAAGTTAGTCAAGAAGGCATACGGCATGCTTGCCTTCATCGGCCGGGGTATTGAGTTTAAAAATTGGCAAGTCATGTTGCAGCTTTATAGAACCTTAGTTAGGCCGCACTTGGAATACAGTGTTCAGTTCTGGTCGCCACACTACCAGAAGGATGTGGAGGCTTTGGAGAGGGTACAGAAAAGATTTACCAGGATGTTGCCTGGTATAGAGGGCATTAGCTATGAGGAGAGGTTGGAGAAACTTGGTTTGTTCTCGCTAGAGCGATGGAGGTTGAGGGGAGACCTGATAGAAGTCTACAAGATTATGAGAGGCATGGACAGAGTGGATAGTCAGAAGCTTTTTCCCAGGGTGGAAGAGTCAATTACTAGGGAGCATAGGTTTAAGGTGTGAGGGGCAAGGTTCAAAGGAGATGTCCGAGGCAGATTTTTTACACAGAGAGTAGTGGGTGCCTGGAACTCGTTACCGGGGGAGGTAGTGGAAGCGGATGCGGTAGTGACTTCTAAGGGGCATCTTGACAAATACATGAAAAGGATGGGAATAGAAGGATATGGTCCCTGGAAGGGTAGGGGGTTTTAGTTAAGTCGGGCAGCATGGTTGGTGCAGGCTTGGAGGGCTGAAGGGCCTGTTCCTGTGCTGTAATTTTCTTTGTTCTTTGTTCTTTGTCCTTCAATAACTCAATGCTCTTTGGAATTTTCTACCGCGAGAACCTTGAATGCTCTAACAATGAGTATATTTCAAGTCAAAGACTGATAAATATAATTATAGAATCATAGAAACCCTACAGTTCAGAAGGAGGCCATTTGGCCCATCAAGTCTGTACCAACCATAATCCCACCTAGGCCCTATCCCTGTAACCCCACATATTTACCCCACTAATTCCTCTAACCTACGTATCCCGGGACACTAAGGGGTAAGATGCTAATAGACTACATGACAGAATTAAGGGATATGGGCTAGGACAGGAATGTGGTGCTGAGGAAGAAGACCAGCTATTATTTTATTGAATGGCGGAGTATGACCCTTCTCCTTTCCCCTTTGATATTCTTTCATAAACATCGCTGGAAGGCGCTGACGAAGGGGGCTTGGCAAGTTGCTGCCTTGTTGTCAGTGGTAGAGGGAGTGAATTAAGATGGTGGATGAGGTGTTGATCACACAGGCAGCTTTGTCCCGGGTGGTGTCGAATTTGTTGAGTGTTGTAGGAGCCACACTTATCCAGGTGAATGGAGAGTATTTCATCGCACTGCTGACTTGTAGTTGGTGGAGAGACTTTGGCGAGTCAAGAAGTGACCTGCTCACTACAATGTTAATCGACCCAGACCTGCTCATTTAGACACAGTCCGCAATCTTTGCTCCAGGCTCCGGAATGCAGAATAGAGACAATTTCCAGCTCCGTAAACTGGGAAATATTTCTTTAGAGGGTTGGATTTTCATTCTGGAGGGGGTGGAGTAAGCTGGGAGTCAGGCACACCACGACTGGAAGCAGGTTTCAGGTGCCACAGAAGGTGCTGGGTGTGGAGGAGGGGCTGGATGTGGGGGAGGGGCTGGGTGCGGGGGAGGGGCTGGGTGCAGGGGAGGGGCTGGGTGCGGGGGAGGGGCTGGGTGCGGGGGAGGGGCTGGGTGCAGGGGAGGGACTGGGTGCGGGGAGGGACTGGGTGCGGGGGAGGGACTGAGTGTGGGGGAGGGGCTGGGTGTGGGGGAGGGGCTGGGTGCGGGGGAGGGGCTGGGTGCGGGGGAGGGGCTGGGTGCGGGGGAGGGGCTGGGTGCGGGGGAGGGGCATTAATCCTCACAGAGTTTCTGTGGATGTGTGACTCCTGTCTGGCTGAAGGCAGCTCGCTTGTTCTCAATGACTAGGATCATATCACAGTGATGCTGCAGGGAAAGTTTCACCTCTCCTGATTGTACATCATCCTTCGTGACGCTTGAGGTTCAGTGTCACCGGAGGCTGAAGCAGATGTGATTGGGGGTCAGACACAGCTCGATAGGTGCGGAGAACACACACTGACAATGACTGGAATGAGTGACACCAACCCTGTGCACTGTGGGAATGTGTCCTCATTCCCTACGAGAACCAGGAATGGCTGATGTATTCAGTCACTGTGACGGGACGTCATCAATGTGCTGGGAACCTTGCACAGAGAACCTGGAGGAAGCCCTGGACCGAGCACTCTGCCTTTCTCTGGAGCAGGAATCCAGATTTCAGGTTGGGACTACAGGAACACAGCTCCTCAGAACAAGGAGCCATAGAAAGGGTGCACTTAGTGAGAATTTATTTACAGAGATGAACGTTATGTACAAATGATTAACACCCGCACCCACGCTGCACAACTAAAGCTTTTTAACCTTTCTAAACCTGCTGCTGTGTATTGGTGTTTCCCCAGGGTCCACAAAGGAGCTGGAAGCGGCCTGCCATGCCCTGTTATCTATCATGATCTTGGTGGGCATCCTCTGGAGTGCAGGGACCTGGAGGGACCCAGCCTGATTTTGGTTTCTGCTGTGTGGCAGTGCCACCCGCCTTGGCCTGTGGTGCTGGAACTGAAGCAGTTACAGGAAGAGGACATTCGGATGGACAGGACGCTCCTGGAATCACCTGGGTGGATGGCCCCTGGGTGAGTACCAGTTGATCCTCCTTCCCCTGGGTGCCTGAGGGCCCCTGGCATTCTGCTTGGGATAGACAGGCAGCTCGAGTGAGCACTCCCACTGTCCTCTGGCGCTGGCACTGATAGATTCCAGCAAGTGCATGTCCTGCACCATGGAGTGCATGTCCTGCAATAGTGCAGGGCAAAAGTCTTGCACCAAGGTCTCCACTGAGGCCGCCACCCTCATGGTGTTGACTTTGTTGTGATGAAGTATTGCCAAAATCACTTCAGACAGAGGTGGTAGGAGTTCTCCATGCAGCCTTTCAATCCGAGGTGTGTGGCATACAGCCCTTCCTGCAGTTCCTGACATTGCCTTTGGAGCTCCAGCGACTGAGGCAGGACTGAAACAGAGGCTCGTCACCTGACCGGGACTCAGCAGACTCCTGGACTCCAGCAATCTTGCAAGTGCCACCACCCCGGGGCATCCCTGCCTCCGGTTACTATGATGTGGAGATGCCGGCGTTGGACTGGGGTAAGCAGAGTAAGAGGTCTCACAACACCAGGTTAAAGTCCAACAGGTTTATTTGGCAGCACTAGCTTTCGGAGCCTCAAGCTCCTTCTTCAGGTGAGTGAGGACTTGTGTTCACAAACAGGGCATATAAAGACACAAACTCAATTACAAGATAATGGTTGGAATGCGAGTCTTTACAGGTAATCAAGTCTTAAAGGTACAGACAGTGTGAGTGGAGAGAGGGTTAAGCACAGGTTAAAGAGGTGGGTATTGTCTCCAGCCAGGACAGTTAGTGAGATTTTGCAAGCCCAGGCAAGTCATGGGGGTTACAGATAGTGTGACATGAACCCAAGATTCCGGTTGAGGCCGTCCTCGTGTGTGCGGAACTTGGCTACCAGTTTCTGCTCAGCGATTCTGCATTGTCGGGTGTCGTGAAGGCCGCCTTGGAGAACGCTTACCAGAAGATCAGAGGCTGAATACCCGTGACCGCTGAAGTGTTCCCCAACTGGAAGGGAACACTCCTGCCTGGTGATTGTCGAGCGATGTTCATTCATCCATTGTCGTAGCGTCTGCATAGTTTCCCCAATGTACCATGCCTCGGGACATCCTTTCCTGCAGCGTATCAGGTAGACAACGTTGGCCGAGTCGCAAGAGTATGTACCGTGTACCTGGTGGATGGTGTTCTCACATGAGGTGATGGCATCCATGTTGATGATCCGGCACATCTTGCAGAGGTTGCTGTGGCAGGGTTGTGTGATGTCGTGGTCACTGTTCTCCTGAAGGCTGGGTAGTTTGCTGCGGACAATGGACTGCTTGAAGTTGTGCGGTTGTTTGAAGGCAAGAAGTGGGGGTGTGGGGATGGCCTTGGCAAGATGTTCGTCTTCATCGATGACATGTTGAAGGCTCCGGAGAAGATGTCGTAGCTTCTCCGCTCCGGGGAAGTACTTGACGACAAAGGGTACTCTGTCCGTCGTGTCCCGCCAAGTTCCGCACACATGAGGACGGCCTCAACCACGATCTTGGGTTCATATCACACTATCTGTAACCCCCACGACTTGCCTGGGCTTGCAAAATCTCACTAACTGTCCTGGCTGGAGACAATACACATCTCTTTAACCTGTGCTTAACCCTCTCTCCACTCACATTGTCTGTACCTTTAAGATTTGATTACCTGTAAAGACTCGCATTCCAACCATTATCTTGTAAATTGAGTTTGTGTCTGTATATGCCCTGTTTGTGAACACAAGTCCTCACTCACCTGAAGAAGGAGCTTGAGGCTCCGAAAGCTTGTGCTGCCAAATAAACCTGTTGGACTTTAACCTGGTGTTGTGATACTTCTTACTCTGCTTACTGTGCCAATTTCTGGGAAAGTCTTACCCAATATTGATCAATCTTTAACCAGCGCCACCAAAATGACTCAATAATCTTCATGCTTTGCAGTACACATTGCTGTGTACAAATTAGCTGCCACCTTTCCTACGTTAATACAATAGTGACTGCACTACAAAAGCACTTCATTTGGTGGGGAGTGTTTTGATATGCTCAGGGTAGGATATACAATCCTGGAGATTAATATGTGTGTCAGGAGAGTCGATTTACAGAATTCTGCCTGTTGTTACTATTTGCTAATGTATTTGACCGGTATATACTGATTAATTTTGCGAATGTAATGCTTCCATTTAATTATCTACTCACCACCACACTTCTATTGTTGCGCTCTCTGGCCTAGCTAAGTCTGCTTTATTTAATAACCAAAAAAAACCACATTATTTTCTGTGTGTGGCACTCACGTTGAGTTGCGATGAACTAAGGGTCTTTATTGAGGAGAGAATGTATTGTGGTAGAAACAAGTAAAGTAAGGTGCCTTGGTCTGCAATACAGTAACTGAAAAGGTGGTTGAAACACATTTACCTTTCTTGAAAGAGGATTTCGTTATATATTTGGAAAGGAATGACTATGAGGAGAGGTTGAATAAACTAAGATTGTTTTCACTGGAAAGACAGAGGCTGAGGGGAGACCTGATAGAGGTCTATAAAATTAGGAGAGGCACAGACAGGGTGGATAGTCAGAGGCTTTTTCCTAGGGAGGCAGTATCAATTACAAGGGACACAGGTTCAAGGTGAGAGGGGGAAAGTTTAGCAACATTTAAGAGGCATCTGGATGGGTACATGAATAGGAAGGGAATAGAGGGAAAGGGTTGAGTAAGGGGAGAAGGTTTTTTTTTAGTTTAGTAAGGGCATTATGATGAATCCTCGTGCATCAGTCGCTGAAAGTAAGTGCGCAAGTACAGCAGGCAGTAAAGAAGGCAAATGGTATGTTGGCCTTCATAGAGAGAGGATTTGAGTATAGGGATGGGGATGTCTTACTGCAATTGTATAGGGCACTGGTGAGACCACATCAGGAGTATTGTGTGCAGTTTTGGTGTTCTTATCTGAGGTGTTATTCTTATCTTTGGTGTTCTTATCTGAGGAAGGATGTCCTTGTTATAGAGGGAGTACAGTGAAGGTTTACCAGCAGGTCTGGCAGCATCTGTAAAGGGAGAAAAGAGCTGACGTTTCGAGTTCAGACGACCCTTTGTTAGCTTTTTGACAAAGGATCATCTGGACTCGAAACATCAGCTCTTTCCTCTCCTTACAGATGCTGCCAGACCTGCTGAGATTTTCCAGCATTTTCTCTTTTGGTTTCAGATTCTAACTTCCGCAGTAATTTGCTTTTATACTGAAGGTTTACCAGGCTGATTCCAGGGGTGGCAGATCTGTCATATGAGGAGAGATTAAGTTAGTTAGGATTCTATTAACTGCAGTTTAGAAGAGTGAGAGGGGATCTCATAGAAACTTATAAAATTCTAATAGGGTTAGACAGGATAGATTCAGAAAGAATGTTCCCAGCGGTGAGGGAGTCCAGAACTAGGAGTAAACCTTTTAGAACTGAAGTAAGGAGAAATTTCTTCACCCAGAGGATGGTGAATGTGTGGAATTCACTCCCACTGAATGTAGTTGAGGCCAAGACATAGTCTGATTTCAAGAAGAAATTAGATATATCTCTTGGGGCTAAAGGGATCAAATGATATGGAAGGAAGGAGGCATCAGGATAATTGAATTTGATGATCAAGATGAATGGCGGAGCAGACTCGACGGGCCGAATGGCCGACTCCTGCTTCTAGTTTCTATGAAACGTGAGGCTATGGAAGTAGATCAGGGTAATGGGATTAGTTGGATAGATTTTTGACACAATGAACCAAATTGGCCTTCCTTTGTACAATAAGATTGTCTGATTCTATAGTTAGTGCTTAAACAAAAGCTTGGCAGTTAACTGCTCCCTGATGCATTCCCTAGGACATGGCTCTATCAATCAAAGTCTCCTTGCCAACCAATCAGCACTCTCTTCTCATGCAGTAGAAATTGTTCCCTCTGAGATTTGGTATTCTCGTGAATGCGTCCTCATGAGTATAAGACAAAGAGTTTCGACAGCATGTCTTTCTTCAGCAACACTCAAGCTCTGTACTCCCAAGCGACTATTTATAATTATTATGCTTTTGTGATGACTCACTGAAGCAAACCTCAAATTCTTTCCATCTGTGTTCGGTGCACTGCTGTAGATATTGAAAGCAATTTATTCCTCGACTTCTTTTTCAGTAACCCAGTGTAGAATTTAATGCCCTCCCCCATGACAGGATTGGTAGCAGGAGAATCAGGTGGGATGGTGCCAGGTGGGGAACTCACTACCTGGTTAAGTCCATGGTGGAAAGCCCACAGACAACATTCCTGCTCTGCTGTTAATAGAGTCCTGGGGGTACTTGTTTCAAAGGCACACAGGAACCTGCCTTTGCTACTGAATCTCCTACTTTAGGATCTCAAAGGTGCAAAAGGAAGCCATTCGGCCCATCAAATCTGCAAAGACTCTCAGAAAGAGCATCTCACCCCGGCCCTCTCCTTCGGCCTATTCCTGTAACCCCACGCATTTACCCTACTAATCCAACTAACCTACGCGACTTGGGACACTAAGGGGCAATTTAGCATGGCCAATCCACCGAACACATCTTTGGACTGTGGGAGGAAACCGGAGCACCCGGAGGAAACCCACGGGGTGAACGTGCAAACTCCACACAGACGGTGATCCAAGCCAGGAATTCAACCTGGATCCCTGGCGCTGTGAGACAGCAGTGCTAACCACTGTGCCCTCTTCCCCTCCCCTTGATTTTTATCCCATGCATCCCGTGACACCCCCTCCTCCCTCCACCCACCATGTAGCCCAGGATCCAGTGCCACCACTAGGCCTCAGATGGAGCTGCTGGCCTCTGATTGGCTGGCAGCTCTCAGTGAGCAGGACTTCTGCCTCCATGATCCTTGACCCTGGTAACGGCCCACTACTGTCCAGTTTAGTGTTTGATGTCATTTAATTTGGCACGTCTTCCCAAAAAGAGGTGGCGAGTGGATCACAAGGGCACCCCTGCCAGCAGCCAAGGCCCCATTTCCTTTAGTAGTTGCTGCCCTCAGTTTGTGATGTACACTGCGTCCATGAGGGGATTGCATTGCTGGCGAGGGGGGCGGGGGGGGGTGTCAATAATTGGAACTCACGATTGAACTGGCGGGATTCACGATTTCCGAGTTCCACCGGATCTAGAGCCCTGCTGGCGATCTTGTGAACAGAGAGTGTGGCCTCAAGATCCTGCCCAATGTTTCCTCTTGTGGGCGAGCCCAGAACTATGGACGGCACAGTGGCACAGTGGTTAGCACTGTTACCTCACAGTGCCAGGGACCCAAGTTCAATTCCTGGCTTGGGTCACTGTCTGTGTGAAGTCTGCACGTTCTCCCCGTGTCTGCGTGGGTTTCCTCCGGGTACTCCGGTTTCTTCCCATACTCCGAAAGATGTGCTGGTTAGGTGCATTGGCCATGCTAAATTCTCCCTCAGTGTGCCCGAACAGGCGCCGGAGTGTGGCGACTAGGGGATTTTCACAGTAACTTCATTGCCGTGTTAATGTAAGCCTACTTGTGACACTAATGAATAAATAAATAAATGAAATTAAGGTTGCCCTAAGAGGACAGAGATAGACCTCTTCCTGTGCCCACCCCAGACCAACGCCAGTATCTCCACATCAGGACAGAGATGAGGAGAATTCATTCTCTGAGGTTTGTGCGCCTTTGGAACTCTGCCTCAGAAGGCAGGGGAGACGGGGTCATTGAATATTTTAAGGCGGAGGTAGATAGATTCTTGTTGGGCAAGGGAATCAGAGGTTATCGGCTGGGAATGTGGAATTTGAAACACAAGCAGATCAGCCATGGTCTAGTTGAATGGTGGAGCAGGCTTGAGGGGCTGAATGGCGTACTTTGACTCCTATTTCATCTGTTCATGTGATCCAGCGACGTGCAGGAATGACAATGTATTTTCAAATCAGGAAGAATGGAAACTTGGAGGTAATGGACACTCATGCACCTGCTGTCCTTGTGCCTTTAAGTGCTGAAATTCACAGGTTTGGAGGTAAATAAATGAATTTATAAACTGTGCCAAGTAAGCCTATTCAAAAGCAAGGCCCACAATCTGTGAAGCTGCTTTTCCTGCCGTCGGTTGTGGGGCACCAGGAGAACACCCTTCTCATCTTCCAGATCCGCCATGGGGCTTTTTAATCTCCATCTGAGAGAGCAATTTGTCAGACAAAGTCACATAAAGTACATAACGCAGGATTAAATTAGATATGTGTATATAAACCACGACTGCGCCTGTCACCAGTTAGTGGAAGCAATTACTATCAAGCAAGTTATAAGTAAAAGCAACATTGAATGATGTTTTTAGATGAGTCACTTGACCAAAACCCAAAGTATTTCCATGGTTTTCATACTGGCAGCAGACACGGAGCACCCTCTATATTTTTATACTGATATACTTGTTCCCTAAGTCAAGCTTCATTTTCCATGACTCAAATCGACGTAATGATACTTCACGATGTGTGTGTGTTGGCAGGCTAGAATAAAAGTCTGGCCCTGAATCAGCTGCACCACTCTCTCGCACTGCTAATTAGTGCCATTGATGTACACATTTTACATCCAAGTATAGTATGGAGCGTCTTCTGAATTACTCAATGGGAGGAGAGGGGGTGGGTGCTGCATTTATCAATGAAGGTGAGTCCAAATTCTAAGTGGCTCCTGCAGTAAGCACTCTCCCAGGAGAGATGCTTAAGGCTACAATTATCAGATGCTTACAATGAAAGATCACCATGAATTACCCTAATAAGGTTCTCAGTGCGCTAACTCAAGCTTTCTTCCTGCGCGTATGCCGAAGAAAGTCTTTTCATGAAATGCAACAACAACCTTGGACAATTATGCGGATGCCTGGATTCGATTAGCTCCTCCGAGACAAGAGTGTTGAATTACTGTCTGGATTCTCCTGAAATCATTGGTTGCTGCCCCTGAGACAGGGACATTCCTTTTTCTCTGCTGCCTTCCCTTCAATTATCTGAGGCTATTTTCCACTCGATCAATTAATCTGCCGTTGATTGCATTTATTTCTTATCTTTCAAGGTCTCACATGTGGAAGTTTAACCATGCTTTCCAAAAATCCCCCAAAAATAAATTTCCAACTTGGCAATTACTGTCATAAAATGCTTAATGTCTTTACAAAATTCCTGAGGGTTTAACTGGAAGCCTTATTATCTGTAATGTTGGGAGGGGGAGGCTAGATGCCTAGCGTTGGTATCAGAGTAATTCCAACAGCACAGGTTGAGTTACTGTTCCAGCTACACCAGGCCTGGGCTGGAATCTTGCACATGTTGCGTGGGTGCCATTGGTGGGCCCAGCCTGACCACGATTTCCAGTGCCAGCCGCCATCGCAACTGACACACAATCAATGGCCAGCCAGCATGGCACGCGGCTTGACATAGGCTCAGCCGGCGGGGGCTTGTCGGGCACGAGGTCCAATGGGGGATCCACTGGGGTCTTTAAAGAGAGCAGAGGCAGCTCCCTAGAAGCTGACAGGTGAGAGGCCTTAGGGAGCTATCCAGGAGAGAAATCTGGCACCAGTTATGGCTTCTGCACCCACTGGGCATGCTGGGCAGGAGGGCAATATCAGTGGGCAACCCCCCCCCCGCATTACAGATGAGTGCCTCCGCACTCTAGTGGAGGCAGTGAGAGCCAGGCAGTACATACTAATGTCATGGGATGGCAAGAGGAGGCCACCACGCCAGAGAAATAAGGCCTGGTCAGCGGGCATGATGTGGTGTGCAGTGCATAGATCCAGTGCCTACCACAAAAGGTTTGATGATCATCTCCCCTCAGCAAGGGTGAGTAATGAGTTGACTGGTATGGAGCATCTCTTGACACTGTGAAGGTGTCTTGAAGGGTGGGGCTCAGAGGCAGGAGATTCAAAGAATTATTCACATTAGCCAGTGCCAGCCAAAGCTGCAGACCTTTTCTTATTCATTCATGGGACATGGACGTCACTGGCTGGCCAGCATTTTATTGCCCATCCTTAGTTGTCCTTGAGAAGGTGGTGGTGAGCTGCCTTCTTGAATCGCTGCAGTCCATGTGCTGTGGGTTGACCCACAATGCCGTTAGGGAGGGAATTCCAGGATTTTGACCCAGCGACTGCGAAGAAATGGCGATATTTTTCCAAGTCAGGATGGTGAGTGACTTGGAAAGGAACTTGCAGGTGGTGGTTTTCCCATGTATCTGCTGCCCTTGTCCTTCTAGATGGAAGTGGTTGTGGGTTTGGAAGGTGCTGTCTAAGGATCTTTGGTGAATTGCTGCAGTGCATCTTGTAGATAGTACACACTGCTGCTACTGAGCGTCAGTGGTGGAGGGAGTGGATGTTTGTAGATGTGGTGCCAATCAAGTGGGCTGCTTTGTCCTGGATGGTGTCAAGCTTCTTGAGTGTTGTTGGAGCTGCACCCATCCAGGCAAGTGGGGAGTGTTCCATCACACTCCTGACTTGTGCCTTGTAGATGGTGGATAGGCTTTGGGGAGTCAGGAGGTGAGTTACTCACCGCAGGATTCCTAGTCTCTGACCTGCTCTTGTCGCCATTGCGTTTATGTGGTGAGTCCAGTTGAATTTCTGGTCAATGGTAACCCCAAGGATGTTGACAGTGGGGGATTCAGAGATTATAACACCACCTGCCGGCTAGCCTTGGGTACATAGAAGTGTGAAGTGTGCAAACCTGATAGACCTTTCAGCCTAGTTCTCTGGGATGGGGGGCAAGGCTGGAGTGCTGTTGCAGATGGAGGGTGGAGTGATGGATGTACTTTCAAGTGAAAAGATGCCATAATAGTGTGGAATGCGTAGGAGCAGGTGGTGGGGTGGTCAATCTGATCATACTCACCAAGTTCAAAATGGCTGCCCTTGAGCTAGAGTCAGGAGTGGAGGCAGATCCTCAAGTCACAGCGAGGCCAGGCTCTTGGGGGAAGGTAAGAGTCCAGGGGACAAATGTGAGAATGGTGGAGAGTGCAAACAGTGTAGGGACGTCTCATCTCAAGTGAGAATTTCTAAGCAAAAGTCTCCAGTGTTCTAGCAATTATGATGTTACCATGATGCAGTTATCCACAGTCTCACCAGCCCACCTGGCATGCACATTGACTTTGTGGTGACGTATTGTTTTTCTCCCTCTGATGAGCCATCCTAGCCAGAACCCCCTGGACCCTTCCTTGGTGCCTGAGCAGGAGTTATGGACAGATACAGCAACACCACCCCTCTCTCCGAACCAAGCACCAGTGCAGATCCAGCACATTGGTGGGCTTTAGATCTTTGGCTCAGATGGTAGTACAAAGTGGGACGGGCACAGCACACTCGCATGAGGTGCAGGTGAAGGCAGAGAGTGCCCAGGGTGCCAGGAGTCAGAGACAGCTGGAGATTGGGACCATGTTGAGTTTGAGGCAGACGGTTAGCCTCTGGATCAGAGGGAGAATAGTGGATGTCCAGTGCAGGGAGATGTGGTGGAGTTAGTCTCTGTCATGGAGGAGTCCATGCAGAGTATGAGTACTCACCCTGAGGACGAGTGCACAGGCTCCTCCAATGAGAAAGCATGATTCTCCTGGAGAGGCTGCTCCGGGAACACAATCCCGGCTTCCTGGGGTTGCGTCTGGATCTGCAAGCCCATACATTGGCAACAAACTCAGGAGGTCACTGCAGTGTGAGAGACAGATGAGGCACCGTGTCTCTCTGCTAGGTGTCTATCCATCACTGGTGAGCGGGGAGGTGCAAACCAACCTCACACTGGCGGATGAGCTGCCCGTCCTCTCTGTGGGCTCCTCTCAGGGCACTTTGGACAATGACAGAAGTTCCAATGCCCCTCTGCCAGTGACCACTGCATCTGATGAGGTCATGGTGACTGAGGAGTGCCCAGCCATGTCACTGAATGCACAATCCCAGACGGTGCCCGCTCAGGTCCTGCTGGCCAGAGAGTGACCGCCAAGGTCTTCAGGGCCAACAAGACAGCAGAGTCAGCAACCTGCCTCCAATGGCACTGCCAGCAAGGGAGTGGGACACCAAGACGCAGCATTCAAAAATGTAAGTTCAAGGCATCATGAGGACTAGGAAGGGTTTTCACAGGTGAGATTCCTTCCTTTCATCAGTGTAATGTATTATTGTTGAGTGACTGTCAACATTAGATTATTTTATGTTCCTTTTTTGTTACTCACAAAAAGTTTTTGATTTTGTTTCAATAGCCTGAATATCCTTCATGTTTTTCAGAGATTCAGGTCTCGGCAGTGACTTATGATAGATGGCAGGGGCTGTAAACCTTATTACAGAAGTTGTGATTGAACACTGGGGTTAGAGCATTGCATCATCTGAAATGTTTGATGAGGAGGCGGTGCCCTTGGCATGAGTGTGAAGCCATGCCTTGGCCGCCTTGCTGATGGCGTATAGCAGCAAGGCCTCCCTGGTGTCCCTACCTGCCTGAAAGCTCCACAAGTCTGTCAGAATGCAACCAATGATAGAACATAGAACATAGAACAGTACAGCACAGAACAGGCCCTTCGGCCCACGATGTTGTGCCGAGCTTTATCTGAAACCAAGATCAAGCTATCCCACTCCCTATCATCCTGGTGTGCTCCATGTGCCTATCCAATAACCGCTTAAATGTTCCTAAAGTGTCTGACTCCACTATCACTGCAGGCAGTCCATTCCACACCCCAACCACTCTCTGCGCAAAGAACCTACCTCTCATATCCTTCCTGTATCTCCCACCACGAACCCTATAGTTATGCCCCCTTGTAATAGCTCCATCCACCCGAGGAAATAGTCTTTGAACGTTCACTCTATCTATCCCCTTCATCATTTTATAAACCTCTATTAAGTCTCCCCTCAGCCTCCTCTGCTCCAGAGAGAACAGCCCTAGCTCCCTCAACCTTTCCTCATAAGACCTACCCTCCAAACCAGGCAGCATCCTGGTAAATCTCCTCTGCACTCTTTCCAGCGCTTCCACATCCTTCTTATAGTGAGGTGACCAGAACTGCACACAATATTCCTAATGTGGTCTCACCAAGGTCCTGTACAGTTGCAGCATAACCCCACGGCTCTTAAACTCCAACCCCCTGTTAATAAAAGCTAACACACTATAGGCCTTCTTCACAGCTCTATCCACTTGAGTGGCAACCTTTAGAGATCTGTGGATATGAACCCCAAGATCTCTCTGTTCCTCCACAGTCTTCAGAACCCTACCTTTGACCCTGTAATCCACATTTAAATTAGTCCTACCAAAATGAATCACCTCACATTTATAAATGATAAATGATAACATTGGATCTGTTGTAGTGTGACCAACAGTAACAAGCTGCAAGGGTCAGCTGACCCAGTAAACTGTGCAGCCAATGGCAGAATGATGTAGTGGTCAGCTGACCAGCTGACTCTGTATAAATTAGAATTTGTTGGGAATTATGGGGAGGTTGGAATGACCCAGGGCAAGGCCCCAAGTGTAGGAGTAATGAAGTTTCTTTATCAAACCTTTTTCTTTGATTTCTCTGTTGGAGTAAGTTTTGTTTCATTTTATTGCCTATAACTGAAGAGTATCTTCTACTGGATCGACAACGTCTATCTCCACATCCTGACCCTCTGCCTCCCCAGGCTCCTCATCAAATCCAAATCTTGAATCATTGCCTGTGGAGCTGCCCTCAGTATCCTCATCCTTTTCTGGGTCCCCCTTTGCCAGAGCCAGGTTGTGTAGCGCATAGCAGGCAATGACGATAAGTGACACATGCTCTGGAACATATTGCAGTGCTCCCTCTGATCAGTCCAGGCATCTGAACCTCATCTTCAGCAGCCCGATTATCCTTTCAGTCATTGCCCTTGTAGAGGCATCACTCCCATTGTACCTCTCCTCCACCTCTGTCCTTGGGTGTTGGCGTGGCGTCATGAGCCCCCTTTCCAAGGGATAGCCTTTGTCATCCAGGATCCAACCATCCAAACGAGCTGGAGTGTCGCAGTATGTAAGTGTCATTCAGGGTGCCTCATAGACTTGTGTTTAATGATTACAAAATAACATGAAGTGGATGCCCATGCTGTTCGTGAAGGCACCCGACACCCCACTCGTGCCTTGATGGGTGATGAGTACAGTTGATGGCATCCTGGATGTGGGGGAACCCAGTGATCACTGGACAGCCTCTGGCTTGCTCATCCAAGGTAGCTTCATCTGTCCAGAAATTAATGAAATTTCTGACTTGCCTGAAGAGGACATCAGTGACCAGCATGACACAACTGTGGGCAGCGGACTGGGATACACCATGCAGTTCCCCCGCTGACTATTGGAAAGAAGTGGAGGCAAAAAGGTTCCAAGCTGCTGTGACCTTCAGAACCATTGGCCCAGGGTGAGCCACTCATATAATTGAAGGCAATCTCTGGCCCAGTCACCTGGCATGTGGAGGTTACAGTTTCGCTAGCGGAGCTCCATTGGCACTGAGACATATTGAAGGAGCTGGAGCTGTGCCTGTAGACACTGGCTGCGGCATATTGGCATCTTCTGTAGACCCTTGTGCCTTGCACTCCCTGCTGACCCTGCACCTCCTATGCCTGTGCCTCTCCTCCCACAGCTTGCTCCCCGGGGAGCTGCCTGCTGACAGCCCAGCTGCCCTTGTCTTCCTATTCAGAGAGGTGATCCCAACAGTGACTGTGTGCAGAAATGCAGATGGCTCTGTCTCATTCACCGTAGGAAGCACTCGCTAGAAATCCTCCAGGGGAACCGAAGAGTCCTGAGTAAAGCAGAGCTTCCAATGCCAACCGTTCAGCACAAACCCACAAGAAAAAGGATGAAAAATCAGCAGCATAATCTCACCTCAACTCCAAACAATTCACACAGCCAATGCTCCTGTACCCTTTGATCCCGGCCTTGGATGGGAAAAGTTGAAAAGCAGAATGGCTGCCTGCCTGTGACGATGACAAAATCGCACGGGTAATGTAAAATTGCCTTCTGTTGTGCTTTTAATTGCCTTAAGTGGCTAATTAATTGCCTGCAGGCGAGCATGTTTTGGGACTCCCACAGGTACATTGAGCAAGAGTACGGTGATGGTGGTAATTTCATATAACATAGTGTGTTTAGTTATTAATACACTTAAGTATTATTGTATATATTAGTCTTGGGTGTTTTTCTTTTCTTTCACTTTCATAGAACCCTATATTTAGTTATTAATACACTTAAGTATTATTGTATATATTAGTCTTGGGTGTTTTTCTTTTCTTTCACTTTCATAGAACCCTACAGTGCAGAAAGAGGCCATTCGGCCCATTGAGTCTGCACTAACCACAATCCCACCCAGGTCCTATCCCCATATCCCTACATATTTACCCACTAATCCCTCTAACCTATCCCGGGACACTAAGGGGCAACTTAGAATGGCTAATCAACTTAGCCCGCACATCTTTGGACTGTGGGAGGAAACCGGAGCACCCGGAGGAAACCCACGCAGACACGGGGAGAATGTACAAACTCCACGCAGACAGTGACCCAGGCCGGGATTCGAACCCAGGTCCTTGGAGCTGTGAAGCAGCAGTGCTAACCACTGTGCTACCGTGCCGCCCTAAACACTCATAAACACTCTTTATTAATTTTTTACACAATGACTGGACTGGGTTCCTCACTGGGTTGTACATTGTTCCTCACATTATTCCAAACAAACATATACCACAAATGGGTGGGATTTTTCCAATCTCATTCACCCTGCCACCACTATCAGTGAGAACGGAGAATTTGGCGCTCAGCCAAATCTCCAGTCACTGCAGCGGGACCGGAGAATCCCAGCCACGGACGTGGTTGGAGAATTCTGGTCAGGATTCTAAGCGATCCTTCGGGATTTTTCGAGACATTTTCACAAGTAACCTCAGCGGGGTTCTTGACAATGTATCGAGCCGTCGACTTCAGTGGGACGCGAGGGGCTGTGAAATTCCATCCCACTTTTTTTGAATGGTGCCAAGCAGGGCTGGGCTTTGGTTTAATCCGTCATCCATAAAGCTCTGACGGTGTAGCATCCCCGATAGTACTGCTCTGAAGCGTCAGTGTAGACTTTGGCTCAAATCTCTGGAGTATGGTTTGAGCCCACTACCATCTGACTGAGAGGTGGGGGCGATACCACTGACCCATGGCCAACCAGGGTGGTTGAAAGCTCTGTTGCCAGTGGTGGGGAGAACAAAGGTGTAAGGCACTGAAGGCACTCAATTAACATTAGTGTCCGTGTCTGTTAGAACAGCAATGTGAAGAGTTTGATGCACTCACTGTACTTACTCTTTAGGATACCATTGTTTAAAGAAAAGATTTATATTTCTTGAATAATTCTTATCTTCCAATTTGATATCTTTATCACACAGCATCTAGAGGAATTGAGTTGAAAATCAGGGAAGTTTTGTTTCACTTGCGTGGAACCTTGGTTGGACCATCCTTTCAATACTGTGCTCAATTCTATCAATATCCTGGGGGTTATCATTGACCAGAAACTGAACTGGACTAGCCATACAAGTATTGTGGCTACCAGAGCAGATCAAAGGTTAGGAATGCTGCGGCAAGTTCTCACTTCCTGACTCCCCAAAGCCTGTCCACCATCTACAAGGCACAAGTCAGGAGTGTGATGGACTACTCCCCACTTGCCTGGATGGGTGCAGCTCCAACAACACTCAAGAAGCTTGACACCATCCAGGAGAAAGTGACCCATTTGATTGGCACCACATTCACAAACAACCACTTCCTTCACCACCGACGCTCAGTAGCAGCAGTGTGTACTATTTACAAGATGCACTGCAGCAATTCACCAAAGATCCTTAGACAGCACCTTCCAAACCCACAACCACTTCCATCTGGAAGGACAAGGACAGCAGACATATGGGAACACCACCAACTGGAAGTTCCCCTCCAAATCACTCACCATCCTGACTTGGAAATATACCGCCGTTCCTTCACTCCCTCCCTAACAGCACAGTTTGTGTACCTACACCACATGGACTGCAGTGGTTCGAGAAGGCAGCTCACCACCACCTTCTCAAGGGGCAGTTAAAGATGGGCAATAAATGCTGGACTAGCCAGTGATGTTCACATCCCATGAATGAATAAATAAAACGTTTTGGTCTTTGTACAACAAGAATGATATGGAGGCATTGGCAATTTGCAAAAAAGATTTACACAAATGCTACAAGAAATGGGAGGCTTTAACTATTAGGAGGTTGTGTCTCTTTTTTCTAAAAAAATCCTGAGGGCTGATCTGATGGAGGCCTTTAAAATTATGAAGATAGAATAGATTTAGAGCGAATGGGTCTGATTTTAAGACTATGCAACTTTTGAATGGAGAGTCCAAAACTAGGGCATAAAATTAGAAAGGCGCCAATGAACCCAATAAAGAATTTGAGAATTTTTTAGAATTTGGCTGGAATGTGACACTGGTAACAATGCAAGGTGCTGGAGGGGTGTAACGTTGATGAATTTGAGCGAACACCATGACGGCATGGTGGCACAGTGGTTAACACTGCTGCCTCACAGTGCCAAGGACCTGGGTTCGATTCCTGGCTTGGGTTACTGTCTGTGCGGAGTCTGCACATTCTCCCCATGTCTGTGTGGGATTCCTCTGGGTGCTCTGGTTTCCTCCCACATTCCAAAAATGTGTGGGTTAGGTGGATTGGCTGTGCTAAATTGCCCCTTGGTGTCAGTTGGACTAGCTAGGGTATATGCATGGGGTTATGGGGATAGGGCCTGGGTAGGATTGTGGGTGGTGCAGACTCAATGGCCTGAATGGCCTCCTTCCGCACTGTAGGATTCTATGATAACCCTGTAACCTCTATGATAACCAGAGATGAAGAAGAAAGGGACAGAGTGAGAGTGTGAGATGAAATGAGATGAGCTGAAGCTTGTGGAAAGCTGTAAGGTTTGACGTAACTCGATGAAATTGGTTTCAGTAATTTTTTAAGGGATTGTTCATTCCTTTTGGAGTAATTTAGCGATCTCCCCTTTTTACATATGTATTGATATTTTGTGAAGAAGCCTGATCTTCCTCACTACTTTCATTAAACTCATTCATCAGCACTTCCATGACTGCATCCTGCTCCTTTTTTTTGAATTAAGATTCCCTGAAGTTCCACAAACCTGGAAAACTAGAATGGATGGTTGTAGCTAACAACTTCCTGCAGGAGAGGTCAACCACAGAAACTCCAGGCTAGTGCACTTATAGAGCATCAATAAATTAACCAATGTTCTGCGAGAGTGATTAAGGAAAGATTGGTTTTTCTGGTTGGGGATTCAGTGACAAAGGGTCATCAAGGTGAAAATAGCCTTGGGAGAGTGAGGAAAGAGTGCAGAAGGAGGCCATTCGGCCCATCAAGTCTGCATCAACCACAACCCCACCCAGGCCCTATCCCCATAACCCCATGCATTTACCCTAGCTAGTTCCCCTGTCACTAAGGGGTAATTTAGCATGGCCAATCCACCTAACCCGCATCTTTGGACGGTGGGAGGAAACAGGAGCACCCAGAGGAAACCCGCAGAGACATGGGGAGAATGTGCAAAGTCCGCACAGTCACCCTAACTGGGAATCGAACCCGGGTCACTGTCAGGCAGTAGTGCTAACCACTGTGCCACCGTGCCGCCCCTTCACACAGAGCATTGCTATATATGGAGTGCCTTCTCATAGAAATCAAAATTATCCCATCATCTCAGAGAGAATTGGATAAGTACTTGAAGCAACTGAAGATCTAAAGTTACGTGGAGACTAATCTCCACATAATCCATACTTCCCCCGAGCTTTGACAAAGAGTCATCTGGACTCGAAGCATCGGCTCTTTTCTCTCCATACAGATGCTGCCAGACCTGCTAAGATTTTCCAGTGTTTTCTCTTTTGGTTTGAGATTCCAGCATCCGCAGTAACTTGCTTTTATCTATACTTCCAATATTTGCTCGAATTTTTGCTTTGTCTCCGAGGTTTTCCTGAAGATTCCAAAGCGAATTCTGTCACATTTTGTATTTCCTGAGCGCTTGATCCAAAAGACTTTGTATTGTTTATCCTCCCCTCCCTCTAACATTCGCTCCAAAATTGGTTCTGAGATTTTACTCATAGTTCCAGTGCCAGTATTAACTACCGAATAAAAAGGTTCAACCATTTCCATCATTTCCAGATGTTTAATCTGACTGAGAGAGTGATGAAGTGAGTGATCAGTGAATGAGTGAGTGAGCAAGCAGAAGAATAAAAATAGTTTTCAAGCTTTACTCTGCCACCTCCACTCTAATCTTGAGGATTTACAGGAAAAGTTTCGAGTTTTGGGGTGGGATTTTCCGACAGTGCTTGCACAAAAGCCGGAAAATCCTGCCCAAGGTCAACACACCCTTGCATGGTCCGTGTCCTGCCTGCTACGATTCCCGTGGTGGGCGGGATAGGAAAATTCCACACTGAGGGTGGAATTTTACTGGCATGTCCGCCTGAGGTTCGTACGATCGCGCCCGAGGGCAACGGAGAATACAGTTCTCCAAGCCTCGCCCGCCCCCGGAATTGGGGCGGGCATGCCGGTAAAATTCCAGCTCAAGTGTCCTCCTCCAGTTCTGGTCCACTGCCTTCTCATCAAAGCAGAGAAGCACTGGAAGGATATGGGGTCAGAGTGCAATGACACCATGCTGCTATTTCCACTATCACTCATAGTCCAAATTACCTTTATTAACTTGATGGATTCTGTTTATCATTTGAGTACCTCCAAGCTGTAAGTGATTGCAACATCTTGTGTGAGTACTGTCGTGACTGAAGAGTCATGATGTGGAGATGCCGGCGTTGGACTGGGGTAAACACAGAAAGAGTTTTAACAACACCAGGTTAAAGTCCAACTTTGGTTGGACTTTAACCTGGTGTTGTTAAAACTCTTACTGTGACTGAAGAGTCCAGTGCAGTTCCGTGCATAGAACTGGCACTTCATATCGTCATTGTTGGTGCTGAGGGAAACTTCTACAGCTGTGCCACCTCTGGCCTTCCCCCGGGCATGTCAGATGTTGTGAGTTTGACGTAGATGGTCCTCGAGGCATACTGAGTCAAATCTCAGCATCTACCTCCTCGTGGGCTGGTGGATAATATAACGTTTTCACAAGAGAGGTGACCTGCAATACTGAAGTTTGTAAGGCCCTTATTTTTTAATGCATTTGTTGACATTTTTAAACTTACAGGCGTTCTGCATGCGAACATCAATGAAATTTATGAATGAGGAAAAATGTATCATTGCCCAAGTACACTTCATACTTCAACGGTGATTCTGGGGGCGATTCTCCCAGCCCTGTTCGAGTAGTGCAGGGGGCCCGGAGATATCATCGGAGGACGTTTTGCGGGCTTCCTCTGGACGTCACGGCCTCCGCGCGTCTCCGCGACTAAGATTTCCAGAGTAAATCCCGCTGAGGCTTTCTACAGTGAACCCGAGCATCAGAGATTCGCTCTGAAAATCACGGCGGGATTTTTTTTTGTTTTCTTTTTTTGTTACTCATTCGTGGGACATTTTGGCATCTCTGGCTGGCCAGCATTTGTTGCCCATTCCCTTGAATTGAGTGTCTTGCTAGGCCATTTCAGAGAGCAGTCAACCACATTGCTGTGACTCTGGAGTCGCATGTAGGCCAAACCTGGTAAAGGACGGCAGATTCCCTTCCCTAAAGGGACATGAGTGAACCAGATGGGTTTTTTTGACAACCGACAATGGTTTCATGGTCATCAGCAGATTCTTAATTCCAGATATTTTTTATTGAATTCAAATTCCACCATCTGCCGTGCTGGGATTCAAACTCGGGTCCCCAGAACATTAGCTGAGTTTTTGGGTTAATAGTCTAGCGATAATACCACTAGGCTAATGCCTCCCATTTTCCCATGCATTGTGGACTTGGAATTGTTTTGAGAGAATCCTGGCCTATATGACAAGTACAGGTCAAATCCAATCAGTGAATGCATTGATACCAGGGAATATTCAAAAGAAACAAAAGAATTATAGAATCATAGAATCCCTACAGTACAGAAAGAGGCCATTCGGCCCATTGAGTCTGCACCGACCACAATCCCACCCAGGCCCTACCCCCATATCCCTACATATTTTACCCACTAATCCCTCTAGCCTACGCATCTCAGGACGCTAATCGCCCTCACCACTCAGTCAGATGGTAGTGGGATCAAACCATACTCCAGAGATTTGAGCCAAAGTCTACACTGACGCTTCAGAGCAGTACTTTCGGGGATGCTACACTGTCAGAGCTTTATGGATGACGGATTAAGAAACAAAAGAATTCAAAAGAAAATACCAAAAGGGCGGCATGGTAGTACAGTGGTTAGCACTGCTGCTTCACACCTCCAGGGACCTGGGTTCGATTCCCGGCTTGGGTCACTGTCTGTGTGGAGTTTGCACATTCTCCTCGTGGGTTTCCTCCGGGTGCTCCAATTTCCTCCCACAGTCCAAAGATGTGCAGGTTAGGTTGATTGGCCTTGCTAAAATTGCCCCTTAGTGTCCTGAGATGCGTAGGTTAGAGGGATTAGTGGGTAAAATATGTAGGGATATGGGGGTAGGGCCTGTGTGGGATTGTGGTCGGTGCAGACTCGATGGGCCGAATGGCCTCTTTCTATACTGTGGGGATTCTATGATTCTATGATTCCATGAAACTGCAATTGGCACTGAACAAAATGTTTCACCGAAAGACAATCATCGAATATTCCCAGAAAGCTCTTTTCGGGAAAAATAAAAACTATTTAAAGCTACATTTTAGCACTTGGTACTTGGGAGAGTAATTTTGACTTTGGCTGATAGAGTAAATCGTTACATTTCAGCCATTTGCTTTGCCTCTCATTTTGGAATTTAAAAATCAGACTGCAGTATAAAGGGAAGCTGAATCCTCTTGCTTATTTACATTAGAGAAGATAATAGCAGGAGGAGGCCATTTGGCCCTTCGAGCCTGCTCCACCATTCATTACGTCCAACTCAATAGCCTAATCCTGCTTTCTCCCCATAACTTATGATCCCATTCGCCCCATTATTATCCGAAATCAAAATTAATCATGGCGCCTCGGGGACAAACATTAAACACGCATTAAACCAGCTTTGACAAAGGGTCATCTGGACTCGAAACGCCAGCTCTTTTCTCTCCTTACAGATGCTACCAGACCTGCTGAGATTTTCCAGCATTTCCTCTATTGGTTTCGGATTCCAGCATCTGTAGTAATTACTTTTAAACACACTTAGGACCGGAACTCTCAGAAGCTAACAGCTCATCTCGGGTGGCACGGTGGCACAGTGGTTCGCACTGCTGCCTCACTGCGCCAGGGATCCGGGTTTGATTCTCGGCTTGGGCCACTGTCTGTGCGGAGTTTGCACATTCTCCCTGTATCTGCGTGGGTTTCCTCCGGATGCTCCGGTTTCCTCTGCAGTCAGAAAAACGTGCTTGTTAGGTGCATTGACCCGAACAGGCGCCAGCGTGTGGCGACTAGGGGAATTTCACAGTGACTTCATTGCAGTGTTAATATAAGCCTTACTTGTGGCTAACAAATAAATAAATAAATGCTTTTGCCTTAGGTTTGTGAGCAATGATAAATGAGGGGAAAGTAACATCTGATTACCACGCCTGCCCACTATCTGATAGGTCCCAGTCTCACCTTCTCCCCCCCAACACCCAACCAAGTTGGCCTGAGCAGTTGATACTATAAACCTTCACTGCCGGTGAAGAAAGATGATATTGCCTGTAAAATGGTGACAAGTTGACATATGAGCTTAAAAGCTGACTGTCAGTTTAGGCAGCTGATACTTGGCGTGTGTGTGTCTTTGTGGAAAATAGTCAGCAATTTTGACATGTGCTGCAGCAGTGTAGTGAAAACAACTTCCTCTTCTGTATGTGGTATGTCATAACACTCTAAATTGTCTTCAAGTCAGAGCAGATGTCTAATGGTTCCTGATCTCCCCGTCTGAGTTCAAAATCTAAGTCTTCCGCAAGCCTAGCAGGGCCTGAGTTTATGTGGCGCCGCTCATCGTGCTTCACCGCCGAGGAAATGTTTTTGCATTGCACTCACTCTTATACTGCAAGGAAGGAAGCGTGACTGCGAAATCTGTGCACAGCAAGATCCCAACAAATACCAGTGAGATGAACGAGTAAATAGAATGTGTTGCTTTTGGTGGGCCTGGGTTGGCGGAATAAATGTCAGTGGGGTGAACACACTAACCTTTATCAGAGAATCCCTACAGTGCAGAAGGAGGCCATTTGGCCAATTGAGTCTGCACCGGCCACAATCCCACCCAGGCCTCATCCCCACAACCTATACATTTACCCCAGCTTGTCCCCCTGACACTAAGGCAATTTTGCATGGCCAATCCACCTAACCTACATATCTTTGGAGTGTGGGAGGAAACCGGAGCACCCGGAGGAAACCCACACAGCCACAGGGAGAATGTGCAAACTCCACCCAGACAGTGACCCAAGCCGGGAATCGAACCCGGGTCCCTGTCGCTGTGAGGCAGCAGTGCTAACCACTGCGTCACCGTGCCGCCCCTTTCTTCAAAGAGTGACGTGGGATTTTTGACATCCACATTGAGGGGCTGCCAGAGACTCAGATTAGCGTTGTGCCTGGAGGACAGCGCCTCCAATTGTGCAGCACTCCCTCAGTAGGGCGCTGGGAGGTTAGCCTATCTTACGTGCCCGGGTCAGCGACTCAGAGTGCTGTCTCTCAGCCAAGGCAACAAATCAGCCCGCGGTAGTTATCTGTAAGCTGTGAGTTTGTTTCTGTTCTGCAGAGTTCTGAACTCCCGGCAACATGAGGAGGGCGAATGACTTTTTATAACGAAGGGTAAAATGCTCACCATAACAGACAATTTTAAAAAATTGATGCAGAATTTCGCTGACGGTCCTCGCTGTTAATGGAGAATGTGCTGGACGCTGAACGTGTTGTTCAATTGTCTGGAAAATTAACTCTTATTCCTTTCGGAAGCCCACTTGGGGAGCTACCATATTCCATATTTCTTGAAAGACCTCATGCTCTTTTCCCTAAACGAGAGTCCTGCTCTGTCTTGGGTATAAGGCAGGGTTTCGGTCTCGGTGACGTCCCTATCCTGTCTGTACCAAATGTTTAAGAACTTGCCTCGTACACTCAAGCCTTCTGCGATCGGCATCTTGGGTCCCCAAATTTGATTTCTCCCTGACGTCAGTAAGATTCTATGATAAAGGTGAGCGTGTTCACCCCACTGACATTTATTCCCCCCCAACCAGGCCCACCAAAACTAACACAGTTTATTTGCTCGTTCATCTCACTGATATTTGTTGGGATCTTGCTGTGCACAGGTTTTGCAGTCATGCTGCCCAGATAACACCAGTGTCATGTACAGAGGGTCTAGGTAGAGATGTCCCAGGCCCCTTTTAATGAGGAAATCAGATCCTTTGTTTTTGATTTGATTTGATTTATTATTGTCACATGTATTGGAATATAGTGGAAATTATTGTTTCTTGCGCCCTATACAGACAAAGCATACCACTCATAGAGGAGGAAAGGAGAGAGTGCAGAATGTAATGTTACAGTCATAGCTAGGGTGTGGAGAAAGAATAGTGCATTATTAGAGAGCTTAATAGAGTTAGAATAGAGTTTTAGAAGCATAGAATGGGGGTATAAGATAGAATTAGAGGGTACACTGAGCACAGTTCATAAGAAGCCGCCACACCCCAGCGCCATCTTGGATTCTGTGATGTTAGTAAGGACCCCATTCGCCATTTTAGGCTGGAACTATGTGCCTTTCAGCCATAGGGATGGAAGAGAAAAGGCTTTCCTAATGGTGATGGCTGGGGAAGTTTTGCGGGGACCATCGGAGCTGGAATGCAGCTTGGGTGTCCAGGCTCCCACCCTGGCTTTCCCACCTTTTGTGGTGACCCAGTTCCCCCATACAAAGCCCCAGCTTAAACGCCAGTCTTCGATCTGGACAGCGGTGCTGGGCAGCTTGATTCCCCATTTTAAACCATGCCCCCTCCCCACAATCATCGGGATGGAAAGTGTGGGGTGGTGGGTGGGGGAGCAGGCAGAGAATGGGTGGTCTACTTCACCACTGGAATAGACGCTGTGAAAAAGTCACCCCCCCCAACCCTCCGCCTCCCCTTCCCAAATGTCTCTGATTTTGACACTGCAGCGTGTAGGAGGTGCACACTGCCGTTTACTCTTAGGCCGGAATTTTAGCGGCATGTCCGCCCTGATTCCAGGGGCGGGTGAGGCTCGGAGAACAGCATTCTCCTTTGGCCTCGGGCGGGATCATACGAACCTCAGGCAGACATGCCGGTAAAATTCCGGATTTTACAAATGACAAACTTACACAGACACAGGCTTTTAGACTCAACCACAAACATTTTTATTAACAGAAAAAAAACACTCTTAATTCCTAAAACAACAGCTTTAAACTAGTGCGGTGACATCGCACAACACTCAAAACAGTGACTTCTTAATAAAGCCTCCACAGAAAAGCACAGGCAAAACTTCACCTTTCTGTCAAAACCTCAATTCAATCCCCCTTCAGGATTTAGTTGCTATCTTTAAACTACTTTTAAACCTCCCTCCCAATATCTGGCTGACACTTAGTTTAGGGATGAACAAACAGAACTTGCAGAAGGAGGCCATTCAGCCCATCGGATCTGTGCCGACTTTCTGACAGAGTATCTTACCCAGGACCTCTCCCCTACCCTATTCCCTCAATCCTACACATTTACCATGGCTAATCCATCTAACCTAGACATCTTGGGACAGACACTAAGGGACAATTTAGCATGGCCAATCCACCCTAACCCGCACACCTTTGGACTGTGGGAGGAAACCGGAGCACCCGGAGGAAACCCACGCAGACACGATGAGAACGCGCAAACTCACACAGTGACCCAAGTTGAGAATCGAACCCGGGACCCTGGCACTGTGAGGCAGCAGTGCTAACCACTGTGCCAACGTGCCACCGTGCCATTGGATAAGGTATGAGAAACTGTAAATGGAGGATGGAAGTGGGGATGTTGTTGCACAGGTATGTTGTTCCTGAGACATCCTGACATCCTGAGGTCATCGAATGTGCTATGAAAATGCAAGTTCTTTCTTTCTGTGGGAGGGGCTGATGGATATGCCCACAATGACAGACACATGAACTGTATTGCAATGAATGTTACTAATGAAGAAAGCCGAAATTTAGCCATCAGGATTCAGATCTAGATCCCACTGATTAGCAATAGAATGGCCAGGAACGGATGTTAATGGAAGCACACTGATAATTGTTAAGGTAAAGTGACTTGACTTTTGAGAATAGGAACCCAGATGACATATTGCATTTGCTAAATATTTGCTAGTATCTTGTATCTTTTATGAGGATGGTGTGGGTCACTGGAGGCGATCTCACCACTGTTCTTTCATAAGGTATGAAAATCTTTCAGAACCATTTCTCCATAAATGAAAGAATGCCTGGAGCACTGTCACAACTGCTTCATCTTTAGTCTGCGTCTTGAACTGTTCTAACGCGAGCAAACACTCCTAATGTGATACTCTTGTTTCTGTATCCTTGCCACTTTCCGTCTGAGGAGACAAGCAGGCCACATGCTCCCAAACCTCTTCTGATAACTGCTCTTAGTACATGTTCAAGACTGGTGCAAATTTGCATCGGAACACAGGAGCAGAAGTAGGCCATTTAGCCCCTCGAGCCTGTTCCACTGTTCAACACATGGCCGGTCTGTGCCTCAACCCCAGTTTCATTTTATTTGTTCATGGGGTGCGTGCATCGCTGGCTGGGGCAGCATTTATTGCCCATCCGTGAGGACTCCTTTTTTTAAAAAAGAGTCAACCACATTGCTGTGGATCTGGAGTCGCATATAGACCGGACCAGGTAAGGACAACAGATTTCCTTCCCTAAAGGACATGAGTAAACCAGATGGGTTTTTACTACAATCGACAATGGTTTCATAGTCATCATTAATTCCATACTTTTACTGAATTCAGATTGGTTGTAGGATTTGAACCCAGGTCTCTAGAGCATTATCCTGGGACTTTGGATTACTAGTCCCGGGAAAATATCACTGTGCCACTGCCCACCTCAAGAACTAACCTTTGACCCATGTCACGTTTACACCCTTTATCTAATCAAACTTCTATCAGTGTCTGTATTCCAGCTGAACCCAACACCCAAAAAGTTTTGGGAGGGAGATTCTCAAATTTCCACTAATTGCCATATGGGAAAATGCTTCCTCAATGCACTCCGGAACAGCCGAACTCTAATTTTAAGATTATATTCTTACCCCATGTCCAATGCCCTCACCTCCAAAGCTTTTGATCTTGAGTTCCCCACGAGAGGCAACAGTCTCACAGCACAGACATTTAAAAAAATCCCTTTATCATTTTTAAAAACAATTCAACTCAGGTAATTCATCAACCGTCAAAATGCAAGGGAGTACGAGACTAGTTTATGTAACAAGGGTGACATGATGGCACAGTGGTTAGCACTGCTGCCTCACAGCGCCACGGCCCTGGGTTCAATCCAGCCTTGGGTAACTGTCAGTGTGGAGTTTACACGTTCTCCCCGTGTCTGCATGGGTTTCCTTCGGGTGCTCCGGTTTCCTCCCACAGTCCAAATGTGTGCAGGTTAGGTGGATTGGTCATGTTAAATGCACCAGGTTATGAGGATAGGGCGGAGGGGAGGGCTTGGGTGAGATGCTCTTTTGGAGAGTCCGTGCAGATTTGATGGGCTGAATGGCCTCCTTCTGCACTGAATGGAGTCTATGTCCTCATAATTTAACCCTTTCAGCAACAGTGTTATTCTGGCGATTCTGCACTGCAATCCCTCCAAGATCAATATATCATGAGTTGCAGTGCCCACAGGTAAATGCAGTATTTCAGCTGGAGGATGTGACTAGATATGTCCTAGATTTCTACTTCTATAACGCCTCTACTTTCTCAGGAGACTAAGGAAATTTGGCATGTCAGCTACGACTCTCACCAACTTTTACAGATGCACCATAGAAAGCATTCTTTCTGGTTGTCTCACAGCTTGGTATGGCTCCTGCTCTGCCCAAGACTGCAAGAAACTACAAAAGGTCGTGAACATAGCCCAACCCATCACGCAAACCAGCCTCCCATCCATTGACTCTGTCTACACTTCCCGCTGCCTTGACAAAGCAGCCAGCATAAGGACCCCACGCACCCCGACATACTCTCTTCCACCTGCTTCCGTCAGGAAAAAGATACAAAAGCCTAAGGTCACGTACCAACCGACTCGAGAACAGCTTCTTCCCTGCTGCTGTCAGATTTTGAATCGACCTACCTCGCACTAAGCTGATCTTTTGCTACACCCTAGCATGGCACAGTGGTTAGCACAGCTGCCTCACAGTGCCAGGGAGCCGGGTTCGATTCCCGTCTTGGGTCACTGCGGAGTTTTGTACGTTCTCCCCATGTCTGCGTGGGTTTCCTCTGGGTGCTCTGGTTTCCTCCCACATTCTGAAAGACATGCTGGTTAGGTATATTGTCCCAAACAGGCGCCGGAGTGTGGCGACCAGGGGGATTTCACAGTAACTTCATTGCAGTGTTAATGTAAGCCTTACTTATGACTAATAAATACACTTTAACAATGACTGCGACACTACATTCTGCACTCTCTCTTTACCTTCTCTATGAACGGTATGCTCTGCCTGTATAATGTGCAAGAAACAATACTTTTCACTGTATATTAATAAATGTAACAATCATAAATCAAAGCAAATCGTTTAAAATTTTCTCTGGAATTTCCTCACAAATACCAACTGCGGCAAGAGTCAGCTGCCAAAGAATGGCAGCTTCTAACCTTCCAGACCATGCATTAAGTGAAGCATTGTGTTACTGTACTGAGGCAGTGAGAATGAGAGCTGCACAATTTGTGTCTGCTTGTATTAAACATGCCACATTGATCTTCAACTTCTGGTGCAGACAGAGTCAGCTTCAGCTGTGAGTTGAGCCCACCACTGGGAGCTTAAACAGTTGGGTTGTTGAGGTGGGGGTTGGCAGTGGGAGAGGCGGGGGGGGGGGGGGGGGGGGGGGGGGTTGGTGAGGGGGGGGCGGGGTTTGTACTGAAAGGGGGGGCCGAGGGGTGTACGTTTCCTGATCACTGAGTAAAGGAATGCATCGTGCACTTAACGGCGAATTTACTTGCTGCACAATGGAAAGGAACAGTATTCGGAAGGACAGCGGTTATATTCCTAACACCAGCTTGTGTTAATACTCCAGAGGATGCAATTTCAAATCCCGTCTGGTGGTTTGAGAATTTGAATACAAGTTACAAATGCTGGTATTATTTGAAAAGGTGACCGTGAAGCCATGGATTAACATGGAAATCCCAACATCTTCACTCATGTCCGTCAGGAAAGCCAATCTGCCTTACTTGTCCAGTCTGCCCTAGCCATGATTACATGTTCCATGCTGATATGATTGACTCTTAATCGCCCATCTGAGGTTACGAATGGGCAATAAATGCTGGCTTTTTCTAACAATGCTCAGAGCCTGAGAATGTATTGAAGAATATGAGAATACAGGCTGCAAGGGCAACATGGTGGCACAGTGGTCACCACTGTTGCCTCACTGCGCCAAGGACTCAGGTTCGATTCCAGTCTTGGGTGACTGTCCATGTGGAGTTTGCACCTTCTTTCCGTGTCTGCGTGGGTTTCCTCCGGGCGCTCCCCTTTCATAAGATCCTTCCAGTGCAGGAAGAGGCCATTCAGCCCATCGAGCCTGCACTGACAACAATCCCACCCAGGCACTATCCCTGTAACCCCACTCATTTACCTTGCTAACCTTACCCCTGACACTAAGGAGCAACTTATCATGGCCAATTAACCTATCCTGCACATTTTTGCAGTGTGGGAGGAAACCAGAGCACCTGGAGGAAACCCACGGAGACACAGGGAGAATGTGCAGACTCCACACAGACAGCGACCCAAGGCTGGAATTGAACCTGGATCCCTGGCGCTGTGAGGCAACAGTGCTAATCACTGTGCCGCTCAAAAACTCAGCAGCTGGACTGAACTGCTTCCCTATATGTTGACGCTCCACCATCATGGGTTTCTCGGCAGCAAGAAGCACATTTAACAGGTAACCCCATTGACAACAGCGAGACCAGGAGATCCTGCCACGGGCCAGTGATGGGTTGCCTCCGTCACTGCAAAACACGTGGCAAGTTGCGTGGAAAATCCAGTCCAATGTCTTTTGTGAGTTGATGACTACCAGTTGGAAACTGATGAAGGTTTGGATCTTCTATTGAGCTTCATGGATGAGATTTCCAAGAAAGATGATCTATTGAATGTCAATGAGGCATAGTCACACTTTGATAGGTTTTGGAAGCCAGGAGGCCATTCCATTGAAGAATATGTCATGGACTTTAACAGGCTGGGTAAGGGATCACAGGTTTTCAGTTTGGAGATTCCATATTCAGTGCCCACATTTTAAATTGCTGGATTGTGCTGAGGTGTAGCATTTGGATAGGGCCCTGGTCTTAACCGGCATTCAGTTCTCAGGATAAGACATCCCTTTGGATCAAGTGTCTGCTGCTTTAAAAAAAAATCTGGGCAAGCAGACACTTCCAGTACCCTTACTGATGCAAATGGGACATTCTACAGTGTCATAGAGGATGAAAGAATCGATGAATGTGGCATTCTGAGATCATTCAGATGCATACAGTACAACAGAAGAGGTACACGCAGCGGGAATCAGGATGGAGGCTTTTTTAGCAGATTTGTCAGAAGGAGAGGATTGGAGTAATAATAATTGTCAATTGAACCCCGGGAAGAGTTGCAGAGTACGCCTTTCATGAAAAGGGTACAAGAGAAACTGGACGTGGAACATGATGAAGTTGTCGTGTTTGGAAAGCCAGTGGATCTTTAGTTTATCCAATCGGGGGGCATTACTGCAGCTACTTAACAAAGCCTGACATTTCCGACCAGAATGTCAAAGAAGTGTTAATGCTGTCAGGTAACAAGAATCTCAGCGAGAGCGAAAGAAAGCAAATTGCTTTAAAGTTACGTGATTTGCTCACCTTTCTTGTCTCAGATGAAAAATCCTACTAAAGGACATGGCTGAGGTTGAAGATGAGTATTCAATGCTCATTGAAGAGATTGGTGAAAAATGTCACATATGTAAAGGATACTGCCACATTGTAAGTCTTGCATTGGCATGAGACTTTATTGAAGTAATAGCCATGGTCAGGTGTAGGAGAAATAAATGTTTTCATTTTGCATTTTATAGACATTGCAAGCAGATTCTTCATTTGATTTGATTTGATTTATTATTTTCATCTATATTAGTCTACAGTGAAAAGTATTGTTTCTTGCATGCTGGACAAAGCATACCATTTATAGAGAGAAGGAAAGGAGAGAGTGCAGAATGTAGGCTGAAATTTTACCGGCACGCCCGCCCCGAATCTGGGGGCAGATGAGGCTCGGAGAACACCATTCCCCGTTGGCCTCGGGTGGGATCGTACGAACATCAGGCGGACGTGGCGGTAACACTCCGCCCCTAGTGTTACAGTCATAGGGCGTAGAGAAAGATAAGAAATTAAATTAGAGCAATGGAGGAGAGTTTAAAAGAGTTAGAATGAAGTTTTAGAAGCATAGAACTAGTAAAAGAATTAGAAGTATGCTGCACACAGCTTGCAAGAAGTTGCCCCCCTCTGGCGCCATGTCTCTGTCTCTTGCTTCATTCTTTTTACAGATTCAGTCTTTTTACAGTCATAAATAGTGAGGACAAGAGGGTGATTGTGGATAAAATGTTGTATAAATGGATGGGAGCAGCAGGTAAATTTCTGACTGATGGTAATGGACTCTGTCAAAACATACATGCGGTAATCAATGAGATGTTCCAATCGACCAAGTTAACAACCACCCCGGGGTGGAGAGTCCATACAAAGAACTTGTTACAGATAGTAAGGGGCTATGGTCTTTATCAATTGTTCTATGGGAGGAATCCCAAACTGTCTCTGTGCTGTGCGACGGTTTCCCCCACTCGAGAGGGGACAACAATTACTGCTATTTATTTTCTGCACATTTGAATACTTTTCGTGCAGGGGAGGTCTGGAAGAACATTCACAGAGCACCAAGGCATCACATAAGACCATCCAAGATCAAATTCCATCCTGCGGATTTAACAGGCTATAAAAGAGAGGGTCATGAAAACTGGAAACGCCTGGATAGGGTGAAAGGGTGTGATGGTAAGGCAGTGGGTCTACAACATGGTAGTTGTCTACTAAGGTCCAGTCACCTCAGTTAATTAGGATTAATTACCATCTTTCAGAATCTGCGCAATTGAAATGCCATAGCTTTCAAGCTATAGAAGTGCTGGAAAATGGGATTACAATAGATGGACTCTTGACAGATATAATGGGCCGAAGGGCCTCTTACTGGAAAATTCTATGACTCTTTGACTGTGACTGACAATTAATAGAAAGTGATGAGGTACCCAGTATCTCATTTACTCAAGTGTTTGACAGTTCTCATAGAATCCTACAGTGCAGAAGGACACCATTTGGCCCATCGAGTCTGCACCGACAACAATTCCACCCAGACCCTATCCCCGTAACCCAATATATTTACCCTACTAATCCTCCTGACACCAATGGTAAATTTAACATGGACAATCCACTTAACCTACACATCTTTGGAGTGTGGGAGGAAACCAGCACCCGGAGGAAACCCATGCAGTGGGGGAGAATGTTCAAACTCCACACAGACAGTGACCCAAGCCAGGAATTGAACCAGGGTCCCTGGTGCTGCGAGACAGCAGTGCTAACCACCATGCCACCGTGCCATGAGGAAAAAAATACAGTAGACCAGGAGTTGGATCACAGTAGGCAGAATGATATCGATGCACAGGACAGGTCCAATACAACTGACTGAAGTGGGTACTCAAGTGACATACACGCAGAAAGGTCCAGTGAATGAAAGGATGAAAGCAGAAAAAGCTACTCACAAATTCAAATACTGACTAAGTGTCCAAGATAATGGACCAGGGCTGAGATCTATGGACTGGGAGAATGGAGTGACAGCGGGTAGCAGGAAAACACAGTGCGAGTGGATGTGGGAGTGACTTGTGCACCTGGAAACCATCATATACTGGCTATAAAACCTCTGATCAATGGAGATCCTGTAGTAAACGTCCAGAAATACATTGAAGGGCAAGTGGAGGCTGTAGCTTGGCCTGATTTTGCACTGGAATGAGGATTTAGAAAACAATCTAGGAACATTTGATTTTGATTTGATTTGATTTATTATTGTCACAGGTGTTAGTATACAGTGAAAAGTATTGTTTCTTGCGTGCTATACAGACAGAGCATACCGTACATAGAGAACGAAAGGAGAGAGTGCAGAATGCAGTGTTACAGTCATAAGACCAGTCAGTTTATGCGACTACCAACGATTTAGAAGATAAATTAATGAGAGGCAAAACAAAGAGTTGGATAGGAGAAGGGAAGTTGGTGTCTCAGGGAAGCTGAGGTAATAGATAGGGGAGTGGGCAATCTGCCTATCACATTGATGGATGTGCGTGGGAAAAGTTCTCCGAAGATGTGGTTTATAAAGCTACAGTGAAACTAATGGCTCGGTGTTTCAAAGAGAGACTTAGAGATCAAAATATTAAACTGGACTCCCTCACAGAAGGAAAATAATCCTGAAAATTTACCTAGCTCTGTTTGCCATATACTTGTAGGATTGATATAAAAGCCACATTTTGGGAGAAAATCTGTCAGTGAAGTGTTTTTAAAACCACCTAAAGAAGATTTTGTTGCAGAAGGGAAGTTGTGGTCATTAAACAGGTGCGTTTATGAGCTGCTTGATGTATTGTGGGTAGAGTATTGCTTGGTTAAGTCTGTCTTGCAGAAAGCAGATCCAGCAATGTTCCACTGGTACCAAAAAAGGAAACTCTCAGGCAACCTAATGATGCATCTCCAGGATTTCCTATGGGAAGGTTCTGTGGAATTTGAATACTAAATAAGATTAAAGAGGAATTTACATTTGGAAATCAGGCTTTGGGGGCCTTTAAATATTATAGGCTTAAGCAGAATAGGTTGAGAGTAACCATGAGTCAATAATCTTATCTAGAAAAAGTTCCTCGTATCTCAATAAATCGTGCTAGGTCATCACAGCCAAAACTTCTTACATCTAAAGATGAAACAGGTCAATTAAGAATCTTGATTGGACAGTTCAATTGGATATATCCCACCACAATCCCACCCAGGCCCCTTTCCCATAACCCCACCAATCCCACCAACACCAGCCTGGCCAATCAACCTAACCCACACATCTTTCTAACCCGAAGGACATTAAATCAGTTCTTGTTAGTGATGCTTCTCGTGCCAATCTTCCTGACGAGTAGTCATGTACAGCAGGCTTTATAACATTTTTGGTGGGTGAGAATAGAAAATGTTGTTCCTTGGATTGGGAAGCTAAGAAAATGAAACAAATGCTTAAAATTGCTTCAGCTGCAGAAACACTGACTCTCGTAGAAGTAATGGATGTGGGATTTTGCTCATCAAATATTTTCAGGGAAAATCTATAGAATGGCTTTCTGAAAATAGTTTTTCCATTGAATGTTATGTAGATAATCATTCCTGTGGGATAATTTACATTGAGCAAAATGCGACTGAGAAAAGGTTAACGATTGACCGTGCTGGTGTAAAAGAAGAACATAAGAACATAAGAAATAGGAGCAGGAGTAGGCCATCTAGCCCCTCGAGCCTGCCCCGCCATTCAATAAGATCATGGCTGATCTGAAGTGAATCAGTTCCACTTACCCGCCTGCTCCCCATAACCCTTAATTCCCCCACCGATCAGAAATCCATCTAAGGGAGGACTTGTGGCACAGTGGCAGCATCCTTACCTCTGGGCCAGAAGCTCTGGGTTCAAGTCCCATACTGGGACTTGATGGCCAGGAAGGTGTGTTCAAAATGCGGCCACACAGGTAAGTCCTACCAATACAGCTAAAGGTAGGCAGTAAGATAGGCAGAGTCAGCCATGCTACACAAAGCACCAATCTAATTGAAGTCCATGGTTGCCATGGTACCTGAAGGAGGATGAGTGTGAAAGAGATGCTAAATAGAAGAGAAATCTCCAACATGGAAGGTGTTGATACAAGTCATCAATTGTTGGATTGTTATACAAAGAAAGAATGCTTGCACAAAGAGACTAAAAAGGTGGTTAGGCACCCAAATGGCAACTTTCCTTCTCCAGACTATGGAACAATACCTTTACATCACACCTGATGGTGTGCCCTGGCAATGTATTTCCTCCTCCATGTCCGTGGCCTTAGTTATTTCATGCCGCTTCTCTTTATAGGCCTGAGAGGCCTTGTGCCTCTCTGAAGGTGTTGCCTGAGTTTTACCAGGATCTTGTGCCGGAGTTCTCTGCTGTTAGGAGGCCTGGCTGTCGTTGGAGAGCTACTACTCAGGAACCTGCACCTCGATCGACATGGATTCATGTGGCTGGTGGAGTGGGGGAACCTGGACTGCGCGGGTGACCAGAATTGGGATGTCTTGTTAATCAGAGGAGCAGGCTGGATGGCGCCAATTGAAGTGATATGTTGTGCATCAGTAGATGTCCAGCTCATGGACAACAGCATCCACAGCCTTAAACATGATGCTTGCCCGAATAAACCCCTATTAGGACGGAATTTAACATCGGCCCCAAGACCTGAAACCTCCACCAGGAATCGGAGCCCCCCCCCCCTTCACCGCCACCCCCCCTCCACCCCCCACCCCCCCCATTTGAGCGGTCTCACGGATATTCTATCCATGCCTTTTTATTCGACACAGAGGAGCTTCCTGTACAAACTGCTAATGTACACTCTTTATGTCCTCACCCTTGCCTACCATCTGGCCATGCCATGCATTCTGTCCTGCCATCCAACGGTGGCAGGGGTCCTTGGTAGAGGGCTCTCTACGCGGGGTCCTTCCCTTTTCCGTTGGGTATCTGGCACAGAGACTGTTGCAAGCAGCATTTCCAAACTGTAGATTACGATGGTTCATGGACTCCCAGGTCACCTGTATTTCTGCAGCATTGAGATATCCACATTCCATACTTACGTAGCGTGCATGAGATTGCGGCCCCTCTTCAGTTTTTTGGGGGGACTGGCTCCTCGGGTTCTGGTTGCACCATGCTCCTGATCTAAGCCACCCCCTGCAGGTGAGGATATGCGTGATGGGAGGGAGATGGGGGGGACGGAGGGGGAGGGGGGATTTTTAATCCTGCCCCTGGGCCTGGTCAAGCTGACCATTAACAAGTCTGGGCAGTAGGCAATCGAGCAGGCCGTCCAGTCTGACTGCCTGCCCCTCTTCAGTAGCTATGTTAGCGGCTGGGTGTCCCTAAAGAGGGAGCATGCAGTGTCCACAGGCATGTTTGAGGCCTCCCATGACCAGTGGACACTGTCCAAAAAATAACAGTTTTTCACTGTTGTTAAGTTTCCTTTACATCCTTATTCTTCATTACAGTGTCCTTTTGGACTGTCAATTTGGTTTATAGACCATTGAATCCCTACAGTGCAGAAGGAGGCCCATCAAGTCTGCACTGACTCTCCGACTGAGCTTCTCACCCAGGCCTGTAACCCCACATGTTTACCCTGCTAATTCCCCTAACCTATATGTCTTGGGACACTAAGGGACTATCAAGCATGGCCAATCCACCTAACTTGTACATATTTGGACTGTGGGAGGAAACCGGAGCACCCGGAGGAAACCCACGCAGACACGGGGAGAACGTGGAGACTCTACACAGACAGTGACCCAAGGCTGGGATTGAACCCAGGTCCCTAGCGCTGTGAGGCAGCTGTGCCACCATGCCGCCCAATCGATTAACTGTTCAAAGTTCATAGGTAATGAAAAAGGGTGAAGAGAGACTTCTGGGAAGCTGAGTGTTTTTGAGGGGTGTGTCCGACTTTTGTAATGTTGCATTCTGTAAATAAATTTATTATTAAGAAAAAGTGTAGTGTCCGATCTCCTACTCCACCATGGCATTGATAACATGAAAGGTGCTATAGAAATGCAAATCCTCTCTTACTCACAATTTGAATATGTGTAAATCATTTATTTTATCCATTGCTTCCCCTGACTATGACGTGTATATACATTTGATACAAATAAATCTATTCACTTTCCAACATGCAATCAAAATCAGATTTTAATTGAAGCAAGGGTAGAGAATGGTGGAATAATTGGAGCCAAGGAGATGTAATTTTGTCCTCATTTTGAAGGCAAACAGCATGTCCCGATTTTAACTTTCCATTCTAAAGATTTCCAAGTCCACATTTATATTGGGAACTGATGGGAGTGTGTGATTACAGCGACCAGTTTACATGGACTGTTCCGAACACACATGTGGTGAGCAATGTCAAACCTTGACAAAAGTGTTTGCTAATACAAGGCTTGTAATATCGGCATGGTTTTCAGTGCTTTGCAAAGTGGCGACGTTATTTAAATTATGTGTACAACTCTCAGTTTGCTCTCTTTCTCCTCTTTGCTTGCTGATTTATTTTTAACTTTTCACATTAAAACGAAATTGCTCTGAAATCTGGAATCCGACACCAAACCTCATTAAATCAGCATCAAATGTAAATGTGCATGTCTCCTCCAGTTCAAAGCAGAGCCAAGTCTGCAAGATGCGAATGTTTCTGGGTTGCCGCTTCCACACTGTAAGGCACTGTACTGACTTGGGCCAATATGGCAACAGTCGCAGCAAGAAGCTAATAATTTCTAACACAAGGTATCACCCGGATAACTGCTGTTAATTGTTTCGATTTGTTATTTTCTACACAAGTAATGAATATCTCATTTGTGAATCGAGCAGGAAGGATTTATGCATAACTGTTTAGACTTGGCATTTCAGAGCATTTCTAGGCATGCAGTGAACACATAGCTCTTCATACTCAACTTCAGTATAACTTGTCTTCTTTTAATGCTTTATACAGAATCTAAGGTAAGATTAAACTCTGTTCCAACCTGCATGAACTTGTTTAAAGTCAATGTGATTCATCACCCCATGGATAGACCAGGTGCTTGCCTGAATCAAGTGGGAACCTCAGGAACACAACAAAGTCAGCGTGACCATAATGGATATGGTAGCCCGGGCTATGTTAACAGCTCACAGAGCAGATAGAAGCAAGTGGGCAAGAAGACAAGGCCTGAAAGGATCATTAACATTAGGCAATTCTCCAGGGTAGTTGTGTGAGTCTCCAAGCATGCCAGACCCACCAACTCCCACCCAAACAACTCTGTCCCTCCAGACCAGGTGGGAGAGGAAGATGCTGCCAGGGCAGAAGAGGCTGTATGCGGTGGTGAGGGTGGGAGTGATGAGGGAAAGAAAGTAACTGAGGGAGTGAGTGAGTGTGGGAGGGAGAGAGTGAGTGAGTGAGTAAGTGTGAGAGAGAGTGATTTAGTGAGTGGGTATGAGAGAGTGAGTTAGTGAGCGAGTGTGTGAGAAAGAGTGAGTGAGTGAATGAATTTGTGAGAGAGTGAGTGTGGGAGAGTGAGTGACTGAGTGAGAGTGAGTGAGTGTGGGAGAGTGAGTGACTGAGTGAGAGTGAGTGAGTGTGGGAGAGTGAGTGAGTGTGTGAGAGAATGAATGAGAGAGAGTGTGAGTGAGTGAGTAAGTAAGTGTGCGAGAGAATGAGTTAGTGAGCGAGCGTGTGAAAGAGAGCGAGTTAGTGAGTGAGTGTGTGAGAGAGAGTGAGTGAGTGAACAAGTGAGTGAAAGAGAGTGAGTGAATGTGGAAGAGAGTGAATGTGTG
Organism: Mustelus asterias; assembly: GCF_964213995.1. NCBI lineage: Eukaryota > Metazoa > Chordata > Chondrichthyes > Carcharhiniformes > Triakidae > Mustelus > Mustelus asterias. The sequence goes on from NC_135819.1 coordinate 32,248,289, forward strand.
AAGAGATAATGAGAGAGAGAGTGTGATGAGTGTGGGAGAGAGTGAGTGTGGGAGAGCAAGAATGTGGGAGAGAGAATGTGGAAGAGAGAGAAAATGAGGGAGAGAGAGAGTGAGTGAGAGAGAGTGAGTGTGGGAGAGAGAGAGTGAGTGAGTGAGGGAGAGAGAGTGTGTGAGTGTGGGAGGGAGAGAGAGAGTGAATGTGGGAGAGAAAGTGTGATGAATGTGAGACAGAATGTGTGGGAGGGAGAGTGTGATGAGTGTAGGAGAGACAGAGTGAGACAGAGTGAGTGTGGGAGAGAGCGTGTGATGAGTGTGAGTGAGAGTGTGGGAGAGAGAGAGTATGGGAGAGAGTGTGATGAGTGTGGGAGAGAGTGAGTGAGAGTGGGATTCTGTAACAGTGGTAGTCGTACCCATAAGCAAGCTAAACATCTTGCATTCAGGACTGTGTTTGTACTATAACATATGACAATACAGGGCTGTATAAACATCAGCCCCTTCGGATCTGAACCAAATGTTCATATCTTTCCTCGGTGACCCATCTGTGCCCCTCCAATCATTTAAAAGACAAGCTGAGATAATAGGAAGAATGGTGAGGCCTCAATATGAATTGTGAGGCCATACTGGAAAACCAGAGCAGTTATCATTACACTTAATTCAATAAGTATGAGTCTGCTCCCTGCAGACCCAAGCAGAAACTGCCTGCTTGCCTCTCCTAAGTGTAGCTCCTCCCATTAGCACATGACTGTCTCTTGTCAACCTGATAGGAAAGATAGAACATAGAACATAGAACAGTACAGCACAGAACAGGCCCTTCGGCCCACGATGTTGTGCCGAGCTTTATCTGAAACCAAGATCAAGCTATCCCACTCCCTATCATCCTGGTGTGCTCCATGTGCCTATCCAATAACCGCTTAAATGTTTCTAAAGTGTCTGACTCCACTATCACTGCAGGCAGTCCATTCCACACCCCAACCACTCTCTGCGTAAAGAACCTACCTCTGATATCCGTCCTGTATCTCCCACCACGAACCCTATAGTTATGCCCCCTTGTAATAGCTCCATCCACCCGAGGAAATAGTCTTTGAACGTTCACTCTATCTATCCCCTTCATCATTTTATACACCTCTATTAAGTCTCCCCTCAGCCTCCTCCGCTCCAGAGAGAACAGCCCTAGCTCCCTCAACCTTTCCTCATATGACCTACCCTCCAAACCAGGCAGCATCCTGGTAAATCTCCTCTGCACTCTTTCCAGCGCTTCCACATCCTTCTTATAGTGAGGTGACCAGAACTGCACACAATATTCCAAATGTGGTCTCACCAAGGTCCTGTACAGTTGCAGCATAACCCCACGGCTCTTAAACTCCAACCCCCTGTTAATAAAAGCTAACACACTATAGGCCTTCTTCACAGCTCTATCCACTTGACTGGCAACCTTTAGAGATCTGTGGATATGGACCCCAAGATCTCTCTGTTCCTCCACAGTCTTCAGAACCCTACCTTTGACCCTGTAATCCACATTTAAATTTGTCCTACCAAAATGAATCACCTCACATTTATCAGGGTTAAACTCCATTTGCCATTTTTCAGCCCAGCTTTGCATCCTATCTATGTCTCTTTGCAGCCTACAACAGCCCTCCACCTCATCCACTACTCCACCAATCTTGGTGTCATCAGCAAATTTACTGATCCACCCTTCAGCCCCCTCCTCTAAGTCATTAATAAAAATCACAAAGAGCAGAGGACCAAGCACTGATCCCTGCGGCACACCGCTAGCAACCTGCCTCCAATCCGAAAATTTTCCATCGACCACCACCCTCTGTCTTCGGTCAGACAGCCAGTTACCTATCCAATCGGCCAACTTTCCCTCTATCCCACACCTCCTCACTTTCATCATAAGCCGACCATGGGGGACCTTATCAAACGCCTTACTAAAATCCATGTATATGACATCAACTGCCCTACCTTCATCAACACACTTAGTTACCTCCTCAAAAAATTCTATCAAATTTGTGAGGCACGACTTGCCCTTCACGAATCCGTGCTGACTATCTCGGATTAATCCGCATCTTTCTAAATGGTCGTAAATCCCATCCCTAAGGACCCTTTCCATCAATGTGGAAGCATTGGAAAGGGTGCAGGGGAGATTTACCAGGATGTTGCCTGGTATGGTGGGAAGGTCTTATGAGGAAAGGCTGAGTGACTTGAGGTTGTTTTCATTAGAGAGAAGAAGGTTAAGAGGTGACTTAATAGAGGCATACAAGATGATCAGAGAATTAGATAGGGTGGACAGTGAGAGCCTTTTTCCTCGGATGGTGATAGCTAGCACGAGGGGGCATAGCTTTAAATTGAGGGGTGATAGATATAGGACAGATGTCAGAGGTAGGTTCTTTACTCAGAGAGTAGTAAGGACGTGGAATGCCCTGCCTGCAGCAGTAGTGGACTCGCCAACATTAAGGGCATTTAAAGGGTCATTGGATAAACATATGGATGATATTGGAATAGTGTAGGTTAGATGGGCTTTAGAGTGGTTTCACAGGTCAGCGCAACATTGAGGGCCGAAGGGCCTGTACTGCGCTGTAATGTTCTATGTTCTATGATAAAACCCTACTCTGAAACCACAGGAAACAACTTCCCGCACAAAAAACAAAAAACTGCATTAGCTCAGATTAAAACAAACGTCCCAATATCTAGAAGCAATTATTCTCGTGCATTCTCAGCATGTGGTCTTCCTGGAGCAGACAGATCGGCACTATTTACAGAGAACAGACTCTTAAACATACCCTTCACAGGAACCATGATATGAGTTTTCTTTAAATTATGGGGCTTTAAAGCAAAGCTGTTCCAAATACTGGCTGGAATTTTACCGTCCTGTGCGCCACAGGAATCGGAACGGGCGAGGGGTGGACAATGGGAAGGTCCGTTGACCTTGAGTGGGATTTTACAGTTTCGGGAAGAGCGAGACTGTAAATCCTGCACAATCTCCTTTGAAAAATTGTCTAGAATTCCTGAAATATCACATAAGAAAATAAGAACTAGGAGCAGGAGTAGGCCGTCTGCCCCCTCGAGCCTGCCCCGCCATTCAATAGGATCATGGCTGATCTTTTCTTGGACTCATTTCCACTTACCCACCCGCTCACCATAACTCTTAATTTCTTTGCTGTTCAAAAATCTATCTTTGCTTAAAAACATTCAACGAGGTAGCCTCAACTGCTTCACTGGGCAGGGAATTCCACAGATTCACAATCCTTTAGGTGAAGAAGTTTCTCCTGAACTTAGTCCTAAATTTACTCCCACTTATTTTGAGGCTCTGCCCTCTAATTCTAGTTTCACCTGCCAGTGGATACAACCTCCCTGCTTCTATCTTACCTATTCCCTTCATAATTCTGTTTGTTTCTACAAGATCCCCTCTCATTCTTCTCAATTCCAATGAGTATAGTTTCAGCCTACTCAGTCAGTCCTCATAAGCCAATCCTTTCAACTCCGGAATCAACCTAGTGAATCTCCTCTGCACCCTCTCTAGTGCCAGTATATCCTTTCTCAAGTACTCCTGGCATGGCCTCACCAGCACCTTATACAGCTACAAAATAACCTCCCTGTTTTTAAACTCCATCCCTCTAGCAATGAAGGACAAAATTCCATTTACCTGCTGCACCTGCAAACCAACTGTTTGCAATTCATGCACAAGGACACCCAGGTCCCTCTGCACAGCAGCATGCTGCAATCTTTTATCATTTAAATAATAGTCCATTTTGCTGTTATTCCTGCCAAAACGGATGACCTCACATTTACCATCTGCCAGATCCTTGCCCACTCACTTAAACTATCTAAATCCCTTTGCAGACTTTCAGGGTCCGATTTTACCATCAAGTTGTGCCCGTTTGCGGTCACGGAAACTTGGTAAAGTTGAACATGAGGCGAGTAGTGCGATCCACGCCTGCCTCCGCACTGGTTCCCCCTTTACCAAGGCCTGAAAATGGCTGCGATCAGGACTGTGCCTGAAACGGGTGCATTTAAATGCATTTGCATGCAGTTAAATTGACTTCATGGGCTGCATGCCAAATCCTATCAGCACTTCCTCCTTTACCACCTCGTTCGACCATCCAGAATCGGCACGAAACAGACATGCTCCATAAAAGTCCAATTTGGGCACTTTAGTTAGTGAGGAGGTAAGTGCCTCGCATCCAACGGTTCTCTGCTTCAGATCGGTAGGGGTGGGGGAAAGTGGGTCTGCTGCCACTCGGCCTGTGATCAGTGGGGTGGGGAAAGAGGGGTCTGCTGCCATTCTGCCTGAGATTGGTTGGGGGAAGGGGGAGGGGGCCTGTGATTGGTCTGGGTGGTGGGGGGGATAAGGGGGCCAGTAATGTTGTGGGGGTGGAGCAGTGTCCGTGGGGGCCAGGGGTAGGCGTTATCCGGCCTGGGAGGGATGTGGCAGGGGAGCAGCATTTTGTCATTTTTTTCTTTGCGCACATGCAAGTTGGAGGCGCCGATCGGAGCTGCAGGGTTTTGGGCGCGTTAAGCCCTTGTGCTTATGCAGCGCGATTCGGGATCGCTGATATTTTTTCAGGCAGAGTGCGTATGGGGGGAGGGCCTGAGAACAGATCTAAAAATGCTCCCAGTTTCAAATCCGCCTGGCACTTAGAATCAAAATGTTAAAATAGGGCCCTCAGTGTCCTCTGCACATTGCTCTACCACTCATCTTAGTGTCATCTGCAAACTTTGACTATGTAAATTGCAAACAATTGCAGTCTCAACACTGATCCCTGAGGCACACCACTAGTCACTGATCACCAACCAGAAAAACACCCATTTACCCCCACTCTTTGCTTTCTGTTAGTTAACCAATCCTCTATCCATGACAATACATTACCCGTAACACCGTGCACCTTTATCTTATGCAGCAGCCTTTGGTATGGCACCTTGTTGAATGCCTTCTGGGAATTCAGATACACCACATCCACAGGTTCCCCATTGTCCACTGCGCTCGTAATGTCCTCAAAGAATTCCCGTAAATTAATTAAACATAACCTGCCTTTCATGAACCCATGATGCGTCTTCTCAATCGGACAATTTATTTCCAGACATCTCACTATTTCTTCCTTGATGATAGATTCAAACATTTTCCCTACTACAGAAGTGAAGCTAACCGGCCTATAGTTACCCGCCTTTTGTCTATCTCCTTTTTTAAACAGTGGCGTCACATTTGCTGTTTTCCAATCTGCGGGAACCACCCCAGAGTCCAGCGAATTTTGGTAAATTACCACTAGTGCATTTGCTATTTCTCCCACCATCTCTTTTAGTACCCTGGGATGCATTCCATCAGGGCCAGGAGACTTGTCTACCTTTAGCCCCATTAGCTTGCCCAACACTACCTCTTTTGTGATTATGATAGTTTCTAGGTCCTCACCAGCCATAGCCTTCTTGACATCAATTTTTGGCATGTTATTTGTGTCTTCCACTGTGAAGACCAACACAAAATACCTGTTCAATGCCTCAGCCATTTTCTCATTTCCAGTTATTACATTCCCCTTCTCATCCTCTAAAGGACCAATGTTTACCTGAGCCACTCATTTGCATTTTATATATTTGTAGAAACTTTTTCTATCTGTTTTTATATTCTGAGCTAATTTAATCTCTCATAATCCATCTTACTTTTCCTTGTAGCTTTTTTTGTGGCTTTCTGTTGACCTTCAAAGATTTCCCAATCCTCCAGTTTCCCACTAATCTTTGCCACTTTGTGCGCATTTTCTTTCAGTTTGATACCCTCCTTTATTTCCTTAGATATCCATGGCTAATTATCTCTTTTTCTACAGTCCTTCCTTTTTACTGGTATATACTTTTGCTGAGCACTGTGAAAGATCGCTTTGAAAGTCCTCCACTGTTCCTCAATTGTCCCACCATAAGGTTTTTGCTCCCAGTCTCACCTTAGCCAACTCCTCCCTCATCCCTTTGTAGTCTCCTTTGTTTAAGGACAAGACACTGGTATTGGATTTTACCTTCTCACGCTCCATCTGTATTTTAAATTCAACCATACTGTGATCGCTTCTTCCGAGAGGATCCCTAACTGTGAGATCATTAATTATTCCTGTCTCATTACACAGGACCAGATTTAGGATAGCTTGCTCCCTCGTAGGTTCCATTACATACTGTTCGTATGTGTGTTCATGGATCGTGATATTATTGGATGTGTCTTTATAGAATGCTCAATAATGGATCGTGATATTATTGGATGTGTCTTTATAGAATGCTCAATAAAGGGCGGCACGGTAGCACAGTGGTTAGCACTGCTGCTTCACAGCTCCAGGGACCTGGGTTCGATTCCCGGCTTAGGTCACTGTCTGTGTGGAGTTTGCACATTCTCCTCGTGTCTGCGTGGGTTTCCTCCGGGTGCTCTGGTTTCCTCCCACAGTCCAAAGATGCGCGGGTTAGGTCGATTGGCCATGCTAAAATTGCCCCTTAGTGTCCTGAGATGCGTAGGTTAGAGGGATTAGTGGGTAAATATATGGGGTAGGGCCTGGGTGGGGTTATGGTCGGTGCAGACTCGATGGGCCAAATGGCCTCTTTCTGCACTGTAGGGTTTCTATGATTCTTCTATGATTTATTAATAATCAGAGAAATGGAGAATCAAACATCTCTTAGATATGTAATATTTATAACAGGGTGGCACTGTTGCACAGTGTTTAGCACTACTGCCTCACAGTACCAGGGACCCGGGTTCGATTCCGCCTCAGGTTACTGTCTGTGTGGAGTTTGCACATTCTCCTCGTGTCTGCGTGGGTTTCCTCCAGGTATTCCAAGTTGTGCGGGAGTCCGTGTCAGGGAACTAGCAGGGTAAATACTTGGGGTTACAGGGATAGTGTCTGGGCAGGATTGTTGTCAGTGCAGGCTAGATGGGCTGAATGGCCTCCTCCTGCACTGTAGGGGTTCTATGATTCTACGGCTGAATCTGGCTTCCAATCCTCACGGGCAATTGAGTGAGACTGCTAACTGGGGCTTAGGAACTGGCTTTGACACCCTTGAGTTGGTGAAGGATAAAATTAGTCGGGGTCCCCGAGTCCCGATCACTATCCAGTGACCCTTACCATCAAATATGTGTGTGGGTGTTGTTCCGGGGAGGGACACAAATAGGCTAGACTGTGACACTCACTGTTTAGACACAGAGATGGGGGTGGGGGGGGTGGGGGGATAGGGAGCGGCAAAGTAACTAGACACTGTGATGCTGTACTACAGCATGAATCATTGGCAATGGGAGTGAAAAAGAGAAGGACTAGGGCGTGGGGGTGGGAAGTTGTGGTGCGGGGAAGAGATGGGCAAACAGGCGCTGGCTTGGTAGCCACAATGCGGTTTGTGAATGGTGTAAAATAGCGTGATGCAGCATCAGAGATTTTCTGTGCTGTTTTTATTGTCTGTGCAAACTTATTTAACTCTTCCATACCGGACTGAAGCCTTGAGTGGAAAGTTTGTTCTCGCTCCCTCTGCCCCGGCATCATCACCCCGTGTTGTTTCAGGGACATGGCGCTGCTTTGCCAGTTCAGAATGTAGACGTCTAGTTGCAGGTGGAAAAGTTGGTCGGTCGGGAAGCTGGTTTGTTGTTTTTTGTGGCTGTGTGGTGTTCGGTGTGGGGGCAGTGGTTGTCTGGGTAAGAGTGAGTTGTAAGCTGAGATGTCGGCTGACACATTTGCCCTGTTCATGAAAGATAGTGCCAATAGCTCCAATTCATGTTGGGTGCCGCCGTTTACACTGAGGGATGCTGTAAGATCCTGGTGTATATACATTTTTAACATTAACACACATTACTCGATTACAATCATGGCATGAATGAAAAATAAGTAGAAGTTACATTTATATTCTGTCTTTCTTGAATGCAGAATATCTCAAAGCATTTTACAGACATCTGAGATAATTGTGAAGTGTAGCCACTGTTATAAAGTAGGAAATATAGCAACAAATTTGCACCCAGCAAACACCCACAAACAGCAATGAAATAAATACCAGACCATCTTTTTTATTGATGTTGGTTGAAGGATAAATATTGGCTTCAATATTATTTTTTAAATTCATTCAGGGGATGTGGGCATCACTGGCTAGTCCAGTATTTATTGCCCATTCCTAATTGCCCCTTGAGGTAATGGTGGCGAGCTGCCTTCTTGAACCACTGCAGTTCCTGAGGTGTAGGTACACCCACAGTGCTGTTAGGGAAGGAGTTCCAGAATTTTGACCCAGTGACAGGGAAGGAACGGTGATATATTTCCAAGTCGGGATGTTGTATTACTTGGAGAGGAGCCCCCAGGTGGTGGTGTTCCCAGATATCTGCTGCTCTTGTCTGTCTAGATGGTAGTAGCCGTGGGTTTGGAAGATGCTGTCTAAGGAGCCTTGGTGAGTTCCTGCAGTGCATTTTGTAGAGGGACACATGGCTGCCACTGGTTGATATTGGTGGAGGGAATGAATGTTTGTGGAAGGGATAGCAATCAAGTGGGGCTGTTTTGTCCTGGATGGTGTTGAGCTTCTTGAGTGTTGTTGGAGCCGCACCCATCCAGACAAGTGGGGAGTATTCCATCACATTCCTGACTTGTGCCTTGTAGATAGTGGACAGCTTTGGGGAGTCAAGAGGTGAGTTACTCGCTGCTGGATTCCTAGCCGTTGATCCGCTGTGGTAGCCACAGTATTGATATGGCTAGTCCAGTCCAGTTAAGGTCAATGGTAACCTGCAGGATGTTTACTAGGGAGAACTTCCCTGGTTTTCTTTGAAACAATTCTATGGGATCTTTCACATCATCTGAAAGGACAGATGGAGCCTCAGTTCATGCTTCATCTGAAAGACAGTGCAATGCTCCCTCAGCACTGGAGTGTCAGCAGAGATTATGTGCTCAAATTTATGCAGTGAGTTTTGTTACAATTGGTTCCCAGGCGAAGTCCTCTACATTTGTTATCCCTGATGAGATCCCTCAAATTGTTATCCTCGGTCCGCTCTGTTGGAACTATCTCAGCACAAGCCCTTATTTGTTAAATTCCCAATGGATGCTCCCAAATTCTTAAGGGTGAGGAGGGATGAACTTGCTCTCTTTCGCTATTCAAGACTCCTTGGTTGGTCACTACAAGATTACTTCGAAAGGATTCCTTCCCTTCTGGATACTTTTTCCCATGTTTTCAAAGGCACCGATTTAACCAGGCCTTCTTAAGTTAAAGAAAGAGCGAATTATGTTAAGGACCAGATCCAAAACTCCAAAGTTTATTGGGAAGTTAGCCTAGAGGCCAACTATTTTTGATTTTAGCATTAGTCCGAGCATAAGGTGTTCCGCTCCAGATGTGATTCTATTGATCCACTTGGATCAAACAAACCTTATTTAACAACACAGCTAAAATATAACAAAAAGTATTAACAGAACTTTTCCCAATTGAAAATACTTAAACTGATAAGGTATAATTCTGAACTGCTAGCTATCTTTATAGTTTCAATTTAAGCGATATCACCACAGGCATAGATCTCTCTTCAGTATCAGTTAGCACAAAAAAACATATTTGCCAGAATTTTACCAGCCCGCTTGCCACGAAACCAGAGCAGGCGAGCGGGGACAATGGGAATGTCCATTGACCTCAGGTGGAATTTTCCATACTCGGGTTGAGCAAGACCATAGAATCCCACCCACTGGCTCTTGTGGGCACAAGATTTCCAGCTTTTTAGCTCCTCTGAACAGAGATGCAGATAGACACCTGTCTTCGGACTTCCATGATGTGGAGATGCCGGCGTTGGACTGGGGTGAACACAGTAAGAAGTCTCACAACACCAGGTTAAAGTCCAACAGGTTTATTTGGTAGCGTGCCGGATCATCGACACGGATGCCATCATCTCACGTGAGAAGACCATCCACCAGGTACACGGTACCTACTCTTGCAACTCGGCCAACATTGTCTACCTGATACGCTGCAGGAAAGGATGTCCCGAGGCATGGTACATTGGGGAAACCATGCAGACGCTACGACAACGGATGAATGAACACCGCTCGACAATCACCAGGCAAGACTGTTCTCTTCCTGTGGGGGAGCACTTCAGCAGTCACGGGCATTCAGCCTTGGATCTTCAGGTAAGCGTTCTCCAAGGCGGCCTTCATGACACACGACAGCGCAGAGTTGCTGAGCAGAAACTGATAGCCAAGTTCTGCACACATGAGGACGGCCTAAACTGGGATGTTGGATTTATGTCACATTATCAGTAACCCCCACAGCTTGCCCCCTGGACTTGCAGAATCTCACTAGCTGTTCTGTCTGGAGACAATACACATCTCTTTAACCTGTGTTTAATGCTCCCTCCACCCACATTGTCTGTACCTTTAAGACCTGGCTGGTTGTAGGGATTCGCATTCTAATCAGTATTCTGTAACTTGATTTTTTGTGTCTCTGTGCACTGTTTGAGAGCACATTTCCACTCCATCTGACGAAGGAGCAGCGCTCCGAAAGCTTATGGTATTTGTTACCAAATAAACCTGTTGGACTTTAACCTGGTGTTGTGAGACTTCTTACTGTGTTTAGACTTCCATAGAGCAGTCACCAGAGAAAGATCAATCTTCAAACAGCAGAACATCAATGAGAGAGAGTTATTTTCTGGCAGATCTCAGTCTTCAAATCCAGAGAGACACAGAGAGCTACTTTTCACTAACAATTCCCAGCAGCATCTATCCTTGTTTCTCTGTGAAAGCTTAGTCCCACCCAGTCGCATGATTATTCCTGTCAATCAACTTAATCAAACCCCACTCTGAAAAACCCCAGGGGAAAACACAAAAATAACAACACTGCATTAACCCAGATTAAAACAAACATTCCAGCAATTAGGATCAATTATGCTTCTGCACTAATAACATGAGTGTCGGTTACAGACAAAGCAGCACCAGGTGATTAGAACTAACTGCTAATAAAAAATCTGCACAAGAAACATGACACAAATACATTTCTTAAAGGCACAGTGTCATCACAGTTTTTTAGTTACTAAAATGTGAAAAAAAATGAAACATAATAATAACACACAGATTAGAAATGAGAAGTGAGTCAAAAAAAATTGAAAAAGAAGATAAATCAGTCTTTGATTTGCCTGAGAGTCGTAGATGGTGAAATGTTGCAGCCGTTTGAGATTAGTGATCCCAGTAACACTGTTTTCAACAGTTAAAGAGTTGGTTTTCAGATCCCAAGGTCCTGCAGTTTGGCTGAGAGGAGTGATCCTGCTTTCTTTTCAGCTGTGGCTTTGCTGACTTGACTTGCTTCCAACAACCAGAGAGAGAGAGACAGAGAGAGACTCTTATGTTACTTGCCAGAGCAGGGGAGACCCTGCTATCTTTCTTTTTTTCTGTCTCACACACTCCGATGCTAGACCATGTTTGCTGCTAGCTTTTTATCCCAGGCTCCTGTGTATTCCTGGAAGAGGAGAATCCATAAAAGGTCTGGGACATAACCTATAGGATGTGATTCCTGCTGAGCTGGTAATCAGCTTCATAGAATCATCAAATCATCGAATCCCTACAGTGCAGAAGGAGGCCATTCAGCCCATCTGCGCCGACCACAGTCCCACCCAGGCCCTATTCCCATAACCCCACTATTTACCCTAGCTAGTCCCCCTTACACCAAAGGGCAATTTAGCAAGGCCAATCCACCTAACCCGCACATCTTTGGACTTCCATTATGCCCACAGGAAATTATAGTCAGTTCCTGTACTGCTTTGTGCCTTTGACATGTCCCTATCTGGAAAAAAAAGGAGTTAGTATCACACACACAGGAAATTCTCAATCACTGAATTTCACTCAGAATTTACATCAAAAATACATGTCTTACTTACAAGTTCAATATGGCTGTACATATTTCGGGGTTGACCTCCATCATTATGACAGGCATGAACCCCTGACCTTCTGATTTAGAGCTGGGAGTGCTCCCAATTTACTGAAAAATAGAAATCTGCTGATTCTCCATAGAATATCGACAGTGCAGGAGGAGGTCATTTGGCCCATTGAGTCTGCACCGAACCTCCAAAAGAGCAGTCGGACTAGGCCCACTCCCCTATTACTGTAAACTAGCGCATTGATCATGGCCAATCCATCTAATGTACACATCATTGGACACTAAGGAGCAATTTAGCATGGCCAATCCACCTAACCTACATATCTTTGGACACTAAGGGGCAATTTAGCATGGCCAATCCACTTAACCCACACATCTTTGGACTGCGGGGGGAAACCCGGAGTGCCTGGAAGAAACCCATGCAGACACGGGGAGAACGTGCAAACTCCACACAGTCACCCGAGGCCGGAATTGAACCCGGGTCCTTGGCGCTGTGAGGTAGCCGTGCTAACCACCGTGCTACCACACTGCCTGATCTTTTTGAGCCGCCTGAGTGGACTTTCCCTCAACATGGGCTTGCTCCAGCTAACCTCATTGATGTTGGAATTCATCAGCTAAAGGTGCAATCCACCAATCTGGAGTGAAATGTTCTGCAGTGCACCATGTGGGCACAAATTCCCTGAAAATACACCACCTTTAAATAGATTCTGACAGTTAATGATAAAACTAACAGCAGAGATTGCTGGAAAAGCAATTCCTTCCCTGGAGGAGAGGGGTAGGCTTGGACCATTCACCCCAGGTTCTCTTCAGCTTTACAATCGGAAGCTCACCTTTCAAGAAGTCATTGATCAAGCACAATATTGATAGAAAAATGCCAAAGATTGCATCAAATGAACTTTGTTGCCTTGGCTTCAATCAAAGGTCCCATTGTTTGTCCCATCTTTGAACAGTGTTGAGATGAAACATTTCCTTTTTAAACTGGCTACCATGAAACCCTCTGTGCAGCATAACTGAGGGACTGGGGTTTCACCCCTGGTCCCTTTTTGATTTGAACGGTGATGCTGAAGTTTTTACAGAGATCAGAAGAATTTAAATAATTGGAACAGTTGCACTCTTCAATTATTGACAAATGGAACTTTGTGTCTGACATCCATCTGATCTCCATGAAGTCCCGCTGGAGTCCAGCTGCCTCTTAAACTCAGTGGAGATATTCAGTAACGCTGCCAAGTGGAAGTGATCTGTTTCATTTCAGCAACATGTCTATTGCATCATTAATAGCACCACCTTGATCTCATCCTTTCACACACAACAGTAGTTTACAGGCTTCCCACTCTGCCTCTGCTTGATTGACTATTTCCTTTCTGTTGCGAACCCAATCTTCCGACCGCACAGCTCAAAATCTCAGCACTCTGTACTTCCGGCATCAAAACAACAGTAGCTTGCACAATTCTCCGGGCGCGCGTGCCCAAGACTGGAATTTACCTCCCGAGGTCAACAGACCATTAAATAGTCTGCCAAATGTTCTGTCTTGCTCGCTACAATCCCCGTGGCGGGCAGGATGGGAAAATTCCAATAACTTGAGTTCAGATTTAGCGCCTTTGACATAGTAAACGGCTTGATGTGTTTTGTATGATCATTGCCAACTCACGAGTCACTTGAGGAGATACAAACATGAAAGCAAAGCTGGAAATGTGATGAAAGGTCACTGGCCTGCAAAGTTGGGAGGAATTCTCCCATCTTGCCAGCAGCAGCTCGGCAATGGAAGGTGATCATTGCAGATCTTATCTTTCTTTCTAGTTCTTGACCAGACCTCACCTCCTCCTCCTCCACATTTCAGGACAGGAGCCTCCATCCAGCAGAGACCTGTCTCCAAGCCTAGGTAAGCATCAGTGGAAATCACAGGTTAGTTTAAAATAATAAAAATGTTTGACCACTGATAACAACAACTTCATTACTCTCACAAGTCGGTTTACATTAACACTGCAATGAAATTGCTGTGAAAATCCCCAAGTCGCCACACTCCTGCGCCTGTATGCAAGGATATAAAGTTGTTCCACAGGCCAGCAAGGTCCCAGACCGCTGTGTTTATGTGAAAACTGAAGCATTATCCATGAGCTTGGCTCACCACTTTTGATTTCTGGGCACAGCATCGAGAAAGAACAATTCCTCAGTAAGTCTGCTTTGCAAACCTCAGTGAGTGTCAGCAATACTGAGTAATACTAAGTCAAGATTATATTAACTGGAGTTTAAAAGAATGAGAAGGGATCTCATAGAAACTTATACATTTCTAACAGGATTAGACAGAGTAGATTCAGAAAGAATGTTCCTAATGGTGGGGGAGTCCAGAACTAGGGGTCATAGCTTGAGGATAAGGGGAAAACCTTTTAGAACTGAGGTAAGGAGAAATTATTTTCTCCCAGAGAGTCGCGAATGTGTGGAATTCATTACCACAGAAAGTAGTTGAGGCCAAAACACTGTGTGATTTCAAGAAGAAATTAGATATAGTTCTAGGGGTTAAAGGGATCAAGGGATGTGGGGGGAAGGGGGTATCAGGATATTGCATTTGATGATCAGCCATGATCAAAATGAATGGCGGAGAAGGCTCGAAGGGCCGAATGGTCTATCCCTGCTTCTAGCTTCCAAGTTTCTACGAGTGTCCTTCAAAAGATTTTCCCCTACAATAGAACGATGGAAACTGGGGATGCTCCAGAGGCCAGATTTTAAAAAACAGATCCAAAACTAAAGTTTCCCAGAATAAAGCTGCCCAGAATTCTGAAAAACATTCAGCCATTATTTTAAGTCAAGATCAGGCATTTAAACATGCTTTTTTCCTGTGTAATCATTCTGAGGGCTCCATTCTCTTAGTTTGGATATGGATGAATCTCAATGTTCAGCACTACTGTGAAATAATGAGAAATCAGGACCCGGTCCAAGTTGCATTATCCAAGGAATGGATAATATCTTTGATCTTATAATAAGAGAGACCTGTACAAAGCATGTGAGAAAGGTTCACAGTTTGCTAATGGCAGAGATATGTGTGATGTGTGTAACATTGTGGGGAATTCTTATCTGGCTAAACCAGCATCGCCTCAATCATTACATTCAGTTTATCTGGAAGATTCTCCCAGGGACCCTCAACAGAGTTCATTCAGACACATTTAGGATGGAGGAAGAAGTAGCAGCAGAATTAGATTTTAATCACATTTATGTAGAAGCTTATAAAGAGTTAACAACATTCATTGGATATGCTGACCATGTCTACCTTATTAAAATTCCCTGTTTACCAAGGCAGTGGATAAGAGAGACCGATTCCCAGATCCGCTTGATGCTGATTTCAATCCAGCTGGTGCCACAGCAATCCTGGGAGAACCATCTCTGTCCTGGCATTCCTCCATAACATGGAAGATCTAAGGAATTCACAGCCCGGTGTCTGCAGGAATTAACCTATGTGGCATCACTGTTCAGGGCCCTGTAATGGGGATCCAGCCTGCGATTTGAAATGAAGAGACACCAAAGAGGAAGAAAAATTCAGTAGGTGGCAAGAATGGCAGAGACATGGAGGATGAAGGCAGGGTAGATTTAGATTGCATATTGCATGGCAATTGTGGATGCTCAATATATGGCGTGGTTTGTGACTAAAGGACATTCACACGGGAGGGACTACTGTTTTCCCAATAACTATTGCACATAAAATGTGGCAGACGATAATCAGATCTGTGCAAGTATTCATGAACTGTCCCTCGATTTGAGGATGATATCTACTCCATGGGTGATTGAATAGACTGATTCTTGTTCTGCAGGTTTTTGTGCACATGGAACAGGACATTCCATGAGGGATCTGACCTTTGGGACATGTTTCCTTTTCTTCCCTTCTCTGCTTTCATTCTGCCCCATTTAAGACATTGGGAGGGATTTTCCGGCCATCCCTAACGCCCCCCCCCCCCCCCCACTTCCTGGCACGAATTCCTCTAACGTAAACCCCACTGACAGCAGGATTTAAGATGCTGCCTCCAGCCAATGGCGGGATGCCGCAGCCGCTGTGAGACACGCCATGGGGGGCCGGAGGGGAGCGGTGGGGGCGGCGGTGGAGGAATGGCAAATGGAGTTCGATACAGTTAAGTGTGAGGTGTTGCATTTTGGAAAGTCAAATCAAGGTAGGGCTTCCACGGTGAATGGTAGGATCTTAGGGAGTATCGTGGGACAGAGGGATCTTGGAGAAGCCGCACCTGGAGTATTGTGTTTAGTTCTGGTCATCTTGCTCTAGGAAAGATGTTATTAAACTGGAGAGAGTGTAGAAGAGATTTACAAGGATGTTGCCAGTCCCTTGAGGACTGAGTTATAGGGAGAGATTAGACAGGCTAGGACTTTTTTCTTTGGAGCGTAGGAGACTGAGGGGTGATCTTTTAGAGGTGTGTAAGATCGTGAGAGGCATGGATAGGGTGAATGCACTCGGTCTTTTTCCCAGGGTTGGTGAATCGAGAACTAGAGGGCATAGGTTTAAGTTAAGAAGGGAAAGAATTAATGGGAACCTGAGGAGCAGCTTTTTTACACAGAAGGTGGTGCGTGTGTGGACTGAGCGGCAGGAGGAAGTGGTTGAGGCAGGGACATTGACAACATTTAAAAGGCATTTGGACAAATACATGGGTAGGAAAGGTTTAGAGGGCTATGGGCCAAATGCAGGCAAATTGGGTTAGCTGAGATGGGCATTTTGGTCGGCATGGAATAGTTTTGGCCAAAGGGCCTGACTCCGTGACATAGATTCTATGATTCTATTTTTGATTTGGTTTGATTTGATTTATTATTGTCACATGTATTAGCATACAATGAAAAGTATTGTTTCTTGCACACTATACAGACAAAGCATACCATTTATACAGAAGGAAACGAGAGAGTGCAGAATGTAGTGTTACAGCCATAGCTAGGGTGTAGAGAAAGATCAACTTAATGCGAGGTAGGTCCATTCAAAAGTCTGATGGCAGCAGGGAAAAAGTCGTTCTTGCGTCGGTTGGTACGTGACCTCAGACTTTTGTATCTTTTTCCCAACGAAAGAAGGTGGAAGAGAGAATGTCCAGGGTGCGTGGGGACCTTAATTATGCTGGCTGCTTTGCCGAGGCAGTGGGAAGTGTAGACAGAGTCAATGGATGGGAGGCTGGTTTGTGTGATGGATAGGGCTACATTCGTGACCTTTTGTAGTTTCTTGTGGTCTTGGGAAGAGCAGGAGCCATACCAAGCTGTGATACAACCAGAAAGAATGCTTTCTATGGTGCATCTGTAAAAGTTGGTGAGTGTCATAGCTGACATGCCAAATTTCCTTAGTCTTCTGAGAAAGTAGGGACATTGGTGGGCTTTCTTAACTATAGCGTCGGCATTCTATGATGTGTCGGCAAATCTATGATTTGAGTTTGAATGCTTGATGCAGCCTGATGGACAAGTTGCTGCCACTCTAATAATGGGAATCAGGCTCCTTCTAGTCATGAAGATCATTGCCGCCTCCTCTTAAAGCAGACCTTCAGTGCGACTGTAAAGCGTTTTCTTTGTCCTCACCGGAACATCAACCATTGTTGAGAGGACAGGAGGGAGAGAAAGAGATGGGAGGCGGCTTTTGGTTGTACAAACTCAGTGGGCCCTATTTCACCATTTCGATTCTAAGTGCTGAGAGGACTTGAAACTGGGAGTGTTTCAGATCCGACTTTTAGACCCATTCTCAGGCACCCCCATATGCACTCTGCCTGAAAAAATATTAGTGATTCTGAATCGCGCTGCACAAGTCTGTGGGCGGGGCTTAAAGTGTCGAAAATCCTGCAGCTCCGATCGGCGCCTCCAACTGCGCATGCGCAGAAGAAAAATGATAGAATGCAGCTTCCCTGCCACATCCCTCCCGGGCCGGATAATGCCTCCCCCTGGCCCCCACAGATATTACTCTAACCATTGTTGAGAGGACAGGAGGGAGGGAAAGAGATGGGAGGCGGCTTTTGGTTGTACAAACTCAGTGGGCCCTATTTTACCATTTTGATTCTAAGTGCTGAGATGACTTGAAACTGGGAGTGTTTCAGATCTGACTTTTAGACCCATTCTCAGGCGCCTTATCCCCCCACCCACCTGCTACCCAGACCAATTGCGGCCTCCTCCCCTCTTCCCCCCAATGATCTCAGGCAGAGTGGCAGCAGACACCCCTTCCCCCTCACTGATCACAGACAGAGTGGCAGCGGACCCCCCCCTTCTCTCTCACTGATCACAGGCAGAGTGGCAGCCGAACCCCCCCTTCCCCCTCACTGATCACAGACAGAGTGGCAGCAGACCTCGACCCCCCCCCCCCCACCCCCCGCCGCCTTCCCCTCACTGATCACAGGCTGAGTGGCAGCGGACCCACCCTTCCCCCTCACTGATCACAGGCAGAGTGGCAACGGACCCTCCTTCACCTCCCCACCCCGCCCACCGATCTCAAGCAGAGAGCCATTGGACGCTTGGCACTTACCTCCTCACAACCTGGAGCTTTTGTAGAGCATGTCTGTTTCGTGCCGAATCTGGATGGGCAAACGTGGTGGTAAAGGGGGAAGTGCCGGTAAGGTTGGGCGAGCAGCCCATTAATTCAATTTAAATGCATTCAAATGCATTTAAATGGCCGTCGCACCCGTTTTGGGCACGGTCCCGATTGCGGCCATTTTCGGGCCTTGGTAAAGGGGAAACCGGTGTGGAAGCGGGTGCGGATCGCGCTACTCACCTCACGCCCGACTTTACCAAGTTTTTGCGCCTGAAAATGGGCGCAACTTGATGGTAAAATCGGGCCCAGTGCATCAAGGTTGACTTTGTAAGCATTTTTGCCTGACTGCTTGTGGAGCCATCTTCACCAATAGAACTTGATAAAGACTGACAAGTCCCCAGAGCCTGAGTATCCTTGGGTACTGAGAGGGACTTTGGAAAACAAGAAAGAAAGACGGTAGCATCAGAATTTAATTGTCAGTTTTGTTCAGGGGATAGTTGGCGCCCTTGATCACAGTAAAATGTTTGTATGGTAAGAAAGGAAGAACTTGTATTTACACGGCATTTTTTAATCCTTTTTGAATGTGGCATCTTGATAGATATACAATCCAGGTGGGGATTCATGACTCAGAACTCATACAGATCCCACTTTGAAAATCTGGTCCTATGTAAGCATTTAGATTGGGTTAGAGAGATGATTAAAGGAAACAGGGTTAAGGGAAACAGAGTGAGAATACTTGATAGGACTAATGTTTGTGTGGAGGGTAAATGCCAGTATTGATTATTCAGGCAAAACAATCTCTGTTTTTTTAATGTTGCAATCTGTATGTGATTTCTTACAGATCGATCCTAATTGCATAATTAGAGATTGAGGTCATGAGTATAAGTAAACTCTTCTGCTGTGGTAAGGTTTCAAGGTAAAGTCTGGAAATGGACATGAAATTGGCTAAAAGATAAAGACAGTTAAGAGATTAATATCGGGCTAGAGGCTGCTGAGTGAAATGCCCCAGGGATTGGTGTTGGGATTGCGACTGTTTCTAATTTACGTGAATAATTTAGATTCAGAACTCTCCTGCAAACTGGTCAAGTTTGCTGCAATATAGGAACATGAGAACAGGGGAAAACCATTGACCCCAATGGGCTCATTCTTCACTTCAATTAGATCATGACTGATCCATCTCAACGCCATTTACCTGCTTAAGCAGCACTTCAGTCACATTTCTACCACAAAAGTACTAAACAATGACCATCTTCAACGAGCGAGAATCTAACCATTTCACCTTAAATTTCAATGGTATTACCGTCACTATCAACATCCCAGGGCTTACCATTGATCAAAAACTGGACTGGTCAGCCATGTAAATACCATGGCTACCAGGGCTGGTCAGAGTCTGGGAATTCTGCAGTAAGTATCTCACCTCTTGTCTCCTCAAAGTCTGTCCACTAACTTATGTCCACTGCAAGTTAGGAATGTGATTGAATGCTCTCCATTTGCCTGGGAGTGGTACGGTGTCACAGTGGTTAGCACTGCTGCCTCACAGCACCAGGGACCCGGGTTCAATTCCCGGCCTGGGTCACTGTCTGTGTGGAGTTTGCATGTTCTCCCCATGTCTGCGTGAGTTTCCTCCGGGTGCTCCGGTTTCCTCCCACAGTTTGAAAGAGGTGCTGGTTCGGTGCATTGGCCATGCTAAATTCTCCCTCAGTGTACCTGAACAGGCGCTGGAGTGCGGCGACTAGGAGATTTTCACAGTAACTCCATTGCAGTGTTAATGTAAAGCCTATTTGTGACACTAATAATTAAACTTTAAACTTAATGACTGCAGCTCACCAATAAAACTCAAGAAACCCAGGACAAAACAGCCCACTTAGTCAGCCATCCTGTTTACAACCTTAAACATCCACTCCCTCCACCACATGCGTACCATGGCTGTAGTGTGTGTTATCTACTAGATGCAATGCAGCAGCTCAGCAAGGCGCTTCGACAGCACCTTCCAATCAGCCCTCCCGCCAATTGTAACAGCAGACAGGCCAGGTATAATTGCGTTCATTTGGCCCCCTAACGGGCTAAAGTGCCTGTCTGATTGTCAACTGGCGCACTTCCATCTCCCGCACGCACCCATTGACTGAAGTATCGTGTGAGAGGTTGGGAGTGTGACTGCTTGAACAGCGTGAAATTCTGGCCTCGGACTAAACACCGGCCGGAATTCTCCCATCCCACCCGCTACTGGAATTCCCAGCGGGCGGGGGGCGGACCATGTACAGGTCCATTTTGGTTGGGCAAGAATCTCCGGTTTTCAGGCGAGTGTGGCCGGGGAATCCCACCCACTTTTTTTCATATCAAAGGACATCCTGAAGCAAGTTACATTTAACTTAAAGTTTATTTATTAGTGTCACGTGCATAGATTGGCAAAACTGGGGCTGTCTCCTTGGAGAACAGAAGATTGAGTGGAGAATTGATTCAAAATCATGGGTGGAATTTTATGGCCCAGTCAAGGTGTGGCAATGAAGCTACTGTGAAAATCCTCTAGTCGCCACACTCTGGCACCTGTTTGGGTACACTGAGGGAGAATTTAGCATGGTCAATGCATTTAACCAGCATGTCTTTCCAACTGTAGGAGGAAACCGAAGCATGGGAATGCATGGGAAGAACGTGCAGACTCCGCACAGATGGTGAGCCAAACCAGGAATTGAACCCGGTTCCTGGCACTGTGAGGCAGCAGTGCTAACCACTATACCACCTATTAAGTACTTTATAAGTGTAGCCACCATTGTAATGTAAGAATGTGGCAGCCAATTTGTGGGTAGAATTGTGCAACAAATAACAAGATTATTCAGCAGCCAATTAGTAATCAGCAAGCTCCCACAAACAGTAATGTGATAATAGGTTTTTTTTGAGATGTTGTTTGATGGGTGACATGGTGGCACAGTGGTTAGCACTGCTGCCTCGCAGCGGCAGGGACCCAGGTTCAATTCCAGCCTCGGGTGACTGTGTGGAGTTTGCACATTCTCCCCATGCCTGCGTGGGTTTCCTCCAGGTGCTCCAGTTTCCTCCCACAGCCCAAAGGTGTGTGGGTTAGGTTGATTGGCCATGCTAAATTGCCTCTTAGTATCAGGGAGATTAGTGGGTTAATGTGTGAGTTTACGGGGATAGGGCCTGGTTGGAATTGTTGCTGGTGCAGGCTTGATGGGCTGAATGGCCTCTTCTGCACTGTAGGGATTCTATGATATTATGATTCTATGGATACACATTGGCCAGGACACCTGGGATAGCAACACTGCCCCTCTGATTGCGTGAAACGCAATCCTTGACGCTCACCTAAGCTCAGAAGATTCCGATTGGATCATTGAGATATGTTGATTCTTCAAAAATAATTTATCAGTTCACTTATGAGCCAATTTATTGTCAGTTAATATTGGATAATTAGTATAAATGTATGGGGAGAACCCACATTTCATTAGTGAAGGGGAATAAAGAGCAGCAGTGAGCAGTTGTTTTTGAAAATGAGTGGCACAGTGGTTAGCACTGCTGCCTCACCGCAAGAAGTTTAACAACACCAGGTTAAAGTCCAACAGGTTTATTTGGTAGCAAATGCCACTAGCTTTTGGAGCGCTGCTCCTTCATCAGGTGGAGTGAAGATATGCTCACAAACAGCGTATCTCCACTCCACCTGACGAAGGGGCAGCGCTCCGAAAGCTAGTGGCATTTGCTACCAAATAAACCTGTTGGACTTTAAGCTGGTGTTGTTAAACTTCTTACTGTGTTTACCCCAGTCCAACGCCGGCATCTCCACATCATGACAGCCTCACAGCGCCAGGGACCCAGGTTCGATTCCGGCTTCGGGTGACTGTGAGTGTGCAGTTTGCACGTTCTCCCCGTGTCTGCGTGAGTTTCCTCCGGGCGCTCCGGTTTCCTCCCATGGTCCAAAGATGTGTGGGTCAGGTTGATTGGCCATGACAAATTGACCCTAATGTCAGGGGATTAGCAGGGTAAATATGTGGGGTTGTGGGAGTAGGGCTTGGGTGGGATTGTGGTCAGTGTAGACTCGATGGGCTGAATGGCCTCCTTCTACAGTGTAGGGATTCTATGAATTCTATGAAATAGAGGAAGGTATACAATGATGTTTCCCAGCAATTGATACTAGGGTAATTTCTATTCTTGATATATGTTAATGGCCGAATCTTGGGTGTACAGCACATAATTTCAAGTTTTGCAGACAACACAAAACTTAGAAATGTTGTGAACTGAGACGAGGACAACGATAGTGGAATTGGTAGTTACATGGGAGATTAAAGTTAATGCTGAGAGGTGTTAAGTGACACATTTCAGTGTGGATAGTAAAGTAAGGGCAACATAAAATAAAAGAACAGAGGGACCTGTGGGTACATGGACACAAAATATTGAGGGTGGCATGTCAAGTTAGAAAGTGGTTAAGAAGCATATAGACAAGATTATGAGCTGTGTAAGTGGAAGCATATAACACAAAGGATAGGAAGTTATGATGAGCCTTTAGAAAACACTGGTTCAGCCTTCACTAGAGTATTGTGTTCAATTCTGGGCACCACACTTTAGGGAGCTTTAGAGAAGACGCGGAAAAGATTTCCAAGAATGGTTCCAGGGATGAGAAACTTAAGTTCCGTGCATAGATTGGCAAAACTGGGGCTGTCTCCTTGGAGAACAGAAGATTGAGTGGAGAATTGATTCAAAAATCATGGGTGGAATTTTATGACCCAGTCACGGTGCAGGCAAGCTGGAAAATGTGGCAAGCCATTCAAAGTCCATTGAGCTTGGCGGGACTGGAAAATTCTACTGGCACATAGTAGGGCGACCGGTCTGGGAGGAGTAGATAGGGAGAAATCTTTCCTTTGGCAGAAGAGTCTAGGAACTTAGGGCACAAATTTAAGGTGAATGGCAAAAATAAAAATGGCTACCTGACGGAGTTTTTCACACAGCGTGGTTAGGATCCGGAGAGTTCTACTGAGAGTGTGGTGAAGGTAAGGCCAATCATGGCTTCCTCAAACTAATCAAACAAGCATTTGGAGGGAGAAATTGTTCAGAGCTATGGGGAAAGGAAGCAGGATGGAACTAGCTATGCTGCTCTTGGAGAGATCACATCTGGGCACATTGGGCCAAATAGCATCTCCCTGTGCTGCAATCATCCCATGATTCTATGGTCCTATATCTGTGCTGTTAATTCTGGCCTCCTGAGTATCTGCAACTTTTATCATCCCACTGCTGGTGGCATGCTTTCATCTGCCAAGACCCTCACTTCTGGAATTCACTCCAGACACCTCCCACCTCTCCATCTCTCTATCTTTCTTTTCCTCTTGAAGTCGCAGCTACCTCTTTGGCTAAGCCTTTTTAATATCTCCTTAAGTGGGGAGGCAGTGGGGCAATGGTATTGTCACTGGACTAGTAATCCAGAGACCCAGGGTAACATTCTGAGGACCCGTGTTCAAATTAGAATTCAATGAAAATCTGGAATTAAAAGTCTGCTGATGACCATGATGTGGAGATGCCGGCGTTGGACTGGGCTAAAGACAGTAAGAAGTCTCACAACACCAGGTTAAAGTCCAACAGGTTTATTTGGTCGCACAAGCCACAAGCTTTCGGAGCACTGCCCCTTCATCAGGTGAGTGGGAGTTCTGTTCACAAACAGGGCATATATAGACACAAACTCAATTTACAAGATAATGGTTGGAATGCGAGTCTTTACAGGTAATCAAGTCTTAAAGGTACAGATAATGTGAGTGGAGAGGGGGTTAAGCACAGGTTAAAGAGATGTGTATTGTCTCCAGACAGGACAGTTAGTGAGATTTTGCAAGACCAGGCAAGTCATGGGGGTTACGGATAGTGTGACATGAACCCAAGATCCCGGTTGAGGCCATCTTCATGTGTGCGGTACTTGGCTATCAGTTTCTGCTCAGCGACTCTGTGTTGTCATGTGTTGTGAAGGCCGCCTTGGAGAACGTTTACCCGAAGATCAGAGGCTGAATGCCTGTGACCGCTGAAGTGTTCCCCAACAGGAAGTGAACAGTCTTGCCTGGTGATTGTCGAGCAGTGTTCATTCATCCATTGCCATAGTGTCTGCATGGTCTCCCCAATGTACCATGTCTCGGGACATCCTTCCCTGCAGGAGAACAGTGACCATGACACCACACAGCCCTGCCACAGCAACCATCATCGACACGGATGCCATCATCTCACGTGAGAACACCATCCACCAGGTACACGGTACATACTCTTGCAACTCGGCCAACGTTGTCTACCTGACACGCTGCAGGAAAGGATGTCCCGAGGCATGGTATATGGGGGAGACCATGCAGACGCTACGACAACGGATGAATGAACACCGCTCGACAATCACCAGGCAGGAGTGTTCTCTACCTGTTGGGGAACACTTCAGCAGTCACGGGTATTCAGCCTCTGATCTTCGGGTAAGCGTTCTCCAAGGCGGCCTTCACGACACACGACACCGCAGAGTCACTGAGCAGAAACTGATAGCCAAGTTCCACACACATGAGGACGGCCTCAACCGGGATCTTGGGTTCATGTCACACTATCTATAACCCCACGACTTGCCTGGGCTTGCAAAATCTCACTAACTGTCCTGGCTGGAGACAATACACATCTCTTTTACCTGTGCTTAACGCTCTCTCCACTCACATTGTCTGTACCTTTAAGACTTGATTACCTGTAAAGACTCGCATTCCAACCATTATCTTGTAAGTTGAGTTTGTGTCTTTATATGCCCTGTTTGTGACAGAACTCCCACTTACCTGATGAAGGAGCAGCGCTCCGAAAGCTTGTGGCTTGTGCTACTCAATAAACCTGTTGGACTTTAACCTGGTGTTGTGAGACTTCTTACCGTGATGACCATGAAACCATTATTGATTGTCATAAAAAACCCATCAAGTTCGAATGGCCTCATTCTGCATTGCAGGGCTTCTATGGGCCTGATTTTATCATCATGTTGCGCCCGTTTTCGGGTGTGAAAACTTGGTAAAGTCGGGCGTGAGGTGAATAGCACATTCCGCGCCTGTCTCCATGCCAGTTCCCCCTTTACCAAGGTTTGAAATTGGCTGCGATCGGGACCGCACCCAAAACGGGCGTGACAGCCATTCAAATGCATTTGTATGCATTTATATTGACTTAATGGGCTGCACACCCAACCTTACCGGCACTTCCCCCTTTATCACCACGTTCGCCCGTCCAGATTCGGCGTGAAACAGACATGCTCTACAAAAGTCCAATTCGGGTGCTCCAATTAGTGAGGAGGTAAGTGCCGAGAGTCCGATGGCTCTCTGCTTCAGATCAGTGGTGGGTGGAAGGGGGGGGTCCGCTGCCACTCTGCCTGAGATTGGAAGAGGGAAGGGGGAGGGGCCTGTGATCGGTCTGGGTGACGGTGGTGGGGGGATAAGGGGGTCAGTAATGTTGAGGGGGTGGGGCAATGTCTGTGGGGGCCAGGGGGAGGCATTATCCGGCGCGGGAGGGATGTGGCAGGGGAGCCGCATTCTATCATTTCTTTTTTCTGCACATGCGCAGTTGGAGGCGCCGATCGAAGCTGCAGGATTTCAGGCGCGTTAAGCCCCGCCCACAGGCTTGTGCAGCGCGATTCAGAATCGCTGGTATATTTTCAGGCAGAGTGCGTATGGGGGCGCCTCAGAACGGGTCTAAAAGTCGAATCAGAAACACTCCCAGTTTCAAGTCCGCAGCACTTGGAATCAAAATGGTAAAATAGGGCCATATGTTTCTATCATTGGACCGTTGGAGGAAACCGGAGCACCCGGAGGAAACCCACACAGATACAGGGAGAACGTGCATACTCTACACAGGCAGTGACCCAAGCTGGGAATTGAACCCGGGTCCCTGGCGCTGTGAGGCAGCAGTGCTAACCACTGTGCCACCGTGCCGCCCCATAGTCTAATTGAAAGGAGGTTTTATTTTGTGTTATGTGTTCAAGCCCACCATGCTAAGCTGTGAAGCTGGATTCAATAAATCTGGTTATTGCTGGATTCATCCCTCTCCCTGGGAAGTGACTGAGGCTGAACCAGACTTTGCAATCTACATGCCGTATTTATACCCTTTATTTTATGTTGCCTGACATAATGTTTCAGCCATATATCCATGCCATCACTAAGACCATCTATATTCCCCTCTGTGACTTTGCCCCTTCCGCAGACCAGCTGCTGCTGAAACCTTCAGCCCCACATGGGGCCTTTGTTACCTCGGGATTCACATATCCCAATGCACTCCTGGACATTCTCCCTCATTCTACCCACTGTCAACCTGAGACCATCCAAACACCCAAAGTTCTGCCACCCATCCTCTACCTTACACCAGTCATCCATCACCACTGAGTTTGCCTGTTGACATTAACATTAAGAGTGCCCCTGAGTTTAAAATTGTCATCCCTGTCTTTGTGAAGCCTCCAGGACCTTGCCCCTCCTTTCCTCTGTAATCCCCTCCAGCCCCACAACCCTCCCCCCAAGTTCCAAGCAGTGAACCAATTGGAACCATGTGGAACTGGCAGCTAGCTTGTGGGTCCTGAACCCGCAGCCTTCTCCCTAACTGAGGCACGACTGACATTCAGAGGTGGCATTAATGTGGATCAGGGCTGCAATGGTGGAGAGGCAGCCGATAGGCAGGAAACAAGCCACCAACTCTGGCCTCTTGCGCATCCCTGCCTTCAACTGCTCCACTATTTGTGGCCATGTCTTATATGTCAAAGCTCTGGAATACCCTCACTAAATCTCCCTGCCTCCCTTACCTCTCTTTCTTCCTTTAAGGCGCTCCTTAAAACTTGCTCCTTTGACCCATCATTTGACCTAAAATCTCCATAGGTGGTTTGATGCTACATTTTGTTTTATAAGGGTCCAGCTTAGGATGCTTTACCCCTCTGAGGGCACTATATAAGCACAAGTTGTTGCTGGGGTCAATGCACAACAGATCCCACCCTAGCCGAAAAACCTCCTATGTGGCCTAGCAAGCCACTTGGTTATAACAGGCTGAGCGGGTAACAAAGTGTTAACACTTTCATTAAAACCAGAGGAGAGAGGAATTTGTTATAAACGTGTTATGTTTGCATGGTGCTCTGCCAAGAGCAACTATCATGCACCCTCCATTTACAACAATAAAATAAAGCAGTGGGCACTGAGGTCGGGCATTGATAAAAGCAGCTACTAAACACAAACTCACCGATCATTCTGTGGGTGTTACTCTGTTACTGTGGGTGAGAATCCAATACTTAATGGTAATTGTCACCCACCTGACGTTAAGTACAACACTAATTAAATGTCGCCCATTGAGCAAACCATCAATTAAATCAAATTATTAGCAGGCAGGTCTCAAGGCACTTTTATATTATAGGAGCACAGTCAATGGGAGTCGTGTAAGACTGTCTTTGTGGGCCACATTCCATACTGTATATGCCACCATGCTTGGGCAATAGATGGCATCATAGACCCACGGAGATTTGGCTCTACAAATGAGCTGCAAAATGAAGGGAGCTCCTTCAAAAGGTAGGGGCCAATTTACCTCAGCTGACTAGATGGCCAGTGTGTTGTCCAGAGTGACACCGACCGCAGGATTGACTTCCATCCTGGCTGAGGTAGACTCGAGGCCTTCTCACCCTGCCCCTGAGAGTGTAAGGCAATGATAAAACCACTACTGTTGTTAAGAAAGCTGCCAAGTAAAACAATCCCAGATGAAGCATCAGCCGACAATAAGCCCAGGACCGGCCTCTGTGCGGAGCACACATGGATGGATGGATGAATGAATGACTTCAAACAGTGGAACCACAAGGATATGGTCCCCCAACTTCACAGCAGCAAACCAATTGGAACCATGTGGGGCTGGCAACTGACTTGCAACCAGGAAACAAGCCCCAGAAATTTGGTCTCTGCTACTGTTCTTGTGCCTTTGAATCCAAACCACACACGACCCCACCGCTCCCCGCACTCCCCCCCCCCCCCCCCACCCCCCACCCACCCCCCCACATCGGTTCCCCCACCACAACCACTACCCCCCCCCCTTCCTGGTCAATCGCCCAGGTTTAACCAGATGCCTTGGTTGATCCAGAACTGAGCTTCAAAAACTGGTAACTATTTTAAAGATTACTCATTCATATCCTTGCATTATCAGCTGCCTCTCCACTATTGCAGCCCTGATCCACATTAATGCCACCTCTGAATGTCAGTCGTGCCTCAGTTAGGGGGAAGGCTGTGGGTTCAAGACTCACTTCAGAACTTGAGCTCCAAAGTGAAAGCTGACTCTCCAGTGTGGTACTGTCTGAGGTGTCTTCTTTTGGATGAGGTTTATTCAGCATCGTCGCAGAAGCCAAGCAAGAGCCCAGTCTGTGGCTAGACGGAGTCCTTTGAGGTTAGTCAGCGGACAATCCTCGGCAATGTGAGTCACTGATTGGACTGCACCACAACTGCAGCCTGGATGGTCTTGGTATTTCTGTGGTGTCACTCATCAGTATCTGGCCAACTCCGGTGAAACCAATGATCCTCCCAGCAAGGTTCACCAGGTTCGCACTTGAAGCAGCCCAGTATCACAGAATCACAAACCACCAGCAATATGAAATCCTGTGGATCCTACAATTTGCATCCTGCAACTCAAATTGGCAAGTCATGTTGCAGCTTTATAGAACCTTAGTTAGGCCGCACTTGGAATATAGTGTTCAATTCTGGTCGCCACACTACCAGAAGGATGTGGAGGCTTTGGAGAGGGTACAGAAAAGATTTACCAGGATGTTGCCTGGTATGGAGGGCATTAGCTATGAGGAGAGGTTGGAGAAACTTGGTTTGTTCTCACTGGAGCAACGGAGGTTGAGGGGAGACCTGATAGAAGTCTACAATATTATGAGGGGCATGGACAGAGTGGATAGTCAGAAGCTTTTTCCCGGGGTGGAAGAGTCAATTACTAGGGGGCATAGGTTTACGGTGCGAGGGGCAAGGTTTAAAGAAGATGTACGAGGCAGATTCTTTACACAGAGAGTAACCTGGTGTTGTTAAACTTCTTACTGCAGATCTTTTACACAGAGAGCGGTGGGTGCCTGGAACTCGTTGCCGGGGAAGGTAGTGGAAGCGGATACGGTGGTGACTTTTAAGGGGCATTTTGACAAGTACATGAATAGGATGGGAATAGAGGGATATGGTCCCCAGAAGGATAGGGGGTTTTAGTTAAGTCGGGCAGCATGTTCGGTACAGGCTTGGAGGGCCGAAGGGCCTGTTCCTATGCGGTAATTTTCTTTTCTTTGTTCAACGTTGAAGGACTATCCGAAGCCACCCAAAGTGATCTGCATTCAAGCTCCATAGCCCCCATCGGGTGAAGCTGGAAGGTACAAGATACACAGTTCATGTTATATTGATACCCATCTGCCCTTTTAAGTAGACATAAATGGTGCTATTTCAAAGAAGAGGATGGGAGTTCTCCTCAATATCCTGGGCATTGCATGGTATTCTGGACTTTATTCAGAGGGGCATAGAGTATAAGAGCAAGGATTATACAAGACACTAGTTAGGCTTCAGCTGGGGTACTGTGTACAATTCTACAGCACCACACTATGGGAAGGATGTGAACACATTGGAGAGAGTGCAGGAGAGGTTTCCACAAATGGTTCAGGGATGAGAAACTTCAATTATGAGGGTAGATTGGAGAGGTTGGGATTGTTCTCCTCGAAGAGAAGGCGGTTAAGAGGAGATTTGATAGAGATGTTTAAAATCAAGGGGGGGACTGGACAGATTAGATAGGGAGAAACTGCTCCTGCTTGTCAAAGGGTCAAGAACGAGAGGGCACATATTTAAAGTGATTTGCATAAGAAACAAATGCGATGTGAGAAAAAACAAAATTCACCCAGCAAGAGGTTTGGGTCTGGAATGCACTGCCTGGAAGTGTGACGGGTCATTTAAGAGGGCATTAGAAACAAGGTTCGGGGTAGGAGGAAAGGCAGGGGAATGGCACTAAGTCATGATGCTTGATTGGAGAGCTGCTTCAGACATGATGGGCCAAATGGCCTCCTTCTGTGCTGTGACAATTCTGTGATTCTGAATATTCATCCCTCAACCAATGTCACAAAATACAGATTATCTGGTCATTCTCACATTGTTATTTGTGGGAGCTTGCTTTACGAAAATTGGACGCTGTGTTTCCAACATTACAACAGTGACTTCCAAAGTATTGCATTAGCAGGAAAGTGCTTTTGGACATCCTTAGATACACATCTGTCTTTCTTGACCCAATTTTCTCCATTTACCTCCTTCTTAGTTTCTAATAGTCTCTCCTCCAAAAGCTCCAACTTCTCCAAAACGCAACATCCATTTAAAATATTCCACACCATGGGCGGGATTTTACACCGGTGGGGTTTTACAATCCTGCCCGAAGTCAACGGACTTTGGAACGGCTCGCTGTATTTTACGGCCCAATCCCACTGTGGACGCTTTACACCATTATTCTCATCCTGTCTGTCCACCAACATGTTCACCACAAACACCCCATATTCAATGACCTCCATTGCCTTACTACTCCAAACGCCACAGCCTCTCCCAGCCTAAATCTCCTCCTGCCTTTTCTTTAATCCTTTAACTCTGGTCTATCGTGCATCCCCCTTCATCTTTATCCCAATACTGAATGGAGATTTTAGCCACTTCAATTGTTCCCTCTGGGGTTCCCTTCCTGAACATTTGCATCTCTTCCTTCCGTTAGCAAGCCCTCCTGAGATCTAACTTATGGGAATAGAGGGATACAAACGGATGGTCTAGTTAGGAACACATGATCGGTGCAGGCTTGGAGGGCCGAAGGGCCTGTTCTGGTGTTGTATTGTTCTTTGTTCTTTGTGTTTAAGCTGTTGATGCCTTTCCAAATGGCTGTTCTTCATGACTCGGCCTTCATTCCTCGACCACTTTGCACGTGGAAAGAGCTCTGCAATTCATTTTACATTAAAGAAGTCATAGAAATTCAAATTGCTGTTATAAACTGGGAGCATCAGGAATTGAAGTTGATCTCCCTACACAGGAGCAGAACCATGGGACAAAATTAAAGCAAGACTAATATTTCCTTTACTTTTTAGAGAACCTAGGAATAAGTTAGAGATGTTAGTCACTCTCAAATGGGGGATTTTATTATTTAGTGGGATTGAAAGGTCAAGAAACAAGAACTTATAATTGGTTAACTCACTTTGTTAGCATTAAGAAACAACAGTTTCTCAGTGAGAGGTACCTCACAACCTTATGTGAGGAGTAGAACTCAGAACCAAAGGTGATCGGTCCTAGTGGTCATTTTTCATTGACCACTTCTTCTTTACATACTTCCCTTGGTCTCCTGAAACTCACTGTGATATACTTACCTCTCCTTGAATCAGTTGCTGAGCAGAATAACTATATATAGCCCTTCAGAGAGTCCAAATTGGTATGGCAAGTATGTACCTTTACATGCGTGTCGTAGTCCAGAGCTATGGTTAGTGATGGTAGTGTTCTCAATGTTTTTTCCATCACACAGCTGACCAGGAATCTCTCCCGCTCTTACCGCCTGCCATTGGCATGTGTTGGAAGGGGTTTTCAGGTGGTCATAAGTTATGAATGCACCTTCCTTGGCCGACAAGTTCTTGGGGTGGGAATGGAACCCAGCGTTTCAGAGGCAGGGATGGTACATAAGAACTAGGAGCAGGAGTAGGCCATCTGGCTCCTCAAGCCTGTGCCGCCAATTAATAAGATCATGGCTGATCTTTTTGTGGACTCAGCTCCACTTACCCGCCCGCTCACCATAACCCTTAATTCCTTTTCTGTTCAAAAATGTATCTATCCTTGCCTTAAAAACATTCAATGAGGTAGCCTCAACTGCTTCACTGGGCAGGGATTTCCACAGATTCACAACTCTTTGTGTGAAGAAGTTTCTCCTCAACTCAGCCCTAAATCTGCTCCCCCTTATTTTGAGGCCATGCCCCCTAGTTCTAGTTTCACCCCCCAGTGGAAACAACTTTCCTGCTTCTATCTTATCGATTCCCTTCATAATCTTATATGTTTCTATAAGATCTCCCCTCATTCTTCTGAATTCCAATGAGTATAGCCCCAGTCTACTCAGTCTCTCCTCATAAGCCAACCCTCTCAAATCCAGAATCAATCTAGCGAATCTCCTCTGCATCCCCTCCAGTGCCAGTATATCCTTTCTCAAGTAAGGAGACCAAAACTGTACACAGCACTCCAGGTGTGGCCTCACCAGCACCTTATACAGCTGCAACATAACCTCGCTGTTCTTAAACTCCATCCCTCTTGCAATGAAGGACAAAATTCCATTTGCCTTCTTAATTACCTGCTGCACCTGCAAACCAACTCCTTGTGATTCTTGCACAAGGACACCCAGGTCCCTCTGCACAGCAACGTGCTGCAATTTTTTGCCATTTAAATAAAATAGTCCATTTTGCTGTTATTTGTACCAAAATGGATGACCTCACATTTATCAACATTGTACTCCATCTGCCAGACCCTCGCCCACTCACTCAGACTATCTATATCCCTTTGCAGACTTTCAGCTTCCTCTGCCCACTTTGCTCTGCCACTCATCTTAGTGTCATCTGCGAATTTTGACACACTGCACTTGGTCCCCAGCTCCAAATCATCTATGTAAATTGTAAACAATTGCGGTCTCAACATGGATCCCTGAGGCACACCATTGGTCACTGATTGCCCCATGGCTCCACATAACCATATATAGACATGTTGTGCCAAGCATTCATATCAAAACAATCCAAAATTCTTCACAGAATATTGCAATTCTTGTTGGAATTTGTTTTATAAAGTTACTGCTTTGTCTTTCAGGAATACCTTTGTGTCCACTATCTAGAGGTTGGGCGGGACTTTCTGCCCCCTCGGATGTGTTTCCCACCATTGGCTGGTGGTGGGATATTCCGGTCCTGCCACTGTTAACAAGGTTCCTTGTGTTGTTCGCATCCTCTGCTGCCAGGGAACCCACGGCGGTGGGGGGGGAAGGTTGCCTGTTGGTGGGGCTAGAAGATCCCGCTGGCAGTAACGGCCAGAAAATCTCACCCATTGTTTTTTTTTCATGATCTAAGCTCAAAGTCAACAGCTGAGCCAAACACAAAAGCAAAATACAGGAGATAATCTGAAATAAGAATGGAAGATTGCTGGAAACACGCAACAGATCAGGCAACGGGTGGGATTTTCTGCATATCCCATTGCATGTCTTGCAACGGCGAAGGTGGCCCGCCATTGGCCGATGGTGGGGTCTTTTGCCTCATGTGAACAACTGGAAAATTCTAGCCAACATGTAGAATCATAGAATCCTACAGTGCAGAAGGAGGCCATTTGGCCCATCGGGTCTGCAATGACCACAATCCCACCCAGACCCTATACCCAGAACCCCATGCCTTTACCCTAGCTAGTCCCCCTGACACTCAGGGTCAATTTAGCATGGCCATTCCATCTAACCCGCACATCGTTGGACTGTGGGAGGAAACCGGCGGACCCGGAGGAAACCCACGCAGACACGGGGAGAATGTGCAGACTCCACACAGACAGTCACTTGAAGCGGGGAATCGAACCCGGCTCCCTGGCATTGTGCTAACCATTGTGCCACCGTGCTGCCCCACGAGGCAGCATGGTGTGGGGAGTATTAACTTCTTAGGTCAATGAGGTTACATCAGAAATGGAAAAGAATGTGACAGGATTGAAGCAGGCAGAGAGGCAGGGAGAGGGGAGGTAAGGACAAAGGGGAAAATCTGATAGAATGGAAGGCAGCAGAGATTAAAGAATGAAAGACATCACGGGTTGATATTGGCGTAAGTGGCAAACACAGGATACTTACCAACAGAACCCAGAAAAATCGGAGCTGTGATTATGATTTGAAATTCTTGCACCCAATTTTGCAATGGGAAGGGGGTGAGATATCTCATTAAAAGAGGAGGTGCTTTCCCTCTCGCTTACATTGAGCTTCACTGGCAGTGCAAGAGGGGATTAAGCCCCTAAAAAGTTTGAACGGACGGAAGATATATTTGGTGGCGGCATCACATGGGAGATGGCAGAAAAGGCAGAAGATGTTTGATTGGATGAGGAGGCTGGTGAGGTGGATGGTGAGGACAAGGTGAACACAAACCTAGTTTGGGGATGGATAAGGACAGAAACCTGAGAAGTGTGGCATATGTAATCATCGATCCGGTCAAACATGGTGGGGAGCGGCGGAGGAAGGGGTGGTGGAATCCTCGGCTGAGGAAACAGGGAGATATCTTGGTAGCTGTAGCGTGGAAAGCTGCATTGCCTGATACGATGCAGCAGAGATGGAGGAACTGGGAGAATGGAATCGAGTCTTTACAGGGAGTGAGTTGGAAGGAATTGCAATCAAAGTAACTCAGCAATCAGTGGGCTTATAGCAGATATGGGCTAACAGCAAGGTCCCAGACATGGAAACAAGGAGTTAGGAAGGGAATGGATGAGTTGGAGATGGACCTCACCAACAAAAGGTGAGGTTTGGTTGGAAATTGGTAGCAAAGTTGATGAAATCTTCCAGTTTGGGGTGAGAACAGTCATCAGTATAATGAGGGAGGAGACCTGAGTAGGATCAAAACAAAGGATATTTCACATATTTCACAGAAAGTCAGGCACAACCAGGACCATACAGGTTCCCATGGCTACAGCTTTTAGATGAAGAAGAAGAAAAGAGTCTGAGGAATAATTGTTCAGTGTGGGAGCAAGTTTAGTCAGGTGGAAGAGGATGGTGGATGGGAACTGGATGATCTTCCATTCAAGGACGAAACCCACGTGCTGGTTAGGTGGATTGGCCATGCTAAATTCTCCTTCAATGTACCCGAACAGGCGACTAGGGGATTTTCACAGTAACTTCACTGCAGTGTTAATGTAAGCCTTACTTGTGACACGAATAAATAAACTTAAATTAAATTCAGCCTATTCACTCTGTGGCTTCCTGCACAGGTGCTGCCTCACCTGCTGGGTGTTTTCAGCATTTTCTGTTTTTAGATTGCATGAGGTTTATTTTGCTCTCCTTTTAAAGATCT
This sequence comes from Mustelus asterias, assembly GCF_964213995.1. Taxonomy (NCBI): domain Eukaryota; kingdom Metazoa; phylum Chordata; class Chondrichthyes; order Carcharhiniformes; family Triakidae; genus Mustelus; species Mustelus asterias. The sequence continues at coordinate 32,283,610 of NC_135819.1, forward strand.
CCTTCCTGCAGAAGTTGCAGGTAATTATCTTCAATCCATTCAATCCATAAAATTCTCCACCAATTCCCCAGAACCACCCTCCATGTGTTTAGTGTCTAGCCTGTTCTGATATCCAGCAGTCTCTCTCTCATCAATTGTCAAAATCTTCCAATTATTTATTTCCCTCCACATTCACAGCGAGATCAGATCAAATGATTAAATGGATGAACAAGGGGCCAACGTTTGTGCATATAAGATAATAGTTAACAAAAGCATGTTATTACAGAAGATGAATTAAAATGGAATGTTATAGAATACCCTTAAAGTACCATGATGCAAATTCTTGAAGGAGATACTTTAAAATATAACTGTACAACCTTAACATTGGTGACATACTGCTTCACACTGATACAGACACATCCTTTCTGTCAGAGGGACAATGGTGTTAATTAGATTCAAGGCAACAAACTCCTTCTTAACAATTAAGCAGCCACAAATCGCACTACAAACCTGACAACCCAACACAAAGCCCCTTTCTTATTTAACCCTTGACTAACTGCTGCCGGCTGTTCTTATGCAACAATTGGACCTGCACAATTCATTCATTGTCACCGAAGCCTTATGATTTTCTGTTTTAACACAATTCTGCTTCATTATTATTAAGTCGGGTCTGACCTGACAGGGCACAGTGAGGACCCTTGGTGAGGTGTTCTGGTAGAACAGGGGACTGGGATGTTTAGAGAGAACATTTCAATGGATTGTCTAGCCGGGAGGAGCTAAACTGTAACACTATTTGAAGAGCAGGGAAGGTTTCCCCTGTGATAGTTACCCCTTGGCCGACAGATTATGTTTTTTTGTTTATCTATCTATCTGTCTTGTCTGTCTGTCTCTGTCTGTCTCTGTCTGTCTGTCTATCTATCTAGCTGTTTATCTGTCTATCTGTCTGTCTGTCTATCTATCTATCTATGCATTAGCATCACAAGTAGACTTACATTAACACTGCAATGAAGTTACCGTAAAAATCCCCTAGCTGCCACATTCCGGTACCTGTTCGGGCACACTGAGACAGAATTTAGCATGGCCAATGCACCTAACCAGCACGTCTTTCAGACTGTTGGAGGAAACCAGAACACCCAGAGGAAACCCACAGAGACACAGGGAGAACGTGCAAACTCCACACAGACAGTGACCCAAGCCTGGGATCGAACCCAGGTCCCTGGCGCTGTGAGGCAGTCGTGCTAACCACTCTGCCACTGTTGTTTGTGAGATCTTGCTGTGCACACATTGCCTGCCGCTTTTTCTATATGGCAACAATGACAGCAGTTCAACAGGACCTTCGTTGGCCGTGACGCACTGTGGGATGAAAGGCGTTTAATTCATACAAGTCTTTCTTTCTGTGCCACAGATACAGACATTACACTGAACAATACACCGAATACCAACAGAAAAACATAATGTAGTAAGGGTGTAAATTGTGACTTTTATTTTGAACCTTTGCTGTGTAAACTGTTCACTTTTCTTGCTGCAGTACAGAATCCGCTTTGCTCAGATCTCGGAGCCCATGAGGAGGAAAATACACTGTTCACCGCACAATGCAGGATGAATTGCGACTCCCCCCCCACCCACCCACCCCAATGCTTTCAGTTTTTGCCTTGTTCTGGCACTCATGCACTCTTTTATCCCGTGAGCTCTCACTTCCTTAACATATGCGCACCGAGAGTCACCTTGCTGTGTGCCAAATAAGTTGTGACAAAAAGTTGTCTGATGTGAAATGTCAAATTATGGTAATGTCAGTGCTCCTTTCAATCGAGTGCATTTTTATAATGCACCTGGATTATTTCTTTTTAAATAAACCATTATTCCGAGTAATTTAAATACACCAGGCTTTTGCATTATACAGGAAGAGGCAATGAGACTCATATTTCCCCGGTCTCCTCTGCCTGTTCTCTTGTCCTCTTTCTCTGTCAGTGGCTAACAGTTCCAAGTGCACTAACTGTGCTCATATACCTTTCCACACTTCATGTAGAAACCTAGCTGACGGGTGCCCACAGGTTATTTGAAGTTGGCTGTGCGAGGCACGAGTGCGGGTGAATCCCCACAAGAATTCTCCCAGTCTAGCTTTTACCCAGATTTCCATGGCTCCTCCCACACCCATGGTGCTTATACAGAGCACAAAACACAAACATTTGAAATCGGACCACTCGGCCCCTCGAGCCTGTTCCGCCATTTAACAAAGGCTGATCTGTCTGTGCTTCGAATTCCACATTCCCATCTACCCCCAATAACATCTGATTCCCTTGCCTAACAAGAGTCCATCTACCTCCGTCTTAAAAATGTTCAATGAGCCCTGCTTTCTGAGGCAGGGAGTTCCAAATTCGCACAATCCTTTGAGAAACGATTTTCTCCTCATCTCTGTCCGATAGGGAGACCCCTAATTTGAAAAACAGTGCCCTCTAGTTCTGGACTCGCTCACAGGAGGAAACACCCTTTCCACAGGAATAACGTCAATACCATTCAGGATCTGATAAACTTCAATCAAGTCATCCCACACTCTTCCAAACTCCAGTGGAAACAATCTCAGCCTGTCAAACCTTTCCTCATAAGACAACCCGTTTGTTCCAGGTATTAATCCAGTAAACCTCCTCTGAACCATTTATTATGCATTTGCATCCTTCCTTAAATAAGGAGACCAAAACTGCACATAGTATTTGAGATGTTGTCTCGCTAATGGCCTAATTAAAGCTTAACGTCTTGACTTTTATGCACAATTTTCTCTCATAATAAAGGACAGCATTCCATTAATCTCCTTAATTATAGACTGTACCTGCATACTAACCTTTTGTTTATTGACTCATGCACAAGAACACCTCGACCCCTCTACACCTCATAATTCTGCAGATGTTTTCCATTTAACTAATGCTCACGTTATTGTTCCTGCCAAAGTGAACAAGTTCACATTATGCCACATTATACTCCATCTGCCTGATTTTTGCCCACTCACTCAACCTATCCATATCCATCTGTAAACTCCTTATGTCCCCTTCACAACATACCTTCCTACTTATTTTTATGTCATGTACAATTTTAGCTACCATGCCTTCACTCCCCTCAATCTAAGTCATTGATATAAATTGGAAAAAGTTGAGGTCCCAGCATGGAGCCCCGCAGGACCACTCATCATTTTCTGCCTACAAGGCAAAAACCAATTTATGCATACTCTCTGTTCACTTTCAGGTATGATGTGGAGATGCCGGCGTTGGACTGGGGTAAACACAGTAAGAAGTTTAACAACACCAGGTTAAAGTCCAACAGGTTTATTTGGTAGCAAAAGCCACACAAGCTTTCGGAGCAAGTCCCACTCACCTGAAGAAGGGGCTTAGAGCTCCGAAAGCTTGTGTGGCTTTTGCTACCAAATAAACCTGTTGGACTTTAACCTGGTGTTGCTAAACTTCTTACCCCACTTTCAGGTAGCCAACCTTCTAACCAGGCTAATACATTGCACCCCCTACACCGTGAGCTTTTTCTTTCCACAATAACCTTTGATGTGGCACCTTATCAAATACCTTCTGGAAATCCAAGTACAGCACATCTACAAGCTCCTCTTTATCCAGAGTGCATATAAAGCACATGGGATTGGGGGACATGTATTGAGATGGATAGAAAACTGGTTGCAGAGAGGAAACAAAGAGTAGGAATTAATGGATCCTTTTCAAATTGGCAGGCAGTAACTAGTGGGGTGCCACAGGGATCGGTACTGGGACCCCAGCTATTCACAATATATATTAATGATTTGGATGAGGGAACAAAATGCAACAACTCAAAGTTTGCAGATGATACCAAGTTGGGTGGGAGGATGAACTGTGACAAGGATGCAGAGATCATTCAGTATGATCTGGACAGGTTGAGTGAATGGGCAAATCAATGGCAGATGCAGTACAATTTGGATAAATGTGAGGTTATTCACTTTAGAAGCAAAAACAGAAGGCAGATTACTACCTGAATGGCTGTAAATTGGGAGAGGGGAGTGTGCAGCGGGACCTGGGTGTCCTTGTGCAGCGGGACCTGGGTGTCCTTGTGTACCAGTCACTGAAGGTAAGCATGCAGGTGCAGCAGGCGGTAAAGAAGGCAAATGGTATGTTGGCCTTCATTGTGAGAGGTTCCGAGTACAGGAGCAGGGATGTGTTGTTGCAATTATACAGGGCCTTGGTGAGGCCACACCTAGAGTATTGTGTGCAGTTTTGGTCTCCTTTTCTGAGGAAGGATGTTCTTGCTCTCGAGGGAGTGCAGCGAAGGTTTACCAGGCTGATCCCGGGGATGGCGGGACTGATGTATGAGGGGAGATTGACTAGATTAGGATTGTTTTCATTGGAGTTCAGATGAATGAGGGGGGATCTCATAGAGACTGATAAAATTCTAACAGGACTAGACAGGATGGATGCAGGAAGGATATTCCCGATGATGGGGTGTCCAGAACCAGGGGTCACAGTCTGAAAAGATCGGATAGACCATTTAGGACGGGGATGAGGAGACATTTCTTCACTGAAAGAGTGGTGAGCCTGTGGAATTCATTACCACAGGAAGTAGTTGATGTCCAAACATTGAATGTGTTCAAGAGGAGGCTGGATATAGCACTTGGGGCGAACGGGATCAAAGGTTACGGGGAGAAAGCAGGATTAGGCTATTGAGTTGGACAACCAGCCATGATCGTAATGAATGGTGGAGCAGGCTCGAAGGGCCGAATGGCCTCCTCCTGCTCCTATCTTCTATGTTTCTATGTTTCTATAACTCCTTCAAAGAGCCCCAATAAATTGGTTAAACATGATTTCTCTATCGCAAAACCATGCTGACACTGATTATCTTGAGTTTCTCTAAGTGTCCTGCAAAAACTCCCTTAATGATTGATTCTATTACTTTCCCCATAACCAATGTTAAGCTAACTGGCCTATATTGTAGTTCCCTGTTTTCTGCCTCCCTCCCTTCTTGAATAGAGGGCTTATATTTTCTACTTTCCAGTCCAATGGAACCTTTCCAGAATCTAGCGAATTTTGGAAAATTAACACCAACGCATCTACTACCTGAGTAGCTGCCTCTTTTCAGACCCTGGGACGAAGTCCATCAGGACCTGAAACACCTGTCCACCCACAGCTCCATCAGTTTGCTCAGTATAGCTTCCCTAGTGATTGTAATTTCACCAAGTTCCTCTTCCAGCTCTCAAGTTACGGTGATTACTGGAATGTTTTCAGTGTCCTCTATAATGAATATAGAAGAATAATATGTTTATTAATTTCATCCACCATTTATTATTTGCACAGTAATATGCATTTTGCTTAAGAATGATTCATTTCTTAAATTCCTTAGTGAACCATGGAGTGGATCCTCCCCTTAGAAATGTTGTTTATAGGAGGAATATACTTATTCTAAGTATTCCGAAATAACCCCTGAAATGACTGCTACTGTTTCTCGATTGACCTCTAGTTTTACCTCTAGTCTGGTATCCCAGTTCGCTTCAGATAACTCAGCTTCCATGCCCACATAATTACCCTTCTTTAAGTTTAAAATACTAGTCTTAGACCCATTCTTCTCCCTTTCAACCTGGTTGCAAAATTCAATCATATTCTGGTCCCTGCTACCTAGGCGTGCCTTGGGCAGATCTTTACACTGTCCAAGCAGGTGCGCACCCATCCCGGAAGCATGTGATCTGGTAACACAATGGGTACCACTGCTGCCTCACAGTGCCAGGGAGCTGGGTTCAATTTCGACTTTGGGTGACTGTCTGTGTGGAGCTTGCACGTTCTCCCCGTGTCTGCGTGGGTTTCCTTCGGGTGCTCCGGTTTTCTTTAAGGATGTGCAGGTTAGGTGGATTGGCCATGCTAAATTGCCCCTTAGTCTCCAAAGATGTATAGGTTAGGGGGATTAGTGGGGTAAATGCCCAGGGTTCAGGGGATAGGGTGGGTGGGCCTGGGTAAGATGCTCTTTCGGAGAATTGGTGCAGACCCGATGGGCTGAATGGCCTCCTTCTGCACTGTAGGGACTCTATAGTGAAATTGCCTGTGAAGATGTCAGGCATGCATCCTGATGTCATTGTGCACTCATGCAATATTGCAGTCAGTGGGCGATAGTGAGGATTGGTCACACCATGCCACAATTAGGGAGCTCATTGACAAGGCTAAAGCTGTAATTGTCCAGAATATTACATTGCCTGGGCAATTTTTAGGTTGGCGCATAGAAAACACAGACAGCTGTCCAATCCATTTTTGCTGCATTGAAGATTTGTGTCTCTCTGACACCCTCTGTGCATGGGTCACCCCATTTACATCTCTGCAGATGGATGTAGTCTACCCAGCAAGGAGCACCTGCTCAGAGGAGAAACACAAGGGACAGAGAGAGAGGAGACCAGGTGGTCACAGGTATCACCTCGGAGCAGAGTCACAGGGCCAGCGGGGAGGACGTCCCCACAGCAGTCACCAGCACCCAGCTGCCAGGGGGTGTACAGGCAGTGATCCAACTACTTTGACAAGACAGAGATTCAGTGCCCACAGGAAACTCCGGCTTTCAAGGGATGACCATATGCCAAATGATTGGGCCAGCTGTAGCCTCCAATTGTGTGGGTCGACACCCAATGCCCATTGTTGTGCATTGGAGATGTGATACACGGGACAGACCTTGGGGCAAAAATGAACAGAGATTTATTAACGGTGTGTGATATCTTCCATGGCTGTTTCTCCTCTGTTTCTCGCGCTCGGTCTATTACATCATTTCCGGTGCATACAGCAGCGCTCCAGTGAGCCAATAGAAATAAATACAAACACATAACATTTCCTCCCTCCTTAAATTAAAGGTCACCAAACAAATTCAACATGACCAATAGTCAATGGGCGGGATTTTACAGCCTAGCTCATCCCGAAACCGCAAAATCCTGCTCCAGGCTAATGGACCTTTCCATGGTCCACCCCTCGCCCGCTCCGATTCCCGTGGCAGGCGGGACGGCAAAATTCCGGCCAATAGGTTAGTCACTATTAATAAGTCAAGCTGTCTGGAGGTCATCGGTCTTGGAACGGTTGATGGGGAACCTCTGGGTAGTCTTCCTCGCACTGATAGGAACCTCTTCGCCTTTCCACTGATGCCATCAGTGGTTGGTTTAACCGGTGTGACTTGTTTGTCCTGGGTTGCCTTGGCCAATAGCTCCCAAATCCCACAACTGCAATATAACACCTGTCCTACCATTGTTACTAAAGTCATTTAGTTAATTTAGTTACTCACTTAATTAACTTAGAATCATTTCCTATGTATGCCATGCCTTTTTCCCACATGAAGTGAATTCCCACATGAACCTAATTCGTTACTGATTCGGTCTGGCACAGTTACCTATCTCCTCGCACACCCCTTACTGACCATGCAGTTTGAAAAGGTTGTCTCTTTTTTCGACTCTCTGATGAGTCACTAGCTAGTTTACAGTAATTAATACCACTTGAACCAACTGCTTTCTAATGGTTGACAGATAACCACCACTGCAGGCAGATCTCTACTTAACAAGCTGCTCTAACTTAATTGAAGGTTAGTGCTATGTTAGATCTTGATTCTTAATCTATATTTAAGTCTGAAAAGGATTTATCAGAACTTACCATGCAAACCTAATTTGCTGTCACTCAGTCTCTGTCACAAACAGGCTATATTTAATTCATTCGTGGGACGCAGGCATCGCTGGCTGGCCAGCATTTATTGCCCATCTCCAGTTGCCTGAGGGTAGTGAGACTCAACCGCATTGCTGTGGCTCTGGAGGGCAGCACGGTGGCACAGTGGTTAGCACTGCTGACTCATGGCACCAGGGACTCAGGTTCAATTCCAGCCTTTGGGTGACTGTCTATGTGGAGTTTGCACGTTCTCCCCATGTCTGCATGGGTTTCCTCCGGGTGCTCCGGTTTCCTCCCACACTCCAAAGATTTGCGGGTTAAGTTGATTGGCCATGTTGAATTGCCCCTTAGTGTCAGGGGGATTAACAGGGTAAATAAGTTGGGTAATGGGGATAGGGCCTGGGTGGGATTGCTTTCGGTATAGGCTCGATGGGCCCAATGGCCTCCTTCTGCACTGTAGGGATTCTATGATTCACATGTAGGCCAGACTGAGTAAGGACAGCAGATTTCCTTCCCTAAAGGACATTAGTGACCTAGGTGGATTTTTCCAACAATCAACAATGGTTTTGTGGTTATTGACAGATTCTTCTTAGAATCTTAGAATCCCTACAGCACAGAAAGAGGCCATTCAGCCCATCGAGTCTGCACCGACCACAATCCCATCCAGGCCCTACCCCCATATCCCTACATATTTTACCCACTAATCCCGCTAACCTACGCATCTCAGGACACTAAGGGCAATTTTTAGCTTGGCCAATCAACCTAACCCGCACATCTTTGGACTGTGGGAGGAAACCGGAGCACCCGGAGGAAACCCACGCAGACACGAGGAGAATGTGCAAACTCCACACAGACAGTGACCCAAGCCGGGAATCGAACACAGGTCCCTGGAGCTGTGAAGCAGCAGTGCTAACCACTGTGCTACCGTGCCGCCCATTCCAGATTTTTTTATTGAATTCAAATTCCACCATCTTCCGTGGCGGGATTCGAAGCCGGGTCCCCAAACATTAGCTGATTTCTGGATTAATAATCTAGCGATAACACCACTCGGCCATCACCTCCACTGTGTATCCTGTCGCCTTGCATACTCCTTACAGATGTGCCTCACCATAGAGGAACATCCCACTTATGCATGTCCAGAGTACAAGTTGCCAAAAGCAAAGATCGAAGGATGCCCCTCCCCCATTGCCCCACTTCCCCATATGTGTCTGCAGGAACACTAACCAATTCATGCAGTCTTCCAACCCAGAGCACTACTATGCCTCCTATTGCTTGTTTAGCCAGGTCTGTCCTCGGGTTTCAGCTTGCTTGAGCCAAGAGGTAAGAATCCAAAATCACAGTTTATCCTTTCCAAGTCCCATTAATGAGCCTTGTTAGCTGGTCAAGTTTTAACAGAACACTTCATTAAATTGCCTGGTTGAGATTTAGGATGAATGAATGTCCCACTTTGGTTGAGAAGGGGATTCTCCTGGAACCACTCCCTCCTGTTAGTTGTATGGTTGCCCATCGCCATTTTTAATTAGATATGGCAGGGGTTTGATCTGTTGGTTGTTAGTTGCATTTAAATCAGCTGCTTTTGTTGTTGAGCGTGTCTGTCGTCCAATATTTTAGTTTTATTAGGTTCATACATCATTCTAAAGTAGGGCTTGTTGAACTAGGGTTGACCTCCTAACTAGATGGTGATCAAAGAGTGAGAGGCGTCCCTGGCCACGTGGTTACAGACAGTGGTAATATACAATTCCGATAGATCACAGTGCCCAGTTGTGGACTGCTTTGCAATAGTGTCACAGTACACAATGACGGATGACCTTTTGGAGGAGCTGATACGAGAAGCTCATTTACAATTTTATTCGCTTGTACAGAGTGCTGAAACTACTTGGTACAGAAAGTCCGTGCTTCATTTTCTCCATTGAAAGGACTCATGGTGCCTAGTTGTCCCATCATTTCTATAGCAGGCACTTGCGACTCAAGATGAATCAACACATTTTTCTTGATGCCTTCCCATTGGGCTGGACCAGTTTCCCCTGAGAAAAATATTCAGAAGAAAAATCTAGGTACCTTCAAGAAGAAGAAGAAGCTGCATTGTACAGAAAGAATTTGCAACATGGAAGAAAAGAATTGTGGCACGATTTTCCCCCCAAAAATCTAAGTGCCCAATGGGTGGGAATATGGGACATTTCCTGCCCATTCTTTGGGCGAGCTTTAGTGGAATGAATTTATGGCACTCAGTGCACAACGGAGTCTGTCAGGGGATTTACGGCGGCAGTGGTGGAGGGCGGAGCCTAATCCCACCCGAGAGGCTGGTATCGGGTTGCAGAGGGGGCCAGTGTGCATGCGCCTATTTCCCAGGATGCTGGGAGATCGCTTGACAAGTGCTTCCACCTCCTAACCCCTGACATTGTTGGCCTCCTGATGGCCACACTCCCCCGCCCCCCCGCCCCGATGGCTATCCTCCTGATCGCCGGCCTCCGATCCACAACTCCCCATCCCCAGTGGCTGGCCTCCGATTTTCACCCCTGCTCAATGGCCGGCCTCTGAGTGCTGACATCACATGCAGCCCCCATACCCCAATGCAGAGCTCCCCCCATTCCTTGCCATCCTACCTCCCCCCAGTCTCGGTCTGGCTCCACCCCTGTCTGGACCTGCCCCACCAAATACTCCACCCCCTTGGTGCCTACTGGGCACTGTCAGGGTGCCAGGCCAGCAGTGCCAGGCTGACACAGCCCAGGAGGCACCCCCAGCCCCCTGACTTCCCAGGGGGCCTCAATGGCCTCTGGTCCCACCAGCAAGGCCATCATGCTTGGTCACTGTTGGTGGGAACCATGTGTGATCCCCACTAGTGTGGATCTCCACTGATGGAGGCAGAAACTTTAGCGAGAGTGGACAATTGAGTCCTGGGCTCACTATGGAGATGCAGAGCTGTGTATTGGGACATTACACTTCCCATTGTAGGATTGGTGACAGTTGATTGCATTCTATTTCAGATATCTCCTGTGGTATGAGTAAACTGAAAGTAGTTCTCAGCTTTCTCTTCATGAGTAGTAAAGCTGGCAAACTTTGTGTTGTTGCATGTGTGGTGTGACAATATGTCACCAAGAAACTGTTTAGTTGGCAATTTAATGAACCTCATTCCTTGAAGGTTTTCAGTCCATGCTTCAAAGACTGGATTAATCTTTTGGAATTCATCGAAGGGGGATATGGTGCTCATTTAATGTGTTGGATTCCATTCTGCTTCAGATAGTCTTCAAACTTTTCAGCCGTGAATTTTGGTTCATTATCACTTACAATTTGCTCTGGTTTCCCAAATCTGGCAAAAATCTCATTGAGCTTCTAAATGGCTTGTTCTGCGGTGACAGATTGCACCATGATCACTTCTGGCCACTTTGAGTGTGCATCAATGACAACTATGAACATGTCTCCTTCATATGGACCCACAAAGTCTATTTGTAGACATTGTCAAGGCATTTCTGGCCATTCCCATGGATATAATGGGGACAATGGCTGCACATTCCTTACCCGTGCGCATGACAGGCACAGTCATGTTTTTTCCTTTATTCGAGCATCAGGTTTTGGCCACCAAAAATAACTTCTCACCAGTTCTTTCATTCTGACTATACCTGGGTGCCCTTCTTGTAATTGTTCCAAACTCTTTGTTGCAAATTTGGAGGAATTATCTCTCTCATTCCCCACAATAGGGGTCTGTCCTATATTGACACTTCAAATTTCCTGGAAATATATGTCTTTAAATCAGGATGCATTCCTGCTATCCTCCCCTTTAACACAATTTCCAGGACCTTCCCCATCACAGGATTATTTCTGGTATGTTGTTGAATTTGAGCGCCAGTCCTTGGGATGTTGTCTATCTGTGAAAAGTAAAACGTTTTGGAAACATTACTTGGTGATATGTGTCCAAAAGGTAAAGGTAAACATGACAATGCAGTTACAATGCATTTACATTGGTATGGATTTCAGATTGACGATCATAGAATAGAATCATAGAATCTCTACAGTGCAGAAGGAGGCCATTTGGCCCATCAAGTCTGCACCACAATCCTACCCAGGCCCTATTCCCATAACCCCTCATATTTTACCCTGCTAATCCCCCGGGACATTAAGGGGGAATTTAGCATGGCCAATCAACCTAACCCGCACATCTTTGGACTGTGGGAGGAAACCGGAGCACCCGGAGGAAACCCACGCAGGCACGAGGAGAATGTGCAAACTCCAAACAGACAATGACCCCGATATTTGATTTTGTATAAATGTGCTGACAGTATTAATGACCTTTGCTGAAGTCTACTTGCAACGAGCACTGGAATAGCTTTGTACGACTTGGAGATAGTTGTTAAGGATCGGTGGTCCATCAACAATGTGGAGTGAGGGACCTGGGTTCGATTCCCGGCTTGTGTGGAGTTTGCACATTCTCCTCGTGCCTGCGTGGGATTCCTCCGGTTGCTCCGGTTTCCTCCCACAGTCCAAAGATGTGCGGGTTAGGTTGATTGGCCATGCTAAAATTGCACCTTAGTGTCCTGAGATGGTAGGTTAGAGGGATTAGCGGGTAAATGTGTAGGGATATGGGGGTCGGGCCTGGGTGGGATTGTGGTCGGTGCAGACTCGATGGGCCAGATGGCCTCTTTCTGTACTGTAGGGTTTCTGTGATTCTATGAATGGTGACCATGAAGGATGGAACTTTCTTAGTCCCAAAAATAAAGCTCATTCTTCTTTTTCCAACTACGCTTAATTTGTTAGGGTACACGCTGCACGTACTATTGGTCTTTCTTCCCCACAACGTAGCGTGTGTGACACCACCACTCCAACTCCGAGTGGCGATGCATCACGGGCAGGTTGTACTGGCAACTTTGGCTTGAAATTAACCAACACTTCTGACTTTTACAGTGGTTCTTTGGCGATGTTGTAAACAATCTGGTGTCCATTGCCACGCTTGTTTAGTGCATAACAAGTTGTGTAGCGGAGTTGCTAAGTTTGAGACAAACTTCCCATAATAGTTTATTAAACCTAGGAACGATCTCAGTCGTGCTACGTTTATTGGTCGTGGAACTTCCATGATGGTTTCCACCTTCTTTGTGTAAACCTTTGCTGTCAATGACATGGCCTAGGTAGATGTCTGGCAGAAATTGCATTTATCTTCCCTGACATGAAGGCCAAGGGCAGAATGTTTCCAAAAATATGACCAAGTGTGGGAAAATTACAATCTGAATCACACTGGCATGTTGGATTTCTCACCCAAAATGACACTTTTGGGTCATCCTTTGGGCGAGTGGTGAGTTTGGCACTGGTTCTGAGAGGGACGGGGCCTAGACATACCGGTAAGCCTGACTTCAAGGAAGGAGCGCCATAATCTCAAAGTGAAAATGAAGACATTGAAGACCTGCACCTCCCTCCACAGACATCAGGGAGCCCTTCATCTCCCCTCATTGAAGGCATGTTTCCCTACCCTTCCCCAACAAAGATTTGATTTGATTTGATTTATTATTGTCACATGTATTAACATACAGTGAAAAGTATTGTTTCTTGCGCGCCATACAGACAAAGCATTCCGTTCATAGAGAAGGAAACGAGAGAATGCAGAATATAGTGTTACAGTCATAGCTAGGGTGTAGAGAAAGGTCAACTTAATGCGAGGTAAGTCCATTCAAAAGTCTGATGGCAGCAGGGAAGAAGCCGTCCTTGAGTCGGTTTGTACGTGACTTCAGATTTTTGTATCTTTTTCCCGAAGGAAGAAGGTGGAAAAAAGAATGTCCAGGGTGAGTGGGGTCCTTAATTATACTGGCTGCTTTGCCGAGGCAGCAGAAAGTGTAGACAGAGTCAATGGATGGGAGGCTGGTTCACGTGATGGACTGGGCTACATTCACGACCTTTTGTAGCTCCTTGCGGTCTTGGGCAGAGCAGGAGTCATACCAAACTGTGATACAACCAGAAAGAATGCTTTCTATGGTGCATCTGTAAAAGTTGGTGAGAGTCGTAGCTGACATGCCAAATTTCCTTAATCTTCTGAGAAAGTAGAGGCGTTGGTGGGGCTTCCATAACTATAGTGTCGGCGTGGGGGGACCAGGACAGGTTGTTGGTGATCTGGATACCTAAACATTTGAAGCTCTCGACCCTTTCTACTTCATCCCCATTGATGTAGACAGGGGCATATTCTCCTTTACGCTTCCTGAAGTCGATGACAATCTCCTTTGTTTTGTTGACATTTGAGGGAGAGATTATTGTCACCGCACCAGTTCACCAGATTCTCTATCTCATTCCTGTACTCTGTCTCGTCATTGTTTGAGATCCAACCCACTACGGTGGTGTTGTCCTCAAACCTGAAAATCGAATTGAAGGTGAATTTGGCCGCACAGTCATCGGTGTATAAGGAGTATAGTAGGGGGCTGAGAACACAGCCTTGTGGGGCACCGGTGTTGAGGATGATCATGGAGGAGGTGTTGTTGCCTATCCTTACTGATTGTGATCTGTGAGTTAGGAAGTTCAGGATCCAGTCGCAGAAGGAGGTGCCGAGGCCCAGGCCACGGAGTTTGGAGATGAATTTCGTGGGAATAATAGTGTTGAAAGCTGAGCTGTAGTCAATAAATAGGAGTCTGACATAGGTGTCCTTGTTCTCTAGGTATTCCAGGCTTGAGTGCATGGCCAGGGAAATGGTATCTGCTGTGGACCTGTTGCGGCGGTAGGCAAACTGTAGTGGATCCAGGTAGTCCGAGAGACAAAGATCACCGGCATCAGGTCACTGAGACCCTCCCAGTGGGTCCCCCTTCATGAACTCTTCATGTCCCCCGCTTGATGACCTCCCTTTCATGTACCCCCTTCATGACCCCCCTTTCATGACCTCTTTCATGCCCATCCCCTCAGGCTTCACCCACTTGGCACTGCACTGCCAGGGTGGGAAGCACCCTGGTAGTGCACACCCTGGCAGTGCCAGCGTGCCAGGCTGGCATTGCCAGGTGGGCACCACCTAGCCATGTCCTCAGTCACCCAAGGACTTCAATGGCATCCGAGCCCTCCCCATACCCAGTGTGGCCATCACGTCTGGTCTCCGCTTGTGGAGACCCGTAGTGTTTCTTGATGGGTTCCCACTGCAGGGAGATTCTGGTCTTAAACAGACACTGGTTACCGTTGATTGAGGACTTGTTGATCGAGGATTTACTCCGGTTACCACTCAGTAAGTGTGGGAACCAGTTATGAGAGGGAATGAGAGCAATAATTCCTCCAAATTTGCGACAAAGAGGTTTGGAACAATTACAAAAAGGGCAGGTCTAGTCAGAATGAAACAACTGGTGGGAAGGGAGAATCGCAATGAGGTTTAGCGCAAACATATTAAACCTCTCAGCCATGATTCTCCAGCCCTGCAGCGCTCTAACATGATCTGCACTGGGCGCAATGCGGCTGGAAAATTGCAGCCCATGCATCTGGAGACGTTGTAAAGTTGTTTCAAGATTACTTAAACATTCTGTTTCATTTCAGCCTGTAATTGAGATGTTGTCAAGATAACATTGTATCCCCGTAGACTGCCTGAGACCTGTTCCATTGACCATTGAAATTAACCGGGTGTTGATGTAATTCCAAATGGCAATTGTTTGTGGTGGAAAGGCCTTTATGAGTGATGGTGGTAAGCAGGTGTTGAGGTTCAGTTGCAACATTCATTCGCAGGTAGGCCTGCGACAGGTCGATTTTGCTGAATTCCTGTCCTGCTGTTAGGCCAGCAAACAAGTCCTCAATCAATTGTAACGGATATTGATCCACATAGAGAACTGTATTGATTGTTGTCTTGAAATCTCCACAAATACCTACAGCGCCATTCTATTTTGTTACAGGCACTATTGAGGTTGTCCAGTCATTGACTGTGAAAGTTTCTAAGACTCCTGTGTCTACACATCTCTTTCATTCCTATTTTACCTTTAAGGTACTGCTCTAACCTTGAGATACTTAGGTTGGCTGTTTGGTTTAATCTTGAATGACACTCAAAATTTTTTCATTGATCCCAGTGTATCTTCAAATATGATATTGTATTTCTCTAAGATGCTTTGCAAGTTTGTCTTAGCATCCACTACTCTAAATTTCAATAATTTGAATTCCAATTCAACTTCTTCTTCTCTAGCCAAGAACGACCAAAGAAGGCTGAAAAGTTTCCATGGACAGCATGGAGTGGCAGCTCCTTGGTTTGCCCACTTAACTCTACTTTGATGGTGATGTGTTCTCTGAGAGGCACTATTTCTTCTGTGTAGCTCTTCAGGATAACATCCGCTGGCTTGAAGAATGAATGCTTCAGATGTTATTTGTAGATGGTCTCAGGAATTAGGGAGACAGCCACCTCTGTGTCGACCTCCATTCTGATTAATTTCCCATTCAGTTTTGGAATTACCCAAAACCAGTGTGATTAGCCTTGAATCGATAATACATTAAGCTTTAATTCTTCACCAGATTTCTGTGTTGGGTTCATTTATTTTGTTGTTCTTTTCTTCTATACTGTAAATTATTTTGGTGAAATTTATTTTATTTTTCTTCTTTGGTATATCCAGGTCATTTTTGGAGACTGTTTTCTCACAGCAAGCCCTGGGTATGTGACCAATCTTGCCACAATTATATGCATTGGCTGTTCCTGCTCCAGCACTCAGCCTGTGAATGGTCTGTTTCTGCACAGCGATAACAGGCTTGTTGCTGGGTAGACTTCCTCTGGGTGGCGCCCATGTAATGGATCCTTGTGACTCCTCCTAGCAGAGAAGCTTATCTTGTAGCAAGCTCCATTGAAACGGTAATATTCAACGTGGTGTTTAATCCTAAATTCCATCCCATTAATAACCTTAGCTGTATAGCTTCATTTCTAAAGCCACAAAGGAGTCTGTCTCAGAGAGTATCATCCAAAGAGTCACCAAATTCACACTTCTCCGTGAAGCGCTTTGGGGTCGTGACGAACTGCGCGATGTTTTCTCCATCTAACTGATTCTTTTTATGAAAAAGGAAAATGCTCCATTATGATCAATGGTCTTGGGGCATAATGATCTTCTAAAATTTTAGTTAGTCCTTAATGAGTTTTACTACCAACTTTCTTGGGTTGAACCAAGAAGTTCCAATAGTGGTTAGCAAAGTAGAGACTACTAAATCCTTGGGTATTTTATTGGCTTGGATAGAATAGTGAAATCTTTGTCTATAAGACATCCAATTCTCAGATTCTTCCTCAAATCGTCCAATGGTGCCAAAATTCCTGCAATTTGTCACGAGCACTGTAGACTGCCTTTGATGGGAAAGGGTCTAGATTCTATAGCAGTGCAAGCCAAGTGCAAAGATTTACTGCAGTGCAAAGATCTTTTCTCTCCTACTCTACATCTGTGCCTATTCTCACAGCACACATGGCCAGGGCTGTAGCCTGAACTCCACGGGGTGCCGTTTTAATTAACTAGGGGCCTTCTTTTCTGCCCATAACCTTAGGGGACCAATGTCAGATGCCATTGCCTCGCCTGTTGTTGATTTTGTCCGATGCCAGGACTTCCCATTTCCATCAAATGGTAAATGCAATTTCAATATTCCTTGTCCTCTTTTAGTTGAAGAATTAAAATCCGCTCCTCATTGCCAGTTTTCTTTTGATCCTGTTATATTTGTGGCATTTGTAACAGGATAAAATAATAGAAAGTGATAGCATGTGGGATTTGGGTGTAACGGCAGGACAGATTCATCAGCTGTTTACTCCACAGTGGCCGGATCTACAGGGAATGAAGCCCGCAAAGTAGCCGATAACATCAAGGATTGACTCCGTGACCAAACACATTAAGTGACCATGCAACACACAATGGCCAGGATTCTCCCAGAAAAAGTGTTGAATTTGTGTAAAAACTGGAGTAAATCCCACTGGTTTTTTCAGCGGGATTTTCAAATTGAATCTCCCACATTCTGTGCACTGCGGAGTGCCTCAGCGTAAATCACACTGAAAATAAGGGGGCAGGACCTATTCCCGCTGGAGAAGCCGGCAGCATAGTGCTGAGTGGGCCACTGCGCATGCACCAATCTGTCAGAGCAGAGATCGGCCTCTCGATCGCTGGTCAACTCGATTGCTGGCCAGCCCCAACTGCACCCCCTCCCCCTGACCCACCTCGTTCTCCCCAAGCAGCGCAGCGGGCAAGGAAAATCACTGCCAATAACTCTAATATATAAAAACAATCACGCTCTCAAACTATACCACAACTCACACTCACCTATCTTTCCCACACTACATCTGTTCCTAGTCTGAAAGCACACATGGCCAGGGCTGTAGCCTGAACTCCTCAGGGTGCCGGTTTAATTAACTAGGGACCTTCTTTTCTGCCCACAACCTTAGCGGACCAATGTCAGGTGCCATTGCCTAGCCTATTGTGATTCTGTCCAATGTCAGGACTTCCCATTCCCTTCAAATGGTAATGATTAATAGTCCAGCAATAATACAGCTAGGCGATGGCCTAATGGTATTATCGCTAGACTATTAATCCAGAAACTCAGCTAATGTTCTGGGGATCCAGGTTCGAATCCCAGCACGGCAGATGGTGGAATTTGAATCCAATAAAAAAAAGTCTGGAATTAAGATTCTACTGATGACATTGAAACCATTATCAATTATCAAAAACCCATCTGGTTCACGAATGTCCTTTAGGGAAGGAAGTCTGCCGTCCTTACCTGGTCTGGCCTACGTGTGACTCCAGAGCCACAGCTATGTGGCTGACTCTCAACTGGACTCCAAGGGCAATTATGGATGGGCAATAAATGCTGGCCAACCAGCGATGTTCATGCCCCACAAATGAATTTTAAAAAACCCCCTCAACACATTTCACAACTCACTCTTGCTTCGCATACACATTTCATAACTCCCAGTCACTCTATTAACAAATTCACACTCTGCTTTCTGTTTTTCCTTACCGTGCAGTAGATAGCGCTGTACACCCGCCAGGGCGGAGAACATGGGCTAGTTCCACTTTGAGAGCACTGACTGAAAGTGAGAAAGAGGTGCTAAAGTTACGTCAGTTGCACAGGTGCTTGGTCCTTGGTGGAAGGTGGGGATCCACCAGCTAGCCATCCACCTGCTAGAATGATATTAAACACTTACCCTGTACAACAAACTCATGGACTTTCTGTCACAACTACTGAAATAATCTGCGCAGTGACTTTGATTCTTCTCAGAGTGTCGATTCTCATTCATGCCTTTCATCTCTCATCAGCCTCACAAGTATCGTTGAAAAGCTGTGCCGGAGGAAGAGGAAGACTCCTTGAAGAATTCACTGACTCTGAGGAAATAACATCAGACAGCTCCCACATGTCCCTCCCCCACCTCGCCACCCCCCCCCTCCCCTCCCCCCCAGCTCTGATGGGATATCCACAGCAGATCATTGGTTGTCACATGGTGATTGGCTCATCACAAGTGAGCAGGAGCATGTGTTCAAGACAAGTCAAGTCCCTGCCTGATGGGGGAACAACTCTCCAACCTCTGCTCAACTAGACACAGAGTCTAAGCCTTGAGCGTCCTCAAGGAAGAGCATCACTATTTATTTATTCACTGAAAGTTTATTTATTTGATTTGATTTATTATTGTCACATGTATTAGCGAACAGTGAAAAGCATTGTTTCTTGTGCACTACACAAACAAAACATACCGTTCATAGAGAAGGAAAGGAGAGTGTAGAATGTAGTGTTACAGTCATAGCTAGGGTGCAGAGAAAGGTCAACTTAATGCAAGGTAGGTCCATTCATTTATTAGTCTCAAGTAGGCTTGCATTAACGCTGCAATGAAGTTACTGTGAAAATCCCTGAGTTGCCACACTCCAGTGTTCAGGTACACTGAGGGAGAATTTAGCATGGCCAATGCACCTAGCCAGCATGTCTTTTGGACTGGGGGAGGAAACCGGAGCACCCGGAGGAAACCCACGCAGACACAGGGAGAACGTGTAAACTCCACACAGACAGTGACCCAAGCTGGGAATCGAACCTGGGCTGTAGGAAGCAGCAGAATAAATTGTAGGGTGTTCTGTCAATCTTCCCAGAGTCACCGTGGACAATTAGAGAGAGACTGGAGGAATCCACCTTCACCATGAGTGCCATGCTGTCTGGGGACCTTTGTATTGATGTCTGTGTCAGAGTAAAGAATCGCCACCACTTCAATGTTCAGCGATGTACTACTATTTACTATTGAAAGATCATCATTTTTAAACTGCCGACGTGACTGACAAGGCCAGCGTTTGTTGTCCATTCCTTGAACTGATTGGCATGCTAGACTTCAGAGGGCAGTTAAGGGTCAACCACATTGCTGTGTGTTGCCAAAATAAATTCTTTGGCAGTATTTCAGCCAAGCCCAGCTGACATCACTGAGGCAAATGAATTGGTCATTATTACACTGCTGCTTGTGGGATCTTGCTGTTTGCAAATGAGCTGCTGCATTCCATTATATTCATTCATGGGATGTGTGGAATCGCTCCCGGGATCAGCGTTTATTGCCCATCATTAATTTCCCTTGATGAGGCGATGGAGAGCAACCTTCTTGAGCTGCAGCGGTCCGTGTGGTGTAGGTACACACGGGGTCGGCATTTTCGCTGGGAGTGACACGCTTTTCAAAAACTTCTTTTAAGTGGCTTTAATTATAAGTTCACCTTTCCAAAGGAATTTATGGCTGTTGTTGAAGTTGCACACAACTACCACCCGCCTTCCCCACACACCCTCCACCCCCCCCCCCCCCCCCCTTGGGACAGCACGGTGGCACCATGGTTAGTTACAGCACCAGGGACCCGGATTCAATTCCAATCTCAGGTCACTGTCTGTGTGGAGTTTGCACATTCTCCCTGTGTCTGCCTGGGTTTCCTCCCACAGTCCAAAGATATGCAGGTTAGGTGGATTGGCCATGCTAAATTACCTCTAAGTGTCAGGGGGACCAGCTAGTGTAAATACAAGGGTTTATGGGGATAGGGTCTGGGTGGGATTGTGACCGATACAAACTCGATGGGCCGAATGGTCTTCTGCACTGTAGGATTCTATGATTCTATTGATTTTTAAGTGGTCTCTGGAGAGCTTTATTCTTTATTGCTCTGTTTGTCATTAGCAGTGATCGTACCTTACCCCACCAATCATTCACCGACCCGCGTCCACCCCAGCATTTCTCAGTTGAACGTTGTTTTGGGAGCACATTGATGTTGATTTCTTTTAGACCTGACTTGATAATAACCCAATCGAGGCCCTGAGGCTTCTTGCTGCACTGTTCCCTTGGTGTCATCTTCTGTCATCTTCATTCACGCTGGAGAGGTATCTCACTCAGCTTCTGAAATTATACTTTGAACCCTGCAGAAATCTTCCTTTGGATTTTCTCTGAACCTGGCAAAATGTGGTCCCCAGAGGAGAAAGGGTTTTCTGGCAACGTTGATGCTCCAAGCCACTTTCTAAAGAGCAATTTCCTCTCAGAATCTGATTAAATGAAGGTAGTAATGGCAGGATCTTTACAATCCACAATATGGAAAAGTCTTTGAGAGTGGGGGGGGGGGGAGGAGATTCTGCTGATAGGCCGCAGTAACATTGTTTGTCCTGTTTTCTGCGGTTATGAAGAACGCTTTAACTTCAAGCTTAAAAAGCTTATACACAGCCTTGAGGTCCACTTCTTCTATGGTTGTTGTACCTAGCAAGGATAGATGTCCAAGCACTTGTACATGTTAATAGTGCATACATGATGATGGTATTACTGTCACTGATTCTCCCGCTATCACCATCCTGAGGATTACCATTGGCCAGTAGCTGATCTAGACTAGCCACATAAATGCTGTGACTACCAGAGCAGGTCAGAGCCTGGGAATTCTACAAGGCGGCACGGTGGCACAGTGGTTTAGCACTGCTGCTTCACAGCGCCAGGGACCCAGGTTCGATTCCAGGCTTGGGTCACTGTCTGTGTGGAGTTTACACATCCTTCCCATGTCTGCGTGGGTTTCCTCCGGGTGCTCCGGTTTCCTTCCACAGTCCAAAAAATGTGCTGGTTAGGTGCATTGGCCATGCTAAATTCTCCCTCAGTGTGCCCAAACAGGCACCGGAGTGTGGCAACTAGGGGATTTTCACAGTAACTTCATTGCGGTGTTAATGCAAGCCTATTGTAACTAATAATCTTAAAGAAAAGAGAATACAACTCACCTCCTGACTCCCCAAAGTCTGTCCATCATCTACAAGGCACAAGTCAGGAGTGTGATGGAATACTCCCCACTTGTCTGGATGGGTGCAGCTCCAACAACACTCAAGAAGCTTGACACCATCCAGGACAACGCAGACCACTTTATCACTACTTTGAACATTCATTCGTTCTACCACTGACACACAGTGGCAGCAATGTTACTATCTACAAGAGGCATTGCAACATTGGCATTATCCACTGACAGCATCTTCCAAACCCATGAGCATCACCACCTAGAAGGGCAAGGGCAGCAGATACATGGGAACACCACCACCTGCAAGTTCCCCTCCAAGCCACTCACCATCCTGACTTGGAAATATATTGCCGTTCCTTCACAGTCACTGGTTCAAAATCTTGGAATTCCCTTCGTGTGTACCTACACCACATGGACTGCAACGGTTCAAGAAGGTGGCTCACCACCATCTTCTCAAAGGTAATTAAGGATGGGAATAAATACACCCTAAGGACAAATAGGAAAAAAAAATTGGCCACTTTGCCCCTTGCGTATGTTCCAACATTCAACAAGATCATGGCAAATCTGTGACCTAATTTCAAGTACCCATCTTTACCTCCTTTCCAATCATGTCTTTGGCTCAAAGAATTCCGACTTGAAAGTGTGGAGATAGGATAGCCCTTGAACAAGGCCCCAGTCAAAATGGACCCCAAGGAGAATGAGTAACAGAGACAGAGAGGGAAGACCCAGGAGACAGAGGATCTAGATCAGTGTGGGAGATCCTAGCATTGTGTTAGATAATTACGCTCTGTTATTGAGGAGAATGGAATGAGCCTTTGGTTTATTAGCAGGATTCCACTTCTCGGGGAGCAGAATGGTTCGAGCATCACACCTTCCAATCCGGGCAAATAGACACGAGGATGGATTTGTGTTCATGTTCTGATGCTCTGTTTGTGACCAGGCAAAATACTGCAGATGCTGCAAATCTGAAATAAAAACACAGAAAATGCTGGAAATATTCAGCAGGACTGGCAACGTTTCTGGAAAGAAAAACAGGATTTTAAAAATTCATTTTACAGGATGTGGGCGTCACCAGCTAGGTCAGTATTTATCCCCCATCCCTAGTACCACTTGAGAAGTGGTGGTAAGCTGCCTTCTTGAACTGCTGTGGTCTATGTGGTGTAGGTACACCCACAGTGCTGTTAGGGTGTTCCAGGATTTTGACCCAGCGTTTCAGGTCTGCGATTTTTCATCAGAACTGTAGGGAGTTCGAAATGTAATTGGTTTTAAGCTGTGGGGTGGGGGGGGGAGGGGGGGGGGGGTGGGGGGCGCGGTGGGAGGCTGGTGGTTTCTGCCACTCATCCCAAATGCAGAGTGGCAGTGGAACCTCCATCCCCAGTAATCGCCCTCCAGTGGCCCCGGCCCCCATCAGGCCCCGCCCCATTTGGCCTCACCCCCTTGTCACTGCCTGATGCCCGGTGGGCAATGCCAAGGGGCCTAGGAAGGCACTACCAAGGTGGCAATGCCCAGGGACACCCCCCCCCCACCCCATGCCTAACCCTTTGGGGGGCCCCGATTGTCCCCCCTTCACTCCAGCGGGGTCGGGCCACTAGCTCCCAGTTAGTGGGGAGCTGCTGTAACCCCGCTGGAATGAAACACTCCTGGTTGGGGTTGGGGGGAGACGCTAGCAGGCCCCCAGGTTTCAATCCCGGGCTCGCTAATAATATTTAAATTGTATTTATATTCGAATTTGAATAGATTAAGCAGCTCCACGCCGATTTCTGGCACGGAGCTGATGGCGCCAGAAATCCATTTGCCAGGTCCAGTTGCCGGAGACGCGCGGAGATCGTGGCGCCCAGCGGGGATCCCGTGAAACGGCCTCTGCTCTAGTCTCCCGGCAGCCGAGGAGAATCACCCCTGATATCTTTGATGATGGTCTCACCTGAAGAAGGGGCTTGGGGCTCCGGAAGCTTGTGTGGCTTTTGCTACCAAATAAACCTGTTGGACTTTAACCTGGTGTTGTTAAACTTCTTACTGTGTTTACCCCAGTCCAACACCGGCATCTCCACATCTTTGATGATGGCATCACATTGGAGGTAGTGGAAATGTGGAGGGTGTCCTGTTAAAAATGAAAACTGGGGGGGGTGGAAGCTATCAGTGCTTTTGGGGGCAGGGAGCATAAGTGGATGAAATAGATGGGAAGTGGGATTACCGGCGGGCCCAGATTCATTGCCCATCCCTAATTGCCCTTGAGGGGTCAATAACAGTGCTGTGGATCTGGACTGACATCTAAGCCAATCCAGGTAAGGATGACAGATTTCTTCCTGAAAGGAACATTAGTGAACCAAATGGATGTTTACAACAATGATTTCATGTTCAGCATTAGACTTCTAATTCTAGATCTTTATTGAAATTCAAATTTCACCATCTGCCGTGCTGGGTTTGGAACCCTGGTCCCCATACCTGGGTCTCTGGATTCTGAGTCCAGTGACAATGCCACTGCCCCACTGTCTCCCCTGCAGTGGAGGGTCCTGTTCACCAATTTGGGGCGATATTCCTCAATTGAGAAAGAAAGAGGACTCGTCAGAAGTGTTGACACAGAAGGTTTTATCACCCAAACCAGATGCAACAAAGACTGGGAGAATGGAACAGAGACCTTACAGGGAGCATGGTGAAGTATCGTTAAATGTACATTAGCATAGGTTGCATGTACTCTGTGCATATCGTAATGGCGTGAAACATTATAGAAAAATGATTGAACAGCTAAAGTTTGCAATTACACTGATAAATATGTGTTTTATTTCAAGAAATGTGTAGAGTATTTTAAAAGGAGCGTCGGAACTATGCCACTGACTGTGCCACCTGGTGCACTCGTCTGTTTCTATGGTGACATGTTAAAAAAAATCACAGCAAGGAAGATCATGACACCTGTAAAATTTCTGCCAAATTTTAATTTGATTACACTGGTGAACATTGTGGAGCTGACATTTTTGATTTCTGATGTATTTATTGCACTCCTTTGTCTGACAAAGCGCGGGTGTGTGAAATAGTCGCCTGATCACCGTTACAGCTGAAGTTTTTTTTTTGAAAAAGGCTTGAAACTTCACAAGATACGTCTACGGCAAAATGCACCAATTCTTGTCAAAAGAAACATCTGAAGACAGCGCTGTGGCAAAACGGTATCCATGGAAACCCCCCATCTCACTTTTTTTGAGAAGTGAGCATTTTATGGGGTATATATTTAAAGTTTCAGTCTGATTGAACTGCACCAGATGCTGCCCACATCAGTCCTTAACATTCACAAATAGCAACGCCAATACCAGTGAATGATGCAAGCTCTTCAAACAACTGTAGTGCTGCACTGGGACAGCAGGCAATGATTTCCAACTTGATTTTTGACCTTTACCAGCAGTTTACACCAGCAAGCTATAATTTCATTTTTAAAATCAGTCTCTCCAGGCCTACGTTTCTGAAAGCACTTGTTTAAATTTATCAGGATTTTTTTTTTTGTTTGCCAGCATTGGATACCAGTTCATTTTTCACACAGTTTTAAGCAAGGATTTTTAAATGACAGCACAGTGTTAGGCCGTGTAGACTATCATGTCTGAGCCACTGCTAGTCCCACAAGGCGAGGTTTCTATTCTAAAGGCTGCACGGTGGCACAGTAGTTAGCACTGCTGCCTCACAGCGCCAGGGACTGTAATAAGTCTTCAGAGGCAGAAGTCCCTTCACCAAAGTCCCTTTATTTTGCAATTCCAACAGCAGTACACAGAGTGCTATCAGTCAGCAGCCTACCTTCAGGAGTGCCAGAGGAACTGACACTCCTGGTTAAATACAAGGGAAAGACTCCCTGATTGGCCCATCAATTGGCCCTTTAATCGGGGAGTTCATATTCCAATAGGCCAACCTCAATGGCCTGATTGAAGTCATTACAGGGACCCGGGTTCAATTCCCGGCTTGGGTCACTGTCTGTGTGGAATCTGCACGTTCTCCCCGTGTCTACGTGGGTTTCCTCCAGGTGCTCCGGTTTCCTCCCACAGTGTGAAAGACATGCTGGTTAGGTGCATTGGCCATGCTAAATTCTCCCTCAGTGTGCCCGAACAGGCGCCGGGGGAGTGTGGCAACTAGGGGATTTTCACAGCAACTTCATTGCAGTATTAAGGTAAGCCTACTTGTCACACTAACGAATAAACTTTAATCCTGCTGTACTGCCTTTCCCTTGCATACGTCATTGTTTTCTCCTTTTCAGTCTTATTTTTATTTGATTCCTTCTTCAATGATTTGAGCTCCATGTCTGAATGACACTAAGAAACACAAATCAGTCTTGAAACAACAACAGCCTGCATTTATTTAGCACCTTTTAGGCAGTTTAACGGTTCATAATTAGCCATAGTTAGCAAGGGATCATAGGCAACTCCCCCTTAACAAGAAGGTGAATCAATCATATAGTTTATAGCCATTTTAAAGGAATTAGCTCAATACCGTGAATTTGGAGGTGTCTTGAACGACACCATTAGAGACAGACTAGTATGTAAGTTAGGAAGCAAAACTATCTAGAAAAGGTTGGTAATAGAAAGCAACCTAAATCTGAAAAAGGGACACATTGAACATTTGTGTTGGAGATAAAAACAAGTTCCAAGTTAGAATTATATAAAGAAAGAAATAAGTGTATCAAATTGAAAACTGAATAAATGTAATAGGATCCATGGGATACAAAAAGGGTGCCAAAAAGAACCAGAGTCACAGTCAGACAATGAACTGTCATTGAATGTACTAGCCATTGCGGGTGCAACAAACCATTACTGGATTACTCCTTTACTGGAGAGACAGCTGATGAAAATGGAGATTGACACCAGAGCAGCAATTTTGTTGGTACCAGAAATTGTTTACCAAGAGAAACTATGACATTTCACCTTAGATGAAAACTTATACTGGGGATGTGGTGTCACTGAGGGTCCGTATCATTTGTAAATGTGCAGCTAAACGGACAGATCGCAGACTTGTCCCTGCACATCGTTAAAGCTAACTATCCAGCAATAATGGGGAGAACCTGGCTGAAAAGAATCAAACTAAACTGGGCCGAGATGAATCTCATGTTAGAGCCTGAAGCAGGTCCATTGAAGATTTTAAAGAAACACTGTCTTTAATGGAGAGCTGGGAAGCATGAAGGAAATCTTAGTCAAGTTAAAGATTAAGGTTGAAAGCCAAGCAAGATGCTTAAAGGCGAGGTCAGTGCCGTACTCGATCAGGCCCAAGGTCAAGGTAGAATTGGAGTGGTTAGTCAGGATGAAGGAGGCCATTTGGCCCATCGAGTCTGTACCGAACACAATCCCACCCAGGCCCTATTCCCATAACCCCACACATTTACCCTCTCGTCCCTCTGATACCAGGGTTAATTTAGTATGGCCAATCAACCTAACCCGCATATCTTTTGGAATTGTGGGAGGAAACTGAAGCACCCAGAGATGGGGAGAACCCCACACAGACAGTGACCCAAGGCCAGAACTGAACCGGGGTCCCGAGCACTGTGAGGCAGCAGTGCTTACCACTATGCCACCATGCCGCCCAGCGTAAGTGATTGGTCCACACCAATAATACCTGTGATGAAGAAAGATGTGGAGATGCCGGCGTTGGACTGGGGTAAACACAGTAAGAAGTTTAACAACACCAGGTTAAAGTCCAACAGGTTTATTTGGTAGCTTTTGCTACCAAATAAACCTGTTGGACTTTAACCTGGTGTTGTTAAACTTCTTACTATGAAGAAAGATAGCATATGTGTCGATTTTAAAGTCACTATCAATCTGGTATTGTGTGCAGAGCCTTTAATTGATAAATTATTTGCTGGGTTGGCTGGAGACCAGCATTTCAGTAAAGTTGACCTTAGTCAAACTTACCTCCAGGTAAATGTGGACCCAGATTCACAATATTTGACCTTCATGCCACGTAGATATAAAACGTTTCCATTTGGCATCACGTTTGCACCTGCGTTGTTTCAATGTAAGAGTTTTAACAACACCAGGTTAAAGTCATTACAGACTTCAACCTGGTGTTGTTAAAACTCTTACTGTGTTCACCCCAGTCCAACGCCGGCATCTCCACATCATGACTTGTTTCAATGTGCCATGGATAAAAATCTCAGCGGACTAGAAGGAGTCTGGTGCTACTTAGATGACATCTTAGTTACTGGAAAGAATGAAGAAGAGCACCTCCATAATTTAGATGCTACACTGCAGAGACTAGGAGATTACAGGTTGCAAGTACAGAGGGATAAGTGTGAATTCTTCAAACCTTCTATTGAAGACCTGGGGCACGTCATAGATGCAAAGGGACTTCGAAAGTAAAAGCCATAACTCAGGCACCAGCACCTCAGAACATAAACCAACTTTGATCGTTTTTGTGTCATTAAACTGTTATAGACGGTTTGTCCCGAATCTCGCAACTATTCTCCAGCCTTTGCATAATCTATCGCGTCAATACGGGAAATGGAAATGAACGGATCAGTGTGAGAAGGCCTCTGCACAAACAAAAGAGACATTATTGAAGTCAGAAATATTAATACACTTTGATCCAAAGTTACCTTTACAACTGGCTTGTGATGCATCACCTTATGGGGTGGGAGCAGTGATTCCTCACGTAATGGCCAACGGTGATGAGAAGCCATTAGCCTTTGCATCAATATCCTTGAACAAAGCAGCATTAAACTGTGT
Organism: Mustelus asterias; assembly: GCF_964213995.1. NCBI lineage: Eukaryota > Metazoa > Chordata > Chondrichthyes > Carcharhiniformes > Triakidae > Mustelus > Mustelus asterias. The sequence continues at coordinate 32,312,050 of NC_135819.1, forward strand.
ACAGATGGAGAAGGAAGATGGAGGCATCATTTTCAGGATCGAACCTTTTTACTAATACCTATATGGAAGAAAATTGACTAATGCGGGCGGCACAGTGACTCAGTGGTCAGCACTGTTACCTTGCAGCGCCAGGGACTAGGGTTCAATTCCAGCTTCGGATCACTGTGTGGAGTTTGCATATTGCCCCTCGTGCATAAGTTTCCTCCAGGTGCTCTGGTTTCCTCCCACACTCCAAAGATGTGTGGGTTAGGTTGATTGGCCATGCTAAATTGCCCATTAGTGTCAGGGGATTAGCAGGGTGAATACATGGGGTTACGGGGATAGGGCCTGAGTGGGATTGTTTTAGGTGCAGGCTCAATGGGCTGAATGGCCTCTTTCTGCACTATAGGGATTCTATGATTTATTAATTGATCATCGACCACTGATGATGATATTCAGGCTGCTGCACACTGTTATTCCATCCCTAGCAGCGAGCCGGATATAGAGATGGGCATTGCTGTTTTCAACACACACAAACATGATAAAGTATCGTCAATCAAATCTCCATGGGAACCTTTGCCCAACAAGTCGTCATTTGCTAAACAAAGAAGTCGATCAGACTCCTGTAACTGCAGGACAAGTTAAGAAATATATCAGGAATGATCCACTTCTGTCAGAAGTTATGGACATGGTACTTTGTGGCAAGACCGGGGGAACAAACCCGGAGTTGAAGCCATATGTTTCCCGAAGACCCAAACTATCTGTACAGGCTGGTTGTCCCCTCTGGGGAGTACAGATAATCATTGCCCCATTGTTAAGGAAACATGTCCTAAATCAACTTCATGACGGTCCTTGCAGAATAGGAAGGATGAAGGAGATAGTCAGAAGCTATTTTTGATTGGTCAGAGCTCATTAGTGAAATCAAGGAGATGGCAGGAACATGTTTTTCGTAGGCAAAGGTTCAAAACTTGCCACCACTAAAGTCATTACACCCACGGGAATGGCCAGAAGGGCCATGGGAAAGAGTTCATATAGATTATGCCGGATCATTCAAAGGACAACTGTTTTCCATTATGGTAGATGCGCACTCAAAATGGCCTGAAGTTGCCATCATGAAGACCATGTCCTCAGAGACAACAATAGAAAGACTGGGTGAGATTTTTGCAAGATTCGGTTATCCTCAACAATTTGTTGGCGACAATGAGCCACGGTTCATTTGGTAAGAATTCACAAATTATCTAAAGCAGAATGGAATCCAATCCGCTCCTTATCATCCTGCCTTAAATGGGCTGGCTGAAAGGTTGGCCAGACAATGAAGCATTCCTTGAAAGCAACTCACAAGCAAGGATTGTTGTCTAAATGGCTAAGCTGACTCGTGATGACATACAGGGATACAACACATAGTTTAAAGGGTGAGGAGCCTTTTGGAAATCCTCAGGAGCAGTACCTTCAGTGAGATAGTTTAGAAGGTGCATTCCAGAAACAAGACCTAAGATGCCAGGGTTAATTAGAATCCAACCCCAAGGGGAGAGACGCAGGGTCTGACGGAGGCACGCCACAATCTGGAGATGGCACCACAGATTCAGGTAGAGAAGGCCTTGGTATGCAGCATGGAGAGGCAGCTGTTGGCACTATAAAAACGATTGATATCCTGAGGCAAGGACTAAGGTGGCTAGCCTCTGAAGTGGAAGCTCCGAAAATGCAGTGGAACCAGGTTTTGTGATATAAGAACAGGGCTAAACACCGTGCTTGTATGTTTCTGGTCTGCAAGCCTATCTTTTAAAAATAGGGGGAGGGGGCCTGAAGGGGGAGGGGCCTGAAGGGATTTGGGTCAGACCAGAGCGGCCTGATCGGGGAGGGAGGGGGGCCTTTCTGGCAGTCTGCAGTTGTGATCGGTGGGGAAGGGAGGGTGGGCCCGTTGCCACTCTGAAGGAGATTGTGGGAAAGTGCAAGGGGGGAAGCAGGGGTACGATTGGTCTCTGGGCAGTGGGGGCGGGGCGGGGTGATATATCTTGGTGCTGTGGGGCTCGTGATTGTGCCACAGTCCCTTCAATAGATGGGGGGGGGGGGTGTTCGTTGAGGCCAGCTACAGTAGCAGAGACCTGACGGATCTCTGAGACCTGTTAGGCCTCTGCTGTTGCAATTGTCCATGTGCAGCCACAGGGATCTGCACATGCGCAATAGTTCCCTCTGCTGCTACAGCAGGCTGTCGGATGATTTAAGCCTTGTTCCCTTCCTCTACAGATGAGGAATGGTTTAGGCCATTTTTTAATGCAGAAGTGCATAAGATTTGGAATTTGAACTTGCCCAAAAAATGCCGATTTTGCTGCCCATCCTGGACTTAGAACTTTCTTTTGGCAAGATCGCCCCCTGATACCTATTAGAGGAGAAGTTAGACATATTTGACTCAAAACATGAACTCTGTCTCTCTCTCTCTCTCCACAGAGGCTGCCAGACCCACTGAGCATTCCCAGCACATTCTCTTTTTAATTCCCAACTTTGTTTTTTATTCGTTCATGGGATGTGGTTGTCGTTGGCTGGGCCCGCATTCATTGCCCACCACTAATTACCCTTGAGAAGGTAATGTCGAGTAGCCTTCTTGAACCATGTGATATATTTAAGTAGTTGCATGATTGCTTTAAGAGCCAGTCACATGATTTGATGGTGACGTCATTTTGAGTGTTTCCCAAGCTTCTGTTTTTCGTTTGTTTGTACTTTGTACAGAGAAATCATTTCAATAAACCTGCTGTGTATTGCTTTGAATCCACTCTGTAAACTATGTCTTTTTCAGTTATATTTAAAATCCACAACCCCTAACGTGGTTAGGACTTTGCAAAAAGAAAACTGGTGACGAGTCAGAATTTTATTTCATCGAGTAAATGAAGAAAAGATCCCAAGTGGAACAATAAAAACATTGTGGGCCCTCACACATTGAATATCAGTAGGCTGAGGAGATACAACAGGATTAAGTGCAGTGCCAGTGCAGGAAATGCCAGTGCAGGAAGACCAAGGAAGAAAAGAACTTTCTGTGTGGTTTAATAGAGGGAGTTTTTGCGATGGGAGAAGGCTGAGATTCTAGACAGCACCTGGCTTATTTGAAAAGAAGGGATGTTTTGCTGTAAGGCTGGAGCCATTCAAAGAAAATCATGAAATAAATAGTCTCCAGGGTCAAAAAAGGGGGAGTACTGGGAAGACAGCAAAAACAAACATATTGATTGTTGCAAGTCACTAATGCCTGCAAGAGAACAGGCAGGTCAATTAAAATCCATGGGTCCTTTCAATGAAGAAGATTAATCCTGGAGATCCTGTACTGAGCGTTTTAAATACCTCGCACAAGTGAATAAAATTGCAAACATGTTGCTCATACCAGCTTTTCTCAGCACAATGATGGAATTTGAATTCAATAACCTGGAATTAAAAATATAATGCTGACCATGAAAACCATTGTTGATTGTCGGAAAAATCCTTCTGGGGTTCACTAATGTCCTTTAGGGAAGGAAATCTGCCGTCCTTACCTGGCCTGGCCTACATGTGACTCCAAACCCACAGCAATGTGGTTGACTCTCAACTGCCTTCCAAGGGCCACTAGGGATGGGCAATAAATGCTGGCCCAGCCAGCGACGCCCATGTCCCATGAATGAATAAAAAAAGAAAGTAAAAACTTCAATTTGCTCCCTGCTTAGTTCATTCAGCGAAGCCAGGAACCAAACCTTGCCATGGCTTCACAGATGTCCTTGAACAGTATTACTCTCCAGAGCAATTGATCATTGCAGAATGGGTCAGCTTCCACCAAAGAAATCAAATGGAAGATTAAAGCATCGCTCAGTTATGGCAACCTTAAAAAGGCTGCGATCACCAATTCCAACCTCTTAATGGACACTCTTAGCACCTTTCTCAGCCTTTATCATTACCATTTACATTCCCTTTGCCCAATTACAGCAGCCCCCAACCCCCCAAACCGCCCCCCCCACCCCCCACCCTCATAGTATAAATCTTGTCTGATTTTCTTTGCCTTCAACTCTGACGAAGGGTCATCCTGACTCGTAACTTTGGCTCTATTCTCTCTCCACAGATGCTGTCAGACCTGCTGAGTTTCTCCAGCATTTTCTGTTTTTGTTTCAGATCCTGTGGTATTTTGCCTCACCTTAGCGAGCTGCCTTCTTGAATCACTGCAGTCCATGTGGTGTAGGTAGATGCGCAGTGCTGATCGGGAGGAGGTTTCTGGATTTTGAGAATTGAACAGGACCCCATTAACCACTGTACCCCAAACACGTTTATGATTATTTCTGTGTGTAACAAGCATAGAGAAATCATTGTTTTTCATAATTTATTTGTTTGCTGTTGGGTGTTGATCTCACCACATGGGAGAGGAATGGCTTCCTTACAATAGGCATTCAACTCATAGTAGAAGAATCGTACCTTCAAGGTGAAACGCGTACGATGAACAATACAAGGTCCCAACAGTTTCATAGTGAATGCTGATACAGAGTTAAAGCAGCCATTCTGAGCAAAGCTGTGATAATCACCGTTTGGGAAGGCAACAATCAAAAGACTAGTCTGCTAACCTTCGTAAAAACTGAACCTTTCAGCATCTCTTTGTGCTGAGTAGAATGTTTAAGCAGGGTGGCACGGTGACACAATGGTTAGCACTGCTGCCTCACAGCGCCAGGGACCCGGCTTCAATTCCCGGCTTGGGTCATTGTCTGTGCAGAGTCTGCACGTTCTCCCCGTGCATGCGTGGGTTTCCTCCGGGTGCTCCGGTTTCATAGAAATCATAGAAATCATAGAAACCCTACAGTGCAGAAAGAGGCCATTCGGCCCATCGAGTCTGCACCGACCACGATCCCACCCAGGCCCTATCCCCATATCCACCCGCTAATCCCTCTAACCTACGCATCCCGGGACACTAAGGGGCAATTTAGCTTGGCCAATTAACCTAACCCGCACATCTTTGGACTGTGGGAAGAAACCGGAGCACCCGGAGGAAACCCACGCAGACACAGGAAGAATGTGCAAACTCCACACAGACAGTGACCCAAGCCGGGAGTCAAACCCAGGTCCCTGGAGCTGTGAAGCAGCAGTGCTAACCACTGTGCTACTGTGCCGCCCACACCCCAAAGTTTGGGTTTCCTCCCACACCCCAAAGATGTGTAGGTTAGGAAGATACGCATGGTAAATCATAGAAATCATAGAAATCATAGAAACCCTACAGTACAGAAAGAGGCCATTCGGCCCATCGAGTCTGCACCGACCACAATCCCACCCAGGCCCTACCCCCATATCTCTACATATTTTACCCACTAATCCCTCTAATCTATGCATCCCAGGACACTAAGGGGCAATTTTAGCATGGCCAATCAACCTAACCCGCACATCTTTGGACTGTGGGAGGAAACCGGAGCACCCGGAGGAAACCCACGCAGACACGAGGAGAATGTGCAAACTCCACACAGGCAGTGACCCAAGCCGGGAATCGAACCCAGGTCCCTGGAGCTGTGAAGCAGCAGTGCTAACCACTGTGCTACCGTGCCGCCATAAACATAAATGTGTGGGCCTGGGAAAGATGCTTTGTAGGAGAGTTGATGCAGACTCGATGGGCTAAATGGCCTCCTTCTGCACTGTGGGAATTCTATGATGATAACTTGAGCACCATCCTGATGAAACAACCAGATCCTGAAAGTTCCTCTGACAATACAGGAGAACCTGGGTAACAACGTGGCAGTTTATCGATGATGGAACAAGGATGGTAGCCTGGATTACACCTCTCTTTTCTGTTGGCCATTACTAAAGAACACATGATAAGGTGCAATGAAGTAAGGTGCGAGACAGCTTGTGTGGAACATAAACCAGCATTAACCTGTTGGGTCAAATAGCCAGAAATTCTATGAATTTCAATGTAATTGCAATTGATATGATAAATGCTTTTATGATATTAGACTAAAGAGTGAAACCTGGCCTTCAGTTTCTGGGTAAGAAGTCTCACAACACCAGGTTGAAGTCCAACAGGTTTATTTGGTAGCAAATACCATAAGCTTTCGGAGCTTGCTGCTCCTTCGTCAGATGGAGTGGTCTCTGTTCTCCAACAGTGCAATTCTAATTAGTATTCTGTAACTTGATTTCTGTGTCTGTGCACTGTTGGAGAACAGAGACCACTCCATCTGACGAAGGAGCAGCAAGCTCCAAAAGCTTATGGTATTTGCTACCAAATAAACCTGTTGGACTTTAACCTGGTGTTGTGAGACTTCTTACTGTGCTTACCCCAGTCCAACGCCGGCATCTCCACATCATGACCTTCAGTTTCTGGGCCAGGAAGTCCACAGACGGTGGATGATAGGAAGTAAAAAATCAGATGAAAGTAGAATGGGCATTTGTCAAATCTCAAGGACTAAGCGACTTAGGAACATAATGTGGTTGTGGACTGAGTTGAGGAAGAACTTCTTCACCCAAAGGGTTGTGAATCTGTGGAATTCCCTGCCCAGTGAAGCAGTTGAGGCTACCTCATTGAATGTTTTTAAGGCAAGGATAGGTAAATTTTTGAACAGTAAAGGAATTAAGGGTTATGGAGAGCGGGTGGGTAAGTGGAGCTGAGTCCACGAAAAGATCAGCCATGATCTTATTGAATGGCGGAGCAGGCTCGAGGGGCCAGATGACCTACTCCTGCTCCTAGTTCTTATGTTCTTATGTTGCTTTAGTGTTTTACAAGGCACCTACAATCCAAGAAGGCATCATTCTGTCTTCAGCCAGGTAAATAGTGCCCTTGGGGAGGTGCCCATCAATCATGTCCTGAATGGGAAACTACATGAACAGGGCTTGAAACTTAACTCAAAACAGTTTGTCTTCAATATTATCCCTTTCCTCATTTTTTTCTTGCACGCTATGGTAGACTCGATTCCTCATCAAAATTCTGCATCATATAAAGTACTCCTGAATCCTCCACTGTTCCCAAACAATTTGGGACGGCACGATGGCACAGTGGTTAACACTGCTGCCTCACAGCGCCAGGGACCCGAGTTCGATCCCTGGCTTGGATCACTGTCTGTGTGGAGTTTGCATGTTCTCCTCGTGTCTGCGTGTGTTTCCTCCAGGTGCTCTGGTTTCCTCCCACAGTCCAAAGATGTGCGGGTTAGGTGGATTGGCCATGCCAAAATGTCCCTTAGTATCAGGGGGATTAGTTAGGGTAAATGCATGGGGTTATGAGAGTAGGGTGGGATTGTGGTTGGTGCAGACTCAATGGGCTGAATGGTCTCCATCTGCACTGTAGGGATTCTATGCAAATAATCTATGTTGGTTCAGCAAACCCTACAATATTGGTACCGGTACCTAGGGGATCACAGAGAGCATCACCAGAGATACATGCTCACAGGAAAATACTGCGCGAAGAACTTAAACTGAACTACTTTGTGCAGAAAGTTGTGACTATGTGGAGCAGATCTCTAAGGAGATGGTAAGAGCAGACGTTGTGGACAAGGATGGAGAAGATTTATATAGTTACTTTCAGAAGTTGGCAGTGGAGAGGTGTTCATTTTCCCAGATCACAATCTCTCTGTTTAAATTTCCTGCTCACACATTTCAATATTCGGTTCAGAAGCTTGAAATGAACTCCTAAAAATTAAACATGTTTAGTTGTTTTAGGTATTATACTGCTAGTTCCTTGCGGTGTGTCAATGCTTCTGTGGAATTAAACTATTTGTTAATAAGTCTGATTGTTGGATTTAGCCTGGATATCGTGGACTTACCAAGTAGATACATATATGTATTATACATATGTTATATATATACACATAAATAATCTTCACTGCATCATTTTATGGCAAAGCATTTTGACCCTGCATCATACAATTCTATTCATGTTATGCAGAAGATTGCAAGCTTAATTTTATAGCTGATGCAGGATTGCTTCTTAGAAACTGTCTTTCAGAGTAAGGATTGCCTAGGAAAAACAAGAATTGTGCAATCAGCATGAGTAAATGCTATGAAATGATTGTAAACAGCATCTATTTGGCCTATATGTACATAATGCAGTGGATTTATTAAATTAATATCTTTAGCTTGCCTTCACTATGTTACATTTATTTCTGATTAGTGTAAGGCAGCAATTAGACTCATGATAGAAATAGTTGTTGTTTTGACTAAAGAAGAAAGCAGGCTCCGCAAGTTGTTGTAACATATGAGCCTATATAATCCTTCCTATGTGTTCTTGGTTATTATGATGGTTATTACGATATGTCGGCTGTTAACCAAAAGCTGTTTAATTAACACATTCCAGTGCGAACTGCCTCATCCCAATTAACCATCCTATTTAGTGGGAATCACACTTGACTGTTCTGTTTGTGTACCTTTCTAACTCCACTATCTGCCCAGTTTACTGGCTGTGACAAAATGAATCTCTGTTACGTTGATATTTTTAACTTGTATTCTTTAATTTTAGAGACAGGTATATGCCCCACAATCGCACAGGACACTTCGCAAAGCAAAAGCCACCAACTTAGAAGCCAAAGCGGCTGTAAGAGGGTAGGCTTCATATGGTGTAAGTTATTATTGAAAACACAATAGGGAGTCTAAAGCTAATTGAGCTAATTAGTTCCAGATTTCACACTGCATGTGAAACATCATATGCTATTGTCAAAGACTAACTATACATTTGATATTGATAAGAGAAATGCAGCCTTTTATTTCCAGATATCTTCAGATGAAATGGAATATAATATCTGTTATGACTTTATGCTTGGGGCAAATCTTCAATGGGCATCTACTTTACAATTGCCAGAAATGTTCTGTGGTTAAGGTTGCACTGTCAGAGAGATGCTTGGCCACTTGTGAAGCATGATTCACAATGTATAAAATTAAGGCCTGCTTTAAAGTCAATGGGTATATCTTAACCTTGACTGATGAGACAAAGTGGGTGACTGCAGGCGAAGGCAATGAGGCTAAAATTTGCGAAGATGTAAAATAGTCCATTGACTTGACAGGACATATTTTACACTATTGGACATTGTGGAAACTTACCCCTGCATAAGAAGAGAAAGTGAATGACACCTTTACTAGTTTATGAGTCATGGATAATAGTGATCTGAATGCTGCACCACTTACACAGGCAAAGGTTAAAGTATTCTCCAGATCATGAGTGCGATCAGGTGCCCTTGTGGTTGTGGTCAGCTGAAACTGAACCTGGCATAAAAGCCCAAAAACTGGCACTTCAGTCAACCAAGATTGTGGCAAACAGCAAGCTGAAGATACTGATGGAGTTGGGGTCTTGGTAGTATGTGACTTTTCAGCTTTCTTGTCATGGGTAGAACAGTTGTGCCTCACTGCTGCTTTGCAAACCTTATAGTAAACTTCCCAGCATAGCAACTTTCAATGAATGTACGGGTTAGGTTAATTAGCCATGTTAAATTGCCCCTTTGTGTCAGGGGGACTAGTAGGCTCAAATATGCGGGGTTATGGGGATAGGGTAGGATTGTTATTGGTGCAGGCTCAATGGGCCGAATGGCCTCCTTCAGCGCTGTAGGGATTCTATGTTCGATGTTGTATGAATTGGAAAATGGAGCTTTCCACTAAGGAAAAATAATTCTAAACCAGTCATCTGACTTAAAGTTTATTAATTAGTCACAAGTGGGTTTACATTAACACTGCAATGAAGTTACTGTGAAAATCCCCTAGTCGCCATGCTCTGGTGTCTGTTCGGGTACACTGAGGGAGAATTTGGCGTGGCCAATGCACCTAACCGACACTCTCCTGGACTATGAGAGGAAACTGGAGCATCCGGAAGAATCCCTGACAGCGTGAGGCAGCAATGTTAACCACTGTGCCACCGTGCCGCCCTTAACTGGGTGGATAGAAATTAGGTGTATTCTGTTAGGGTCATGGACCAAAACCCATTAGGACATCAGGCTAGACCCCAATGTTTCTATTTTGACATAAATGTGAAGATCGGATACTTCATTCCAGGAGTAATTGCATTGACAAATTAGGGATCCTTTATAGTAAAACAAACTTTATTTAATTACACAGTTAGTAACTATAACACTAACAAATGAAGCAGCTTAAGAATCAACAGTTGAACAATATTTAAAAATGAAAGGAAACAACTTTAATTTCTAACTTTTGTCTGTTTCAGTTCTAAATAGGCAACATACATCTTACAGACTCAAATGCCATTTTAAATGCAGTTAGCAACCATAAATATACTTGCTGTAATAAGTGTAGACAGTCTGGAAGTTTTCAGGGAAAGAGAGAATGAGTTTCAGCAGCTTGCAGGAAACCTCTGTCTTCAGATTCAATTCCCAGCCAGAACTGAAAAGTTGTTTCTCTGCTACAGGTTCATCCCATTAACCACATCATCACATGACCCTGCATACCTAAATCCATCTTCCATTCCTTTAATCAAAATCGCAGAGGAAATCCCCATCTATAAATAAAAATCCATTCGGTCTATGCTAAGTAAAAACTACATGGTTAAAGTGAGTAATTATCATGCTCTCCCAGCATCTGAGCTAAATGTTTTCCAGACACACTGACTGCCTGCAGATTAGAGCTGAATCTGTAAACAGTCCCCTTAACATATAGAACAACATATATAGCAATAGCACACTATTATCACACTTCCTAAACCATAGGATGATATATAGGCATTCATTAAGGAACCAGCAGGTCTATGCCACTGAGGTTAGCATAGAATCATAGAATCACAGAATCCCTACAGTGCAGAAGGGGGCCATTAAGCCCATCGAGTCTGCACCAACCACAATCCCATCCCCACCCTATCCCCGTAACCCCACATATTTACCCACTAATCTCGCTAATCACTGGACATTAAGGGACAATTTAGCTTAGCAAATGCACCTAACCCGCACATCATTGGACTGTGGGAGGAAACCGGAGCACCCGGAGAAAAGCCACGCAGACATGGGGAAAATGTGCAAACTCCACACAGACAGTGACCCAAGCTGGGAATCGAACCCAGATCCCTGAAGCTGTGAGACAGCAATGCTAATCACTGTGTCACCATGCCACCCCAATCCATCAATCAATTGATAGAATTTTTTGAGGAGGTGACCAGGTGTGTAGGCGAGAGTAGTGCAGTTGATGTAGTTTATATGGATTTCAGCAAAGCTTTTGAGAAGGTCCCACATGGGAGACTTATGAAAAAGTCACTGGGTCAAAATCCTGGAATTACCTTCCTACTGGCATTGTGGGTCAGTCCACAGAACATGGACTATAGCGATTCAAGAAGGCAGCTCACCACCACCTTCTCAAGGACAACTAGGAATGGGCAATAAATACTGACCTACCCAGCGACACCCATGTCCCACAAATAAATAAAATAATATTATCTTGCGAGTCTTCCAGTTTACACCACAATTATGATATGGTGGCTTTGGCCTGTTCTCCAATTGTAGCGTGTGTTTGAACAATACCCGACCTGGCTGCAGTCAAAATGGACAAAAAGCACTGCCAATACGCTTTTTCCATCTATTTCTCCCACCCAGCAGTTTGGCGTCACGATTTCTGCCCTCTGCTGCAGGGACACAATATCCCATCCAGGAAGTTGAGTTCTTAAAAAACAAAAAGGGGGCGTAACGGTGGCACAGTGGTTAGCACTGCTGCCTCACAGCGCCAGAGACCTGGGTTCAACTGCAGCCTTGGGTCATTGTCTGTATGGAGTTTGCACATTCTCCCCACGGGTTTCCTTCGGGTGCTCCGGTTTCCTCCCACAATCCAAAGGTGTACGGGTTAGGTGGATTGGCCATGCTAAATTGGCCCTAGTGTCAGGGGGATTAGCAGAGTAAATGTGTGGGGTTACGGGAATAGGGCCTGGGTGGGATTGTGGTCGGTGCAGACTCAATGGGCCGAATGGCGTCCTTCTGCACCGTAGGGATTCTATGATTCTATGAAGTTCCATGAAGCTGATTGAAAACAGAGCGCCTAAATATATATATATGTATAATATCTATCAGAACAAGGCTATGATTGATGTAAAAAATAAATCCAATGCTTCCTTGCATGTAGTTGCAGCTTCCAAACAAAGCAGCTCGATGCTGATGTGAGACAAAGTTCTAGCTCTAGGGCTTTACAGTGCTTTGAACGCAGTAAGTTTACACTTTCTGCATTAAACCAGCTTTGCTTGCTGGTGAGGTTTATTACTGCTATATATAATTTTAAAATCTAAATTTGTTTTGAAGCCTTCTGTGTTGCAGTGTGTGCCTTTCCTCTCCTACTGTTGCCTGGTGCCACGCCTTCAGAAGGGTTTCGCTACAGCTACTTTCAACATTGGGTTGACTGGTATGTTTCTGTGGCTCAGGTTAGTCTCGCTGGGATTTTTTGGAGGGATGAGGCAAATTTTGATTTGATTTGATTGGATTTATTATTGTCAAGGTGTATTAGCATACAGTGAAAAGTATTCTTTCTTGCACAGACCTATTATAGAAAGGATATTATTAAACTAGAAAGAGTGCAGAAAAGATTTACTAGGATGCTACCGGGACTTGATGGATTGAGTTATAAGGAGAGGCTGAATAGACTGGGACTTTTTTCTCTGGAGCGTAGGAGGCCGAGGGGTGACCTTATAGAGGTCTATAAAATAATGAGGGGCATAGATAAGGTAGATAGTCAATATCTTTTCCCAAAGTCGGGGAGTCTAAAACTAGAGGGCATAGGTTTAAGGTGAGAGAGGAAAGATACAAAAGCGTCCAGAGGGGCAATTTTTTCACACAGAGGGCGATGAGTGTCTGGAACAAGCTGCCAGAGGTAGTAGTAGAGGTGGGTACAATTTTATCTTTTAAAAAGCATTTAGATAGTTACATGGGTACGATGGGTATAGAGAGATATGGGCCAAATGCGGGCAATTGGGATTAGCTGAGGGGTTTTTTTTAAAAATAAGGGCGGCATGGACAAGTTGGGCTGAGGGGCCTGTTTCCGTGCTGTAAACCTCTATGACTCTAAAGCATACCGTTCATAGAGAAGGAAATGAGAGAGTGCAAAATGTAGTGTTACAGTCATAGTTAGGGTGTAGCGAAAGATCAACTTAATGCATGGTAAGTCCATTCAAAAGTCTGATGGCAGCAGGAAAGAAGCAGTCCTTGAGTCGGTTGGTCTGTGACCTCAGACTTTTGTATCCTTCTTCCGACGAAAGAAGGTGGAAGAATGTCCGGGGTGCATGAGGTCCTTAATAATGCCAGCTGCTTTGCCAAGGCAGCAGGAAGTGTAGACAAAGTCAATGGATGGGAGGCTGGTTTGTGTGATGGATTGGGCTACATTCACAACCTTTTTGTAGTTTCTTGCGGTTTTGTGCAGAGCAGGAGCCATACCAAGCTGTGATACAACCAGAAAGAATGCTTTCTATGGTGCATCTATAAAAGTTGAACCATATTGCTCAATGCAACAGTTGGAAAACCATGGCCAGAGAGAGAGAGAGCATGGCCAGTCCACCTAACCTGCACATCTCTCATGAACACCACTTTGTAATCATCAGTAGGTTAAAACTAACCTGTCTAGTGACGGTCTAACGCTACTCACATTCCCTAGTAGTAAGTGAACAACCCAACGCTTGGTGAATTCTGCTTCACAGTGATAGGAAGAGCCAACATCCAAGGATCAAAAAGCGACGTCGCTATGAAGGATGTGGGAGGAAACAGGAGCACTTGGAGGAAACCCATGCAGACCCAGGGAGAATATACAAACTCTACACAGTGACTCAAGATTAAAATTTAACCCGGGTCCCTGGCATTATGATGGAGAAAAAACCCTGGAATTATGCACAGAAATATTGGACTTTAAAAAAGGCCTGAGTTTATATTTTAAAATGAACTCAGACTCTGAAGGTAGCTGAGAATGTACAGTTAGCTACTGACAGGAATAACTGCAGGTGTTTCTCTGAGGATCAATGGAATCCCTCCCTCTGGCTCCAGACAAGGGAATTCTAAAATAATTCAAAGACTGATTACAATCTCTGGTAAAGACATAGGAACTCATCCATCTATCTCATCCAAAGACCCTGGGTATAATGGCGTAATTGAGTTTGTGTCTTTATATGCCCTGTTTGTGAACACGACTCCCACTCACCTGATGAAGGGGCAGCGCTCCGAAAGCTTGTGGCTTATGCTACCAAATAAACCTGTTGGACTTTAACCTGGTGTTGTGAGATTTCTTACTATAATGGCGTAGACCGACCAACGGACTCCACCTCCAAAACATAAAGACAGGGGTTAAAAGTTAGCCGAGAGAGCTGCCTAGTATGTGTGCCTGTCAGTCTGTGTGTGTGCTCTGAGAAATAGCAGCTGGAAGTTTGCCACGCTGAAGGTGATACAGGAACTAAGGCAAGGCCCCTGCAAAATAACCACCTTTTGCAGGAACGTCTAAAACCCTCTCCCTCTCTCTGACTGTGGAAATTGTCCAGCCAGCAGAAAGACCACAGCTCAAAAAAGAACTGAAATCTCTCTACCAAACTCTCCACTGAAACCTGAAACACCTGAACCAAAGAATTAACTATTCGCCAACAGTAGTCGGCTACTGGAATCAACTGCAACACTCATTATCTACTCCTCACAACTCAAGGACTGTTCCGTATAACCTTTTTTTAAAAATTCTGACTTCTAATCCATATGAATGTAGATACATATGTTTTATAATTTCTCTTTATCTTTTAGTAATTAATAAACTTACTCAATATTAACTCAGGAAACCCTGGTTAGATTAGTTCCTTTTTAAACATAACTATTGAGTCTGCAGAAGATACGCAAGGGAAAGAGAACCTTGTTAGATTAAACCTTCGTTGCTACCAATAAGGGGGGGATTGACTAAAATTAGGAAGCTGGTCAGCCCCACTCACCTGGGTTTGTAACAATTTTGGGGGTATCCCAACCAGGCAATAAAAGATCCATAATTTTGGGGAACCCCATCTGGGCACTGGTTGTAACACTGGGGGCGGCACGGTGGCACAGTGATTACCACTGCTGCCTCACAGCGCCAGGGACCCAGGTTCGATTCCCAGCTTGGGTAACTGTTTGTGTGGAGTTTGCACATTCTCCTCATGCCTGCGTGGGTTTCCTCCGAGTGCTCCGGTTTCCTCCCACAGTCCAAAGATGTGTATGTTATGGTGGATTGGCCATGCTAAATTGCCCCTTAATGTCATAAGATCTGTAGGTTGGGGTGATTTGTGGGGTAAATACATGAGGTTACGGGGGGGGGGGTAAATACGTGAGGTTACAGGGGGGCGGGGGGGTGCGTGGTGTAGGACCTGGGTAAGATGCTCTGTCGGAGAGTCAGTGCAGGCTCAATGGGCCGAATGGACTCTGTCTATAATGTAGGGATTCTATGAATAGAAAGATCGGGGCAATTCTCTCGTCCCGCCATGTTAATGTTTTAGTGCAGAGGGCCGGGAGAATCACGTGTGGGCCAATTTGCAAGATTCGCACATGCGTTCCCAACGCGTGAGCATCGCCGAGTGCCAGATATCTGGAGCGGTTGGGACCATGCTGGAAACCAGCAGAGACAGCAGGTAAGTGATTTAAATCTCACTTTAATGTTATTTAAATGTTATAAGCAGACCCGGGACTGAGGTCTCCCACCCCGCCAGTACAATTTCACTCCGGTGGGGTTTAGACTAGCTCCCCACTTTCAGGGACCTAGCAGGAGACCCCGCTGGAATAAAGGGGGGCAATCGGGGGCCCCCAGGTGGTAGGGAGGTGGTGCCCCCTGGCAGTGCCAACCTGTGCCCCTGGCACTGCCCAAGGGGCAAAGTGCCCATGTCTAATGGGCGCTTTGGCACTGCCAACCGAGCATGAGGCAGTGCCAAGAGGATAGGGCCTCGGGGACCGGGGTCTGCTGGGGTCGGGGCCTAGGGGCGATCCATGCGGGTGGGGGGGGTCCCCCTGCCACTCTGCATGGGGCTGGTCGGGACTGAAGGGAGGCCAGTGATCGGGGTGGGCTGGTGGGGGGGGGGAGGGGGGTGGTCAGCAGGGGGTGGATCTGCCAGGGGGAGGTGGGGGGATCATCACTGCTGGGGGGCATTGGAGATCGGGGTGCTCTATGATGGGGGGGGGGGGGGGCGGGGGGTGTTTGGCACTGGCCCGCAAATGAATCAGGGGCTGCGATCGGGCCATGGGAGGGGTGGAAGGGGAAGTACTGCGAGGTTCCCGGGTTGGCCAGTGATCGAACTGACCATCAAACTGCAGGCTGGAAGTTCAGGGCCACTGGCGTATGCGCAGAGGCCCAAAACTGTCAGACTCTGGCCTGAATAGGCCCCATCCCCCCCGGAGCTTTTAATGATATTCACGATTGTGACCTCTGCAGTGTGGGAGATTCGAGTCTGAACCCCCAATGAAAAAAACAATCATGATTTACACCAGTTTTCCCACGAATTCAGCACTTAGAACTTTTTTGGCAGAATCGCCCCCATCATCTTTTTTTTAATGAATCTGGCTGGGGTAGGAGGTAATTATTTGTGGGACATAAGGAAGAACTCCCAGGCTCCTCTCCAAAATAATCTCATGGATCCCATTAACGCGCCCATCTGGGAGATCATACAAGGCCTTGAAGTCTTATATGAAAGAGAAGCACATTTGGAAGGCAGCATTCCCTCAGTGGGTGTGTCAGTCTGCACTCTGCGTTCAGCATACAGCTTTCTGAATCAGCAAGTGTGTGGCTTGAAAGGGTTGAGTTAAGCTATGGGCAAAAAAGGAGGATGCAGGACCTCACTGAGGCTTGTGGCTGTTCCCTTCTCCGGGATTATCCACAGGCAGTGCGGTGGAAAAGCAGAGCTAAACGCTGGGGTCTCAGTCAACCCCAGTCTGCTACTCACTTCCCTGATCTTCACAAGCAGGTCAAACACCATTGTGGCAGGCTGGTGCAGGAGGACATTGGGACTGAGGGGAGAACAGAGCTAACGTTTCAGTTCTGGCTGACTCTTCATCAGTTTAAAGTTTATTAATTAGTCACAAATAGGCTTACATTAACACCACAATGAAGTTACTGTGAAAATCCCCTAGTCGCCACACTCCAGCGCCTGTTCGGGTACACTGAGGGAGAATTTAGCATGGCCAATGCACCTAACCAGCACGTCTTTTGGACTGTGGGAGGAAACCGGAGCACCCGGAGGAAACCCATGCAGACACAGGGAGAATGTGCAGACTCCACACAGACAGTGACCCAAGCTGGGAATTGAAGCCAGGTCCCTGGCACTGTGAGGCAGCAATGCCAACCACTGTGCCACCCCAGAGGCTCTGTTCTCTCTCCACAGATGCTGTCAGACCCGCTGAGATTTTTAGCATTTTCTGTTGTTTTTTTTAAAAATCCAGCACTTTTAATGAAATGATTCAGAGTCCCACTGGTAGCAAAGACTCCAGGTTTCATTGACTATTAATCTATAGGGAGCTAGTGTTTCACAGTGTGTATATGGGGAAGGCTTGTGAACGTTATTTGCCCTGATCTCATTTACCCCGGAGATGGGGAGATAGCTGCAATCACTGACTTCATTTCCAATGAGCGATGTGTATATAACTTGGGCACAGTACACGTAACAAAGAGATCTTCTTCAGGGATGTCACTGATGCTAGTCTCAGAGGAGAAAAAAGTTGGAAATGCGACTCAAAAACAGTTTGACGATGGAGAAAACAGTTTTTGATTTGTTGCCTGCGGGAGAGGTTTGTTGCAATTAAGATAGAATTCTAAATCTCAGTGCAATGCACGACACTAGCAGTTAAGCACACATGTACCTTGATAAGTTTTTTTCCAAATGGAATTACAGGGTGTCTTTATTTATCAGTGCCACAAGTAAGGCTTATATTAACACTGCAATGAAGTTACTGCGAAAATCCCCTAGTCGCCGCACTCCGGCGACCGTTCGGGTAACACTGAGGGAGAATTTAGCATGGCCAATGCACCCTAACCAGTATGTCTTTCAGAATCTGGGAAGAAATCGGAGCACCCGGAGGGAACCCACGCAGATACGGGGAGAACGTGCGCAGACTCAGCACAGACAGTGACCCAAGCCAGGAATCGAACCTGGGGTCCGTGGCGCTGTGAGGCAGCAGTGCCACCGTGCCGCCCAGAAGGAAATTAGTTTTTCCAAATGCATTCTATCTTTTTTCATAAAAATAAAACTCCGTAAAGTTTAACAGAAATGGCGAAGCGGCAGCACATTGTATCGAAATAAGAGTGACTAAATAATCTATAGAAAATGCTGGATAAATTCAGCAGGTCTGACAGTATCTGTGCAGAGAAATACATTCCTGATTTCGATTTAGATCCCAAACTTTAATTTTGTTTCTCTCTCCACAGAGTTTACCCAGCATTCTCTATTTTTTTATTTCAAATTTCCAGCACCTGCAGTATTTTGCTTTTATTCAACAAATAATCAATGCCGAGATTTCATCCTTTACCTAGACTTCCTAACTAAATGGTGCAGGTCCCAGCCAGGTACAACCATACAGCACCTTAGAACTACTGATAGACAAATTTGTGTTTTTATTTTTATTTTCTGGGCTGGCTGATGTTATATTTGGTGAGGGAGAAAGGGGGAGGGAGGAATTTTTATTACGAAAGTTTACTAAAGTTTCACAAGTAGGCTTACATTAACACTGTAATTAAGTTACTGTGAAGATCCCCTAGTCGCCACACTCCGGTGCCTGTTCGGGTACACTGAGGGAGAATTTAGCACGGCCAATGCACCCTAACCAGCACATCTTTCGGACTGTGGGAGGAAATCGGAGGAAACCCACGCAGACACGGGGAGAACGTGCAGACTCCACACAGACAGTGACCCAAACCGGGGACCGAACCCGGGTCCCTGGCGCTGTGAGGCAGTAGTGCTAACCACTGTGCCACCTTGCCGTACTAATAAACCCTCAGTCTGCCCCAAGGATAGAGTGTTGATTTCTCCACCCAAACACACACACACACACCCCGGGACCGACCATTGGACGGGTTTCGGACTGTTTAAAGGCTTCAAACTTTTGGAGAACTTTCTGGAGATGGTGGAACAGTTCTGTGTACGAACTCCCCACCCACCCACTCACCCCCGAGAGAGAAATGCTGGGTGGGGGGGGAGGGGGTGGCGAGTGGGGGGGGGTGGGGTGGCGGGGAACATTATTCCATTGCCAAGGCCTCTCCAAACACACAGGCTGCTGTTTGGCTGCTAATATATCTCAGTCAATACGCTTTGGAAACTGCAATGTGCAAACAGCAACCGCCTGTCTGCATTCAGTCAAAACCAAAATCCTACAAGTGTCCACAGATAAGATGTGTCACGAAATCGCCAGGGAAATGGTTGAAATTGGAGCACTTGTTGCATCTGGAAGGGGCAGTGTGGGTCCAGTCAGGTCCCGGTTGATAATACAATGGCCCCTTGATCTGTTAAACTCCAGACGCTTCGAAATGCTTCAAAGAAAAATGTCTGTAGTTTCCTAGAGCGCTGTAAACAAGATGTATTTGTCTGTGTTTCGCCAATGAAAAAGTTGTTTGTTAAAAGGGGGCTGGGGGTTGGCAAACTTAAAGAGCGAACTCTGGAGAGAGAGACTGGACATGGGTCTGGCTGTTGTGGGGAGAGCGCGATTAAAATGATCTTATTGTTGTCTCAAACACGATGCTCAGCTTGATCGAGACTTCCCTCACTCATTGCACTTTGTGCAACTGAACTCTCTATCCGTGTCTCCGAACAGGGAGAGATCCCCGCTCCAGGCAGAGCCGCTTGTATGTAACCCTTTTCACACGGTGTAAGTTCTCGCTGAGAAAGGAAGAGAGACAAACGGGGGAGATAGAGAGAGTCACAGAGAGGTTAAAACACAAAGGCAAACAGAAGGAGATAGAGAAAGATGGATAGGGAGAGAGAGGTGTAGAGGGAGATACAGTGAGGGCAAGGCACAAAGACATAGAGAGAGAGAGGGACAGAGAGATAGAGAGTTGCACAGAGGCAGCGATGAAAGAATCTCAGAGAGTCACATACACAGATACAAAGAGACAGAGAGGGAAACAGAAAGAGAAGCAGAGAGAGAGACACACACATAGAGGCAGAGAGGGACAAACACACAGAGAGACACAGAGAGAGAGAGAGACACCCACACACAAACAGAGACACACAGAGAGAGGCGCGCACACACAGAAGAGGCGCAAAGACAGAGAGAAACAGAGAGACACTCAGAGATAGAGACACACACGGGGACACAGAAAGACACAGAGATAGACACGCACACACAGAGAGACACACACACTGATAGAGAGACACACGCACACTGATAGAGAGACACATACACAGAGACGCAGAGACAGAGAGAGCTGTGTGAAATCAGCTGTATTGATTTCGTTAAACAAGCGGGAAGTCCAAGCAAGTGGAACGATACATATTTACATTGAGATGTGTAACAAAAACAATAGATTGATTTAGGGGGCATGGCATAAGAAACATAAATGAAATCAGTCTAACTAGTGTTCACAACAAATGCAACAGAAAGTCACAGACGCTCGATTGATCGATGCCACTTTATTTGGTCTCCCAGTGCAGTCTATCATTTCCCTCCGAGTATCTTCACACATATTTGATAACAGGTCAGCTATGATCTGTGCAGTTTCGAGTCTTTCAGAATATGAAAGTTTACTTCTTCCCTCTCCTGGCAATCAGCTGTTACCGGGACTGCTAAACATTGCTTCATTTGAGAACTGAGAGCTGATCTGAGCCCAATGGCTGAGTCGATGCGAAAGTGCCACAGCCCCTCAGAGTTAAAGAGACAGTGAGATTAGGACAAGTGGAGAGAAGGATCTGATGAGAGAGGTGGTGTGGGAGTGAGTGTGATCCCGGGAGCTGTCGGTGGAGGGCTGACTCTGGGAGATTGTCTCCGGCCTTCACTATCTGCTGTCCGGCCCACTGCTTAGATATGAGATAGGGACACAGACACAGGGACACACAAACACAAGGGACACACAGACACAGGGACAGGGACACATAGATGCAATGACACATAGAGACAGGGACACACAGACACAGAACCACACAGACCCAAGGACACGCAGAGACAAGGACACACAGACACAGGGACACACAGGCACAGGGACACAGACACAGGGACACACAGACACAGGGACACACAGACACAGAACCACACAGACACAGAGACAGGGACACACGGGCACAGGGACACACATACACAGGGACACAGACACAGTGACACACAGACACAATGATACACAGAGACAGGGACACACAGACACAATGACACTCAGACACAGAGAACCACACAGACACAGGGACACACAGAAACAGAACCACACAGACACAGAGACAGGGTCACACAGGCACAGGGACACGCAGACACAGGGACACAGACACAGTGACACGCAGAGACAGGGACACACAGACACAGTGACACGCAGAGACAGGGACACACAGACGCAATGATACACAGACACAGGACCACACAGACACAGAGACACGCAGACACACAGAACCACACAGACACAGGGATACACAGACACAGGACCACACAGACACAGAGACACGCAGACACAGAACCACACGGACACAGAGACAGGGACACACAGGCACAGGGACACACAGACACAGGGACACAGATACAGTGACACGCAGAGACAGGGACATACAGACACAGGAACTCAGACAGAGGGACATACAGAGATAGGGGCACACAGACACAGGGACACACAGAGACAGGGACACACAGACACAGGGACACACAGACACAGGGACGCACAGAGACAGTGACACACAGACACAGAACCACACAGACCCAAGGACACGCAGAGACAAGGACACACAGACACAGGGACACACAGGCACAGGGACACAGACACAGGGACACACAGACACAGGGACACACAGACACAGGGACACACAGGCACAGGGACACAGCCACAGGGACACACAGACACAGGGACACACAGAGACAGGGACACACAGACACAGGGACACACAACATAATGAGACATAAACATAGTGACACATAGACACCGATAAACACACAGGCATAGGAGCACACAGACACAATGACAGAAACAGACACACTGATATACCTAGAGACACTCAACACCAACAGAAACAGACACAGTGACATAAATACAGACACTGTGATGGGCACAGTGATACACAACTCATAAAGTGACACACACATGGACACAGCAACACAGAGACAGAAACACAGCAACATACACAGTGACACACACACAGAAAGAGACACAGTGACACACACACGGCCACAGAAACAATTACATACACAGACGGAAACAGACGGTGTATGTCACAGGGACACACAGAGACAGGGACACACAGACACAGGGACACACAGAGACAGGGACACACAGACACAATGACACACAGAGACAGGGACATACATGCACAGGGACACAGGGACAGGGACACACAGAGACAGGGACACACAGACACAGGGACACATAGACACAGGGACACACAGAGATAGGGACACACAGACACATGGACACATAGACACAGGGACACACAGTGACATACACATACACATAAACAGCCACGGTGAGACACACACACTGTGACACATATAGACAGAAACACAGTGACATGCATGTAGACACAGTGGCACATGCACACACAGCCACAGTGATACAAACAGACAAAAACAGATGCAGTGACACAGACATTGTGACATAAATGCACAGTGACACACACAGAGACAGATAGTGTCACACAAACACACAGAACCAAACACAGTGACACATATAGACTTAACCCAGTGACATACATACACAAACACAGTGAGAAGCATGTAGACTCAGTGGCACACAGACAGTGACAGACACACATGCACATAGAATGTCAGACACATAACCACAGTGACACACAGACTCAGGGACAGTGACACAATATAAACATCAATTCAGGTAAACAGTCTGACACAGACACAATGACACATAGACACAGTTGCACACAGTCTCACACACACAGTCTCACACACACAGTCTCACACACACAGGCACCAACAGACATACTGACACCAACATGCTGACATGTAGTGTTAATCGTACGACAGTTGTACACAGTGACACACACACAATGACACATATACAGTGACAGACACAGTGAAGCACATACAGTGACACACATAGCGACACACGCATACACGCATAGAATGACACACATAACAACATAATGAGGTACACAATGTGACACACATATAATGAAACACAGATAGTAATGCACAAACAATGGCAGGCAGAGTGACTCACACGTACAGTAACACAGTGACACACACACAAAATGATACACACACATAGGGACACACAGTGACAAAAGTGACACACAGTGACACACACAGTGACACCCACAGGGAAACACACACAAGGTGACACACACAGTATCACACAGTGACACACACAGTGACACCCACAGGGAAACACACACAAGGTGACACACACAGTATCACACAGTGACACACATAGTGACACCCACAGGGAAACACACACAAGGTGACACACACAGTATCACACAGTGACACACACACACAATGACACAGTGGCACATGCAGTGACACACACATAGTAACACACAGTGACACACTCAGTGACACATACAATGACACAGTGATGCGCACACAGTGATGCACATTGTGACACACACAGTTACACACTTTGCACACAGTGACATACAGTGACACGCACACACAGTAACATAGTCACACACACAATGACACTCAGTGGCACACATGCAGTGACACACACAATGACACACACTGAAACACAGTGACACACAGAGTGATACACACAATGACACAGTAATACACTCAGTGACACACACAATAACAGAGTGACACACTCAGCAACACACACAGTGGTACACAGTGACACACAGTAACACACAGTGACACACTCAGTGACACATACAATGACACAGTGATGCGCACACAGTGATGCACATTGTGACACACACAGTTCCACACTGTGACACACAGTAACACACACAGTGAAACACACAGTGACACATTCAGTGACACAATGATACACAGTGACACACAGAGTGACACACACAATGACACACAGTGACACACAGTGACAGACCCTGCTCTCCACACTGTGTTACTGATTGATGTGGGTTGTAAATGCTGCACTCTGGGAAATGCTGAATCGCCTGCGACATGGCCGCTGTCAATGCTGGCTGGAGAATGACAGCCGGGACTGATAGAGGGGGCAGAGAGTCCGGGAGGGGCTCACGGTGCTCTGGGGCTGCCACTGCCTACCCTCTCCTATGCCCCTCCACAGCTCCCTGAGTGCCTGCTCCCTGGGAGCTGGGGAGAGGGTGGGTGGGAGGGGGGAGAGTGCTGGTGGTAAAGGGTTTGTTCAGGGAGAGCCCAAGTATTCTTTAAAGTGAGTGGGGAGAGGGAGGGAGGCTGGGGGTGTGAGTTAGAGTGTGCGGGGTGGGGGGGGGGGGGGGGGTAGCTGTGGGTTCTGGGGTGAGCCAGGAGTGTGCCAGTCTCTCTCTCTCTCACACACACCCACACACACACACAGCCCATTGTCCTCGCCCTATTGTTGCCTTTTGTTTTTCGTCTCCAGCCGCCTTTTGACCAGCCCGGGATCTCACATCGCCTTTGACAGCAGCAGGGAACACATCTCTCTCTCTGTCTCTCTCTCTCTCTGTGTCTCTCCCTGTGTCTCGCTCTCTGAGCACACTACGTCGGAGAGCTGAACGTCAACAGGACCAGGTACGCTCTCTCCAAACTGCATGCCACTTTGTTGATTTCTGTTTAAACTCCTGTCCAGCAACCCCCCCAAAAACCCCAAATTCCCAACCCTGCAGAGATCCCCCCCTGCAATCAATGGGGAAGACACACACATACACAGAGTTAGCGAGGGAGCTCTCCTTTTGACAAGTATCTGCTGTTAAACATGCCTTCAAGCTGCACTCTCTGCTTTTGCCCCGCTTTTAATATTTGGCTTTTTGTTGTTGTTGTTGCTTGCTGCTGGACTGGATTTCCCCTCCCCTCTCCTCTTATCCCTCCTTCCCTCCCTCCTCTCCTCTCCTCCCATCCCTCACCCTTCCCACCACCCCCCCCCCCCCCCCGCCCCCTCCTCCTCCACCTCCTCCTCCTCTTTCCCAGTGAGTGGGGTTTTTTTTTGCCCGGCCAGCGGAAAGTGCGATCTCCGCTCAACGTTCAATCAATCCCTGGCTGGAAGGAAGAACCGAAAAAGAACGCCCGCTTGCTGCTCCGCTTCCCAGCCGCTCTAACCCCGAGACAGGAGCAAGGTTAGCAGCTTGCCGTGCACTTTCGCCCGCGGGTTTGTTTCATTTATTGCAACCCCCCTGCCCCCACCTCTTATTTTTGTTTATTTTTTAAAAAATTAAAACGCTGTGATTTTGTGTGGTGTCCTTCCCCAGGATGGGTGCACATTTCACATGTGTTGGAGAGCTTTCTGTGTAGTCCAATGCTGGTGAAACCTCCCCTGGCTGCAGGGAGGAATGATTCCCATTTATCTCCTCCTGCACGTGTAAAGCTTTGAAATGGGTAATAATAATAATAATAATGAAATTGTGCTGATTTGATGGGGAATTTTCTTTTCTGTTCTTTTTTAAATACTCTTGATCCCAGTCGGTGCTGGGACTCCAGATTTGCACAGGGGGATGTGTATGTGTGTGCTGTAAAAGTTCCCTTTTAAAAAAAACCCTTCACACACACACACAAAAACTATTTGCCTCATTCCTGCTTTTGTTGGCGCCTATAATGGGACAGCACTGAATGAATTCATGGTTAACAATGGGGTTGAAATAAGCACAAAGCGGCGCAGAAATGAAGTATTTAGAAAGGGAATTAACATATAGAGAACGTAATGAAAGGTCACAGTCTAACTGCACACAACAGCTTATTATAACAGGGTCCTTCTTTCATTTTGCTCTCTCCTCTCTCTCTCTCCCAACTCTCAAGACTTTTAGCATCGTTTGTGAAGTCTCTCCCCCCCCCCCCCCCCCCCACCACCACCACCCCCGGCCCCAACTCCATTATTTTAATCTTCCCTATTCCGGAGAGTGTTTCAATCCCCCTTCCCCAGACTAGCTCGAATTGGGAAGGTAAAATGGGAATAGTAGGGGGTGGGTGGAATTGAGGGGTGCTCCCCATCTCCCCCCCCCTCCCCACTGAGGGGTGCCCCCCCTCCCCTCTCCCCACCACCCGCCCCTCCAGTCACTTATTTTAACACAAGCAGAACGAGTAAACAAAATTCCTCCCGTGTAACTACTTGTTCGGGCGATCCTTTTATTGTGTGATGTAAAAGTCTTCAAGAGAGGAAAGAAAAGGAATAAAAGTGACGGGATTGGGATACAAGTTTCCCCTCGCTTTCTGCTGGAAACGTGGATTGTAGGTTTTCTTTTTGAAAAAAATCATTCAGAAATACCCCGTTGGTGGGGGGTGGTAGAGGGGGATTTGCAGTGAATCAAGTTGTTAAAAGTAGCAAACGGTTCTTGCTTGCTGTTTCTCTCGGCTTTTAACTACTCTGAGCGAATGTGGTTTGTGGCTGTTCCCTTTTCATCACAAGAGGAAAAGCATTTGAAGCTGAAATGGCAACAACCCCCCCCCCCCTCCCCCCGCCTCTGATTAAAAAGTTAACTGATGCGTTTATTTGCCCTGTCTTTTTAAGTCTCCACGATCCCACCTTTCCTCAGTCTGTAAGGGAGTGTTAGTGGCGCTTCACACAGGCTACCTCTGCCTGATAGGCATCTGTCTGATCTTCCTCTGCATGCTTTCACTTTTAAGATCTCGCCTTTATTATGTAAAAAAGGCAATTAGAGTTGTATCTGTTTGTTTAAAACAAAATGCCTGTTAATTAGCCTGATCAAAAATCTCTCCCATGTAGACCTGGACTGATTGCTTTGTAGGGACTTTACATGACACACATTGTAATTCGATGCCACTTCTGTTTGCAACCCGGCTCCCTCGTTAGAGAAACAAACTGTGTCTTTTATTGCTAAAGTTTTTCAGGATCTCTGTCTTCCCTCCTTCCGCTCCCTCCAGCATGGCCAGAGGAGAGGCTTTACTTCTGAAAGGCTGTGCGGTGTGATTTTAACTCTCCTCCCATCCCTCACCCCCCACACCCCCCCCCCCCTCCGCTTCTCCGGGTTGGGAAGGCTGGAAGTGGGGTCCAAAAATATTGGAATGGACTCCACCTCTTTTAGATAGAGCGATCACTGTTCTCGGGAGGGAGGGGGGGGGGGGAAGTTTTCGCATCTGTGGGGGAAGATGTGTCGGGTTCAGTCTCAGTCTAGACAGCTCCGGGGGTCATTGGAGCATAGCTTTGAATGCTGCATTGACAACTGTGTGTGTGGGGGGGGGGGGGGGGGGCGAGACATGTGTCCGAGTCCTAAAGATTAGATGGAGCCCTTTAGCCTTGGTTGCACCCTGCCTCAGAGATGGTGCTGTGAAGGCACGAACAGACCTTGGAGAAAGCCAACTCACCGACTGATCTCTAAGACCTGCTCTAGAGGCTCGAAAAGGACCACCAGGGACCCAGTGGTTAGCACTGCTGCCTCACAGTGCCAGGGACCCGGGTTCGATTCCCAGCTTGGGTCACTGTCTGTGCGGAGTCTGCACGTTCTCCCCGTGTCTGCGTGGGTTTCCCCCGGGTGTTCCGGTTTCCTCCCAAAGTCCAAAAGACGTGCTGGTTAGGTGCATTGGCCGTGCTAAATTGTCCCTCAGTGTACCCAAACAGGCACCGGAGTGTGGCGACTCGGGGATTTTCACAGTAACTTCATTGCAGTGTTAATGTAAGCCTACTTGTGACACTAATAAATAAACTAAAAGCTAGATGCTCATCAGAACAAAGAAAATTACACCACAGGAACAGGCTCTTCGGCCCTCCAAGCCTGCACTGACCATGCTTCCCGACTGAACTAAAACCTCCGACCCTTCTGGGGACCATATTCCTCTATTCCCATCCTATTCATGTACTTGTCCAGACGCCCCTTAAAACTCACTATCGTATCTGCTTCCACTACCTTCCCCGACAGCGAGTTCCAGACACCCACCACCCTCTGTGTAAAAAATGTGCCTCGTACTGCTGACAATATTAACTGGATCCACAATAAGGAAGATGTGAACTCTAAGCTCAGTGCACTTTAGTCATGCAGATGAGGTCTGGAAGCAGGAATATATATTTATAAAACAAGTTAACAGGTGGATCTTTCATCAGAAGTGGGTTTATCGTTATGGATAATGGTTGGCTGTGCAATTTCAGTCTGTTTCTCTTTCCACCCCAAATGGTCAACATTGCTGGAATTTACTTTATTTTCACAATTTAGCATCATTGAAACTCACAGAGTCTGTGACAGATAGTCTCCGCAAAGGTGGGCAGCTCCTACTCACCCCGACATATCTTTCTGGTGAGGTAGCACCTCCTTTTGCGAGGAGTGAGAAGCAGGAGGGATTTCTCAGTCATTGCTGGGGTTCTCTGGGGTTTGTTGGCGTGAATTATGCTGGTGATAGCGAGTGGCAGAGCATATTGTGGCAAGTGAGTTGCTTTTTAATGGTGATCCTAACTGCTGTAAAGTAGGGTCATAGGAACCCTACAGGGCTGAAGGAGGCCATTTGGCCCAGCGAGTCTGAACCAACAACAATCCCACCTAGGCCCTATTCGTGTAAACCCATTTATCCTGCTAATCCCTCTAACCTACACATCCCGGGACACTAAGGGGCAATTTAGCATGGCCAATTCACCTAACCTGCACACCTTTGGAATGTGGGAGGAAACCAGAGTACCCGAAGGAAACCCACGCAGACACGGGGAGAACATGCAGACTCCACACAGAGAGTGACCCAAGCCGGGTCCCTGGAGCTGTGAGACAGCAGTGCTAACCATTCTGCCACTGTGCCGCCCAGGAAATGTTTGAACACAGCAAAGCCGCATAAAAATGGCAATGTGATAATGAGCAGATCCCCTGTTTTAACCATGTTGGTTGAAGGATAAATATTAGCTGGAACATTGCTTCTTCAGAATTGTGCCAGGGGATCTTTAATATCTACCTGAGAAGGCAGATGGAACCTCACATTAATGTTGTGTCTGAAAGGCGACACCTCTGGTAGTGAAGCACTGAAGTGTCAGTCGCAATAATGTGCCCAAATCTCTGGCGAGGGATTTGAGAACACAGACTTCTGACAGCACACAGGTTCACAATCTCGGAGCAAGGGACCTGCCTTTCAGGACTGAGATGCGGAAAAATGTCTTCACTCAAAGCATTGTGAGTTTTTGGAATCCTCTAGCCCAGAGAGCTGTGAATGCTCAGTTCTTGTATATATCCGTCACAGAGACCGGAATTTTACTGGCACGCCGACCCCAATTCCGGGAGCGGGCGAGGCATTATCCATTGGCCTCGGGTGGGATCGTACGAACCTCGGGCGGACGTGCCGGTAAAATTCCAACCAGGTCCTCAGTGAATTAAAGGATATTGCAGATTCGCTCCTTTGCAACAAGTGCCCCCCTCCCCCTACATTATTCCTTTTCAGAAAACAATGCGTCTCCCTCTTGAATGTATGGACTGACTCTGCCTCCACCATAACTCTCAAGCTGCATATTACTGATCCTAATCAAAGTCTCCAGAGTCCTAGATGACCATAGGGCTGCTCCATCCTTTGAGGAGGGGGAGTTGACTGGAGGCGATTTAACCTGAGGATCACCACACCTCAGACGAGGGGCAAGGTTGAGAAGGTTGAATAACCCCAGCCGTACAGGAATTGAACCCATGCTGTTGCCGTCGCACACCAGCCATCCAGCCAACT
The DNA here is from genome assembly GCF_964213995.1 of Mustelus asterias. Lineage (NCBI taxonomy): Eukaryota > Metazoa > Chordata > Chondrichthyes > Carcharhiniformes > Triakidae > Mustelus > Mustelus asterias. The sequence continues at coordinate 32,341,761 of NC_135819.1, forward strand.
GAGCTAAACCAGTATGAATCACTTCACACTTCTCTGTAATAAATTTAATCTGCCACTTGTCTGCCCATTTCATCAACCCCATTGTGTCCTTTTGAAGTTCTATACTATCTTGCTCACAGTTTACAAGGCTTGAAAGTTTCATGTCATCTTTACATTTAGAAGTTGTGCCGTGTACCCCAAGATTATTAATATATGTCAGGAAGAGCAAGGGTTCCAACATTGATTCCTGACGGACTCCACTACAATGCTTCCTCCTGTCCACAAAACATCCACTGACATCTACTCTCTGCTTTTTGTCATTCAACCAATCTCCTATCCATGTTGCTGCCGTCCTTTAATTCCATGAGCTATAATTTTGCTCCCTTTTGGAAGGCCACACAAACCGCATCAGTTTCATTACCCTCACCAACTTCTCTGGTACCTCATCAACAAATCTCCAGTAGTTAGATAAATATGAGTTTCCCTTAACAAATCCATGCCGGGTTTCCTTAATTAACCTACATTTGTCCAAGTGACTATTAATTTTGTCCCAAACTATTGTTTCTAAAAGCTTCCTGACCACCGAGGTTAGACTGAGTGACCTGCAGCTGTTTGGGTTACTGTGAGAAGATCGAGTTGAGGCAGATGATTAGCAATGACTTGTTGTGTGGCTGAGCAGACTCAAAGGGCTAAATGGCCTCTTTCAGACCCTATTTCTTGTGTTTTTATGTGACAATTCAGAGATGAGCGTATTGCCAACTGAGATGAGGTTGACTATTTTATTTTCTTCTGGTCCCTGCTGTAGAAGCCCCTCACCTGGCGGCCTGGTCAAGAATAGGACACACTAATCCCAGCTGTGACAGAGGACTTTGCACAATACTAGTCAGATTAGTCACTTTGATCTAACAGTGCCAGTGGAGCACTTCAGACTCAGTCATGCAATATTTGGACTGCCACTTTAGCGAGTTTAGTATTTGCCTGAAATTCAGCTGCCCCAGTTATCCCAGAGTAGAGGATGTAGAGGGGTGGCACGGTAGCACAGTGGTTAGCACTGTTGCTTCACAGAACCAAGGACCCCGGTTCGATTCCTGGCTTTGGTCACTGTCTGTGTGGAGTTTGCACGTTCTCCCCATGCCTGTGTTGGTTTCCTCCGGGTGCTCCAGCTTCCTCCCGCATTCTGAGAGACATGCTGCTTAGGTGCATTTACCCAAACAGGTGTCGGAGTGTGGCAGCTAGGGAAATTTCACGGTAACTTCATTGCAGTGTTAATGTAAGTCTTACTTATGACTAATAAATAAACTTTACTTTGTATTGTTAGGGAGAATGCTGCCGAAACTTTCTGTTACATGGGTGCTGTGAGACCATGAAGTAT